>NC_061510.1:83019697-83188729 GCF_022539505.1 Lolium rigidum
GAGATGGGCTTGAAGACATACACGTGGAGCGTTCCAAAACGGCTCAGCATTTAGTGCCTAACAGACGTTTTAACCAGAAATTATAGACTGTGTCTTAGTTTAGAATTAAAAGATAGAGTTTAACCCGTGCACTATTAGTGCACGCCCGAATTCGAGAAAGTCCCTTGGACTATAAATATGTATCTAGGCCAGTCGAAAGGAGGACAATCACGTTCACAACAAACAAACCAGGCGCATCGCCACCCCTTGTTTCGAGGGTTTCTTCCGTAAAGATTATACGCTAGATCGCATCTTGCGATCTAGGCGTCGTACGTTTATTCGTTTATCCGTGTTGCTCGTGCTGAAGCGTTGTTGATGGCAGCAACACTCACGGTCATCGTAGATGTTTTGAGGCTTGCATTGGTGCTTTTCATACATATTTGCTTAGCTATGCCGTCCCCATATCTAGTGCCTATACCTATCTAGATGTAAGGGCAGCACCTTGCTTGTTCGTCGTTTAGTAGATCCAATCGTTATAGTTGCTCCTGCTTCTTGGCTCCTACTGGTTCGATTAAACCTTGGTTTCATACTGAGGGAAACTTGCTTCTATACGCATCATACCTTCCTCTTGGGGTTCCCAACGGACGTGTATATCTACGCGCATCACTCCACCCTCTATATAAGGGGGAGTCGAGGGACGAAGAGAGGATCGAATCTACTGTCAACAGAACCCTAGTTTTCATAATCGGCGAGTACTTTTCGGCGGAAACCTTCGAGATCTACTTGCCCTCTACTTCTAGCAAAACCCTAGTCTACAATCTGTAGGCATTGACAAATTAATACTTTGTCACCAGGTGTAAGGGCAGCATCTTGCTTGTTCATCGTTTAGTAGATCCAATCTGTTATAGTTGCTCCTTGTTTTTTCAAGGATTAGTTTAATATCCGTATGGTTAGGCCTTGCAAACAGGTTGAACGATCCGGTAGTGCGTAAGGTATAGTTTGTTAGCTCTAAGAGGGATTGTTCTGGGAATTAACTTAATGTTGGTTTTTAGGCCTCTTTTAGTGTTATCTTTCTATCATCTTTCGTGTCTATTAGGCTCAACTACGCGTAGGATGTTCCGATCATACGGTGAAAACCCTAAACTGTCGTGGATTGGTTTAACTTTGTGTTGATCAAGCAGGAGCCCCATGTCATCGTAAACCCAACGTGAATCATGGGGTGATCGGCTCTTTGAGCCGATCCACAGGGCAACCTGAGAGCCGATCGGGCTCGTATTTAATGTTTACGTGTCTACCATGCAGGAGACTAATCGAAGCAATCCAACACCTTCCTGACCAGGTATAGGTCAGGTGGCACGCCCTTGCAACCGCCAGGACGTGTGCCGGAACTTTGCGGGACGACGTCGAGGGACCAGGGCCCACCCAGCAGTCTTGGCAGCCTCCCGGCTCTTCGTGTTGCTTAACCACTGCTCGCCGGTGGGTTTTGGCAGGTAACACATTCTGGCACGCCCGGTGGGACCATCTTCTACAACAACCACGTCAACACCTGCATCCGAGATGGCGGACGAACAGATCAAGTATGAAGATCTGCCTCCAGAGCACAAGAAGAAGTACAATGAGCTCAAGGCCATCTTCGAAGCCGATCTCATCGGCTCTTTCGAGAAGACCCGTTCGCACGGGATTAGGTTCAAAGGGTTCCAACCCGAAGACGTGTTCGAGGGGATAGATCTCTCTCTCTCCCTTCGGAGGACCGTACCAGAGCCCTGCGCCAGGAAATTAACTATGCTGTGGCTCATTCTCTACATCTACATTCTAAGAGCCTGGTGAACACTCTGGAGCGTGTTGCACTTCGTGTGGTTCAAGAAATCATGAAGCATCAGTATTCTCCGTCAGGACCTGCTTTAGGGACTCACCAGGGAGAGATACCGTTCTACACGAGGCCACCACTGCCATACACGTTGGCAGCTCCACAGCAACAAGGTTCACCGGCGTACGTCGTCTACAAGGTTGGAGGTGATCCTGGCGGTTACCAACTCCTGTATGAGCCACCCAAGGAGATCCCACATGGATACGTGTGCACATACGTGCCGGACTGCAACAACTGGATGAACCAGATTACAGCAAGAGGGATTGCTGGAGCAGGAGGGATTGCTGGAGCAGGAGGGAGTTCTGGAGCAGATGCTGAGAAACAGGCGTGGCTAGCTAAATATGCCACCGGAACGAGTCATGAAAGCTCAACCGCTTCGGCTCCCACTCGTGGATCAGATCGGTGCAATCTTGAGAGACCGAGTTCGGCATCCTGCGGAAGAAGAGAACAATCGGCTATTCCAAGCCGTATCCCAACGAGTATGACCTGATCCCACTGCCGCCTAAGTATCGGCTCCCTGACTTCACAAAATTCAGTGGATCAGAGGGGTCTAGCTCAATTGAGCACGTGAGCCGATATTTGGCACAGTTGGGCATGGTCTCAGCTTCAGACCAGCTACGTGTGAGGTTCTTTTCGCAATCTCTCACGGGCCCAGCCTTTGGGTGGTACACCTCGTTACCACCAGATTCAGTTCGGACGTGGAAGCAGCTGGAAGAGCAGTTCCATATACAATATCATTCAGAAACTACTGAAGCTGGCATTGCCGATCTGACGCAGGTACGGCAAAGGCGAGGAGAGACAGTGTCTGAGTACATTCAGCGTTTCAGGACTGTCAAGAACCGATGTTATTCGGTTCGTTTATCTGAGAAGGAAGCAGTCGAGCTGGCAATAGCAGGCCTCTCAGCGTCGCTCAAGGATCTGACTTTCCAAGCAGACTACAATTCACTGGCGCACATGGTTCAGAAATTGACATCGTATGAGCAGCGCCACCCAGAATTGTACCAGGACAAGTTTAAGCGCGTCGCCCTGGTCGAGACAGAAGAAGATGAAGACTATGCAGAAGATCAGGAGGTCGCCGTAGCTGAATGGGCTCGGGGGGCAGTACCCGTGTCCTGCAAATGGGTGAAACAACTAGGGCCTGCAAAAGGGTTTGACTTTGATTTAAGCAAAACGGAGCAGATTTTTGATTTGCTGCTGAAGGAAAAACAGCTAAAGTTACCCGAAGGCCACAAAATCCCCACGTTACAAGAGATGAACGGTAGGCCATACTGCAAATGGCATCACACGTTCACCCATGCCACCAACGACTGCAAGGTATTGCGCGGACAGATTCAAATGGCGATAGAACAAGGCCGATTACTCTTCGGTCAGTTTGCCATGAAAGTTGACACACATCCGTTTTCTGGCGTCAACATGGTGGATCTCAGTCACTGCTTAAGAAGCGAGCCAGGCTTCTCTTTTGATATCAACATGGCAGGGCTTGCAGACCGCCATAGCAAGGATAGAGTAGAGAGCAGTCACTCCCGTGGCAAAGATAAAGCGGAGGCCGATCCACGCGACCGGCCCCAGCATGATGACAGACGGTACTTGACTGAGGAAGAAGTGAGAAGCGTGCGGTATCAACGACCACTCTCCGCACATCTCCTTAACAAATATGAGCAGCAGTATGACCGACGTCGGCGCCACGACGTAGATGATGAAAGATATCGTCGGTCTGATGCAGATGACAAGAAGTATCGTCGATACGATAGAAACCACGAAGGGTATGTGCGTCAAGCTAGACGGAGGTCGAGAGAGCAAGAGGACATGGATAGGCATTGGAACTGTCCTTTCTTTAAACACTGCTGGGACTCAGGAATGAGCCGATTTCCTACAATCGAGAACTGCCCAGAATGTAGACAGCAGAAGAAGGGAACGAATGAAGTATCAGTGTTCAAGCGTCTAGGGCCTCTCCCACCTCAGAACAAACGAGCTGAGTCATCTCAAGATGGAGACTTCGAGGAGTCAGAAGAAAAAGAAGACAGATATCACCGGCCTCGGTGGTGTCCTGATGGACTCAGACACTCCCAGAAGCGTAGGGTACAGCGGCTACGAAGCCTAGAGGAAGCCGAGGCTCAGTACCTGTACACGTTGAGGAAAGCGCGGCCCGATCTGGCCGTGAAAATTCAGCAAACATTGGAGACAGAGGCGCGGCCACAGAAGAAAGTGTGGCGCCCCAGCGAGACAAGAGCCGATGCGGAGGCATCGGCTGATACAAACATGGTGTTCATACTCCCGTCGAATTTTGTGCTCCAAAAGACGAGGAGGTATCGGTGCACACGCGTTGACTGCGATCCACGGCCAGTCATCTTTGAGAAACCACGAGAGAAAAGCTACAGGCATTTGAAAGCCCTATACCTGAGAGGTTACATCAATGGGCAGCCTATCAGCAAGATGTTGGTTGACACGGGAGCGGCAGTCAACATAATGCCGTACTCCATGCTACGACGTTTGGGACGTTCCAACGAAGATCTGATCAAGACCAACGTCACACTAAGCGATTTCAATGGCCAAGCGTCAGAAGCAAAGGGTGTTCTGAACGTAGACCTGACTGTAGGCCAAAAAACCATCCCTACGTCGTTCTTCATCGTCGACAGCAAAAGCATTTACACTGTCCTGCTAGGGAGAGATTGGATCCACGCTAACTGTTGCATTCCATCCACAATGCATCAGTGCATCATACAATGGGATGGAGATGAAGTGGAGATTGTTCATGCAGATGACTCGATCGAGATCTCATTAGCTGCCATGAATATTTGGGATGAAAACGACCAAGAGCCGCTCTCTGGAATTAATTTAGACGGCTGTGAGCGCATCGAAGCTTCAAAAAACGGGGTGAGGCTGGTCTTATCCACTGGCCTGACAGAGTAGCAAGATCCAAGTCTATGGACGTACGTGACAAGGCCGATCCCTGTGATCGGCCCCAAAAAATAAAAAGCAAAGGTCTTACCTCAAGCTTGTCACGTAGCCATAGTAGAGAACCAAAAAGTTGTAAACCCTCATTGAACATTGCAATGAAAAAGGAGGCCGATTCTGGCAATCGGCCAAAATTATCCTCACCGCACGTGTTAACCTCTGTGCTATTTAGCATGGTGTGTTTTGTGACAGGATTATAGATGGCTGGAAAGCCGATATCTTCAATTACTTGAAAGATTCGGCTCGGGGGGCATACACACAGAGAAGGTACGAGGCCACGAAGTATGTACCCAGGAGGAGCCGATTCATGAAATCGATCGGCCAGTAAAAAATCGAAAATAGAAAAAAAAAATTAAGTACAGCCGATGCTCGGACATCGACTTAAGAATAAGGAAAAGCCTCGACTCAAGAAGTACAAGCTGTTACAGACATAGTATACACCATCATTTATCCTCATTGAGCAGTTATCGTTACATGGAAGGGCCCTACTGAAGGAATGCCTCAAGGGCACGGAGTGCGGTAGCCCGAACACGGTCCACCTCGGCGATCTCAGCCTCATCATCTTCATCTTCGCCCGTCACCAGCTGCTTGTTCAAGGCGCGGATTTCGGCCAGATCGGTCTTCAGTTCAGCTTTGAGGCCTTCTTCTTCTTCATGGGAGCGGGCAATCAGAGCTTCCTTATCCTGGATGAGCTGTTTGGTTACCCGGACCCTTTCTTCAAGATCCTCCAACTCCTTTCGCAAGACCTCCAGTTCAGCGGTACTGACAGAAGTGTCAACCTTTGCGTCCAAAGCTACCTTTTTCTCATTCAGCCGTTGACATTTGTCTGCAATATCGGCTTTCAATGGGAGCTGAGCGTGGCGTAAGCCGATTCTCTGACGGGCCAATGTCACCCTTGACTTGTAAGCAGACAGAGTCACCACTGGCCAGAGCTTCACCTGCAATATCACCGGGAGATGAGGCTGGACGTCTTCAAGGATGCTCTTTATTTCCTCGGTATCTTCAACCAGTGTTTTGATTGAGGAGGAGAGCAAGGCCTTGAGGTGTTGGAGTTGACCATGGGTAGCGCTGGGGCCTGGCTCTGTGCTTGCTTTAGTAGATGGTTCGATGAACTCAGGGTCAAACGTTAGCAAGCTGGAGAGGTCACAACCCTGACAAATAACAGGAACAACGTCAGTACATAGTGAAAAAGCAGGGAAGAGCTAAGGGAAGAAAGCGTACCTTTCCTAGGACCATAGGGGCAGCTGATGTGGAGGCGATCGGCTCTTGTGTTTCTGCTGAGGTTTTGACCAAGGTAGCAGCTGTGTCAGCTCCGCTTTTGGAGGTTGCTAGGTCCAGGGTGGTGGATGGCATCACTACCTCCTTGACTTCCCCACTAGAGGCGTCGTCAGTCTGTAAAGGGAATGGTTAACTGATGGGAACAACAAGAGGTTAGCACAAAATATGAGTGAAGGAGAATGTGGAGGGCAATTACATTCGAAAGCTCTTGGTCTGATGAAGAGGTTTGTGGCGTCTTGCGAGCTCTCTTGATACATCGACTCTTTGTGCGTAGACCACCTTGTGCTGCTTTTGGTGAGGCCTAGGAAGAAGCAGGTTCGGGAGCTGACCTTTTCTTGGAAGCCGACGGTGGCAAGTCTGGCTGGCTCGGTGTGGTGTTCTCCCCGGAGGTGCCTGAGCTTGAGTCCTCTCGACTGGACTGTGTATCCTCGCTGGAGATTTCTTCAGTAGAGGTCTGTGAAAGAAATACGAACACGTTACAAAAGCCTAGGAGAGTGGATCAGCCAAGGCATGGATCAGCTTACGTGCAAAATTTCTTGAGCTGGAGAGGAGTTTTGGCGCTTCAAGGTCTTCCTGGCAGCTACTTTCCTCACTGTTGTTCTCGCTGAGGCTCGGGGGGGCAGCTGGCCTAGAAGATACTCCGCTCTTGGGAGCCGATTTTGGTAAAATCGGCTGGCTCTGCATCACGATCTTCTTCAAAGATGGTGAGTTTTTGCAGAAGAGGACCACTGGAGCTGGTGGGTGGAGTGTGAAAGAGGAGCCGTCATCATGTACAGGCTCTGGACCATCTTGTTGCTGCAAGAAAGCAGAGCAGGGTCGTAAAAAAGAAGGAAACCGCGGTAAGCCACTTCAAGGCAAAATTATGAGAAGTGGTACCTGTTCTGCAGGGATATCGTATTCAGCATCAAGTTGTTTCAGCAGTGGTCCTAGAGCCCTCCGGAAGGCATGAGCCTTCCACATTGCCCACCAGGCCTCGAAATCATCCGTTGATGAGGTGAAAGAGAGGTTGTGAGGAATTGGGATGACTAGAGCATCAAAGAAAGAGTAACACCTCTGACTAGTGAGGACATCGGGCAAGTCAGCCCTGCTTTCTGTTAAGAAGTGGAGAAAGAAATGGGGAGACACCTGCCCAAGACCAAACTGCCGAGCTGCTACGACCGGCTGATAGGACTCATAACCAGGTTTGATGATCCTGTTGGAGGTGCTCATGCCCACCGGAAGAAAACAGGGACGAATCATGATGGAGTATAATTGCCGGGTGCTGGTGTCTGATGCGCGTAGATGTACACTTCCGTTGGGAACCCCAAGAGGAAGGTATGATGCGCACAGTGGCAAGTTTCCCTCAGTAAGAAACCAAGGTTTAATCGGACCAGTAGGAGTCAAGAAGCACGTTGAAGGTTGATGGTCGCGAAATGTGATGCGGCGCAACACCAGGGATTCCGGCGCCAACGTGGAACCCGCACAACAAAACCAAAGTACTTTGCCCCAACGAAACGATGAGGTTGTCAATCTCACCGGCTTGCTGTAACAAAGGATTAAACGTATCGAGTGGAAGATGTTTGCAAAGAAAATAGTAAAAACACAATTGCGAGTAGAATATATGCTATGTAAAGAATAGGACCGGGGTCCACGAGCTCACTAGAGGTGTCTCTCCCATAAGATAAAAGCATGTTGGGTGAACAAATTACAGTCGGGCAATTGACAAATAGAGAAGGGCATAACAATGCATATACATGATATGATAAATATAGTGAGATTTAATCCGGGCATTACGACAAAGTACATAGACCGCCATCCAACCGCATCTATGCCTAAAAAGTCCACCTTCGAGGTTATCATCCGAACCCCATTCGGTATTAAGTTGCTAAGCAACGGACAATTGCATTAAGTATGGTGCGTAATGTAATCAACAACTACATCCTTAGACATAGCATCAATGTTTTATCCCTAGTGGCAACAGCACATCACAACCTTAGAACCTACTGTCACGATCCCAGGTGTCAATGAAGGCATGAACCCACTATCGAGCATAAATACTCCCTCTTGGAGTTAAGAGCAAAAACTTGGCCAGAGCCTCTACTAATAACGGAGAGCATGCAAGATCATAAACAACACATAAACAATAGATTGATAATCAGCATAACATAGTATTCTCTATCCATCGGATCCCGACAAACACAACATATAGTATTACAGATAGATGATCTTGATCATGTTAGGCAGCTCACAAGATCAAACAATGAAGCACAACAAGGAGAAGACGACCATCTAGCTACTGCTATGGACCCATGGTCCAGGGGTGAACTACTCACTCATCACTCCGGAGGCGATCATGGCGATGAAGAGTCCTCCGGGAGATGAATCCCCTCTCCGGCAAGGTGCCGGAGGCGATCTCCTGAATCCCCCAAGATGGGATTCGCGTCTTTGGAAGGTTTTTCGTATCGTGGCTCTCGGTACTGGGGGTTTCGCGACGGAGGCTTTAAGTAGGCGGAGGGTCAACGCGGGGGGCCACACGAGGGGCCCAGGGGATAGGTCGGCGCGGCCAGGGCCTGGGCCGCGCCGCCCTATCTCCTGGCCGCCTCGTGGCCCCACTTCATTGACTCTTCAGTCTTCTGGAAGCTTCGTGCAAAAATAGGACCCTGGGTGAAAGTTTCGTCCAATTCCGAGAATATTTCCTTACTAGGATTTCTGAAACCAAAAACAGCAGAAAACAGCAACTGGCTCTTCGGCATCTTGTTAATAGGTTAGTTCCAGAAAATGCATAAATATGACATATAATGTGCATAAAACATGTAGGTATCATCAATAAAGTAGCATGGAACATAAGAAATTATCGATACGTTGGAGACGTATCGGCATCCCCAAGCTTAGTTCTCGCTCGTCCCGAGCAGGTAAAACGATAACAAAGATAATTTCTGAAGTGACATGCCATCATAATCTTGATCATACTATTTGTAAACATATGTAATGAATGCAGCGATCAAAACAAAAGTAATGACATGAGTAAACAAGTGAATCATATAGCAAAGACTTTTCATGAATAGTACTTCAAGACAAGCATCAATAAGTCTTGCATAAGAGTTAACTCATAAAGCAATAAATCAAAGTAAAGGTGTTGAAACAACACATAGGAAGATTAAGTTTCAGCGGTTGCTTTCAACTTATAACATGTATATCTCATGGATATCGTCAACATAAAGTAATATAACAAGTGCAATATGCAAGTATGTAGGAATCAATGCACAGTTCACACAAGTGTTTGCTTCTTAAGGTGGAAGGAGATAGGTAAACTGACTCAACAATAAAAGTAAAAGAATGGTCCTTCAAAGAGGAAAGCATCGATTGCTGTATTTGTGCTAGAGCTTTTATTTTGAAAACATGAAACAATTTTGTCAACGGTAGTAATAAAGCATATGAGTTATGTAAATTATATCTTACAAGTTGCAAGCCTCATGCATAGTATACTAATAGTGTCCGCACCTCGTCCTACTTAACTTGGACTACCGGATCTTTGCATGCCATGTTTCAACCAAGTGTCACAAAGGGGTACCTCCATGCCGCCTGTACAAAGGTCTAAGGAGAAAGCTCGCATTTCGGATTTCTCGCTTTTGATTATTCTCAACTTAGACATCCATACCGGGACAACATGGACAACGGATAATGGACTCCTCTTAAATGCACAAGCATGTAGCAATGATTATTATTCTCATATGAGATTGAGGATATATGTCCAAAACTGAAACTTCAACCATGGTTCATGGCTTTAGTTAGCGGCCCAATGTTCTTCTCTAACAATTTTGCATGCTCCAACCACTAAAATGATAGACCTTCAGACAAGACGGACATGCATAGCAACTTGATGACCCACAAGTATAGGGGATCGCAACAGTCTTCGAGGGAAGTAAAACCCAAATTTATTGATTCGACACAAGGGGAGGTAAAGAATACTTATAAGCCTTAACAACTGAGTTGTCAATTCAGCTGCACTGGAAAAGCACTAGCAACAGGGGTGATGTGAAAGTAGCGATGATATGAGAGCAATAGTAACGATAACACGGCAGCAGTAACAGTAATATGAGAGCAATGGCACCAGAAAATAGTTAATACTACTTCCAATGACATGTAGAACGAGTATATGATGATGAGAGATGGACCGGGGTTCCCAGCTATCTACACTAGTGGTAACTCTCCAATAACAAGTGTTGGGTGAACAAATTACGGTTGGGCAATTGATAGGATTGATAAGGCATTAAGAAAGAACATCAATTCATTAATCATGTAGGCATGTTTTCCATATTTAGTCGTACGTGCTCGCAATGAGAAACTTGCACAACATCTATTGTCCTACCAGCCGGTGGCAGCCGGGCCTCAAGGGAATCTACTGGATATTAAGGTACTCCTTTTAATAGAGCACCGGAGCAAAGCATTAACACTCCGTGAAAACATGTGTCCCTCACATCACCGCCATCCCCTCCGGTTGTCCCGATTCTTGTCACTTCGGGGCCTTTGGTTCCGGACGGTGACATGTGCATACAACTTGTAGATACAATCTAAGCAATAATTATAGAGCTCAAATCTAAGATCATGCCACTCGGGCCCTAGTGACAAGCATTAAGCATAACAAGATTGCAGCAACAATAACTTCATAAACTTTGTAGATAGACTAATCATAATGTAACAATCCATCGGATCCCAACAAACACAACACCGATTACATCAGATGAATCTCAATCATGTAAGGCAGCTCATGAGATCATTGTATTGAAGTACATGGGGGAGAGAATACCAACTAGCTACAGCTAGAACCCGTAGTCCATGGGGGAACTACTCACGGAGCATGATGGAGGCGATGGCGTTGATGGAGATGGCTTCTGGGGGCACTTCCCCGTCCCGGCAGGGTGCCGGGACAGAGACTTCTGTCCCCCGAATTGGAGTTTCGCGATGGTGGCGGCGCCCCTGAGTCTTTACGGAGTTTCGTCAAGTGGTACGGTGTTTTTAGGTCGAAAGGGGTTAAATAGGCGAAGAGGCGGCGTCGGGAGGGGCACCGGGGCGCCCTCCTCATAGGCCGGCGCGGCCGGGGGCCTGCCGCGCGGCCCTATGGTGTGGGGGCCCCGGGCCTCCTCTCCGTCTCCCCTTCGGTGTTCGGAGCCTCCGGGAAAAATAAGATCTTTGGCGTTGATTTCGTCCAATTCCGAGAATATTGCCCGAACAGCCTTTACGGAACCAAAAACAGCGAGAAAACGAGGAGCGGCACTGTGGCATCTTGTTAATAGGTTAGTTACGGAAAACGCATAAAAACATCATAAAGTGCAAGCAAAACATGTAAGTATTGTCATAAAACAAGCATGGAACGATCGAAATTATGGATACGTCGGGGACGTATCGGCATCCCCAAGCTTAGTTACGCTCGTCCCGAGCGAGGTAAAACGATAACAAAGATAATTTCTGAAGTGACATGCTACTTACATAACCTTGATCATACTATTACAAAGCATATGAAATGAATGAAGTGACTCAAGGCAATGATCTATAGTTGCTAACAAGTAGATAACATATAGCAAAACTTTTCATGGAGAGTACTTTCAAGACAAGCATCAAAAGTCTTGCACAAGAGTTAACTCATAAAGCAATAAGTTCATAGTAAAGGCATCGAAGCAACACAAAGGAGGATATAAGTTTCAGCGGTTGCTTTCAACTTTCAACATGTATATCTCATGGATATTGTCAACATAGAGTAATATGATGAATGCAAATATGCAAGTATGTAAGAATCAATGCACGGTTGACACAAGTGTTTGCTTCTAAGGTGGAAGGAAGTAGGTAAGCTGACTCAACATAAAGTAAAAGAATGGCCCTTCAAAGAGGAAAGCATCGATTGCTATATTTGTGCTAGAGCTTTGGTTTTGAAAACATAAAGAGAGCATAAAAGTAAAAGTTTTGAGAGGTGTTTGTTGTTGTCAACGAATGGTAGTGGGCACACTAACTACCTCATCAACCGGACTCCCAAGAGCGGCTCCCATTTTATTTATTTTTGGGTGGCACTCCTTCCAACCTTTCTTTCACAAACCATGGCTAACCGAATCCTCGGGTGCACTGCCAACAATCTCATACCATGAAGGAGTGCCTTTTTATTTAAGTTTTATTATGATGATGACACTCCCCCCAACCTTTGCTTACACAAGCCATGGCTAACCGAATCCTTCGGGTGCCGTCCAACAATCACAAACCATGGAGGAGTGTCTATTTAAGTTAATTAATTTGGGATCGGGAATCCCATTGCCGGCTCTTTTTGCAAAATTATTGGATAAGCGGATGTGCCACTAGTCCATATGAGAGTCCGTCAAAAGTAAATGACAAGGTTGAAAGCTAAACACCACATACTTCCTCATGAGCTATGAAACATTAACACAAATTGAGAAGCATTTTGAATTATTTAAAGGTAGCACTCAAGCAATTTACTTTGGAATGGCGGGAAATACCACATAGTAGGTAGGTATGGTGGACACAAATGGCATAGGTTTTGGCTCAAGGTTTTTGGATGCACGAGAAGTATTCCCTCTCAGTACAAGGTTTAGGCTAGCAAGGTTGTTTGAAGCAAACACAAGTATGAACCGGTACAGCAAAACTTACATAAGAACATATCGCAAGCATTATAATACTCTACACTGTCTTCCTTGTTGCTCAAACACTTTTACCAGAAAATATCTAGACCTTAAGAGAGATCAATTATGCAAACCAATTTTAACAAGCTTTACGGTAGTTCTCCACTAATAGGTTTAAACTACATGCAAAAACTTATGATCTACTTGAGAGCTCAAAACAATTGCCAAGTATCAAATTATCCAAGACATATGAGGCATTTTCTTTTCCCAACCAAATAAAGATAAATATTGTAGCTTCCAACTTTTATTCATTGAACATTAAAAGTAAAACGAAGAACAAGTGTTCATATGAAAAAGCGGAGCGTGTCTCTCTCCCAAACAAGGATTGCTAGGATCCGAATTTATTCAAACATAAACAAAACGAAAAATAAACACACAGACGCTCCAAGTAAAGCACATATGATGTGACTGAATAAAAATATAGTTTCAGGGGAGGAACCTGATAAGTTGATGAAGAAGGGGATGCCTTGGGCATCCCCAAGCTTAGACGCTTGAGTCTTCTTGAAATATGCAGGGATGAACCACGGGGGCATCCCCAAGCTTAGACTTTTCACTCTTCTTGATCATATATCATCCTCCTCTCTTGACCCTTGAAAACTTCCTTCACAACAAACTTCTCATAAACTTCATTAGAGGGGTTAGTACTCAAAAAATTTGAATCCACCTTGGTCCTGTAGTGGCACATTGCAAGAACTCAATAAAACATTAGCTACAGCTCTCTATGTCTAGAAAAGCTCGCTTAAAGTCCACAAGAGACAATGCAAAAACAGAGACAGAATCTGCCAAAACAGAACAGCCAGTAAAGACGAATTTTAATAAAATACTTCCGTTGCTCAAATCAGAAAACTCAAAACTAATGAAAGTTGCGTACATATCTGAGGAACACGCACGTAAATTGGCATATTTTTCTGATTTTTCTACAGAGAAAACAGCCCAGATTCGTGACAGATAGAAATCTGTTTCTGCGTAGAAATCCAAATCTAGCATCAACCTTCGATTAGAGGCTTCACTTGGTACAACAAAACACAAAACTAAGATAAGGAGAGGTTGCTACAGTAGTAAACAACTTCCAAGACACAAATATAAAACAAATTACTGTAGCAAAATAACACATGGGTTATCTCCCAAGAAGTTCTTTCTTTATAGCCATCAAGATGGGCTCAGCGAGTTTTAAATGATGCACTCGCAAGAAATAGTATTTGAAGCAAAAGAGAGCATCAAGAAGCAAATTCAAAACACATTTAAGTCTCACATGCTTCCTATGCAAAGGAATCTTGTACACAAATAAATTCATGAAGAACAAAGTGACAAGCATAAGAAGATAAAACAAGAATAACTTCAAAAATTTCAGCATATAGAGAGGTGTATTAGTACCATGAAAATTTCTACAACCATATTTTCCTCTCTCATAATAATTTTCAGTAGCTTCATGAATAAACTCAACAATATAACTATCACATGCAGCATACTTTTCATGATTTCCAAACACATAATTTTTATCAAGTTCAAGAATAGTGGAATTAAAACTTTCAAACTTACTTTTATTAATAATATAACAAGGTAGTTGATCAATCTCAATAGATATGGGACTCATAGAATAAGTCAAGAACTCTCCAATCCCATTTTCATTAGTAGTACAATTAATATTATCAAGTAACATAGGACCATCATCTAGAGCTTTATCATAAACATTTGCCAAACAAAATTCTTTAGTACCATGCATTTCGACATCAGGCACAAACAAAGCATTATCATAAGATTTATCAAAGTAGCATGGATTATCATATATAACAGCAGCATAATTATTCTCACAAGTTTTACTTATAGGAAATATTTCAAGAGAATCCACAGGAACATAACATTCAACCTCTTCCGGTAAGCATGGAGGACAATCAAATAGTGTAAGAGATAAAGAGTTACTCTCATTAGAAGGTTGACATGGGTAGCTAATCCATTCTTCCTCCTTTTGTTCGTCGCTCTCTTCTTCTTTTTCATCCAATGAGCTTTCAAGTTCATCAATTTCCTCCTCTTTTTCATCCAATGAGCTTTCGGGTTCATCAATTTCTTCTTCCACCGGTTCCTGCAAATTGTGAGTGCATTCTTGTGCATTAATGTGTCTCTCTTTATAATCAAGGATATAAGGATTCCTACTGTAGCATTCTATGCAAGAATTAAGGATAGTAGAGACATAATCTTTAAGGTCCTTACAAATAGCACAAGTTTCATAATTCTCAACCATGAAGGATTCTATCTCGGAGGCTCCCATAAATAAGACAAATTGTTCTACCTCTTCGAACCCATAATGAATATAGCAATTCCGATTATAGTTCTTAATTAAAAATTCCTCACTAAAGCCACATTGAAATTTAAGATGTTTAGTATCATGTTGAGAGCAACGAGTTTATATCATGGCGTCTAAGCAAGATTTTAGCAATTGTATTCAATTTTTCTATCATAGCACTCATTATTTTACCAGTTCTTGATTCTCTATAATTATTATAACATTCTATAAGCTCCAAGTAGGTTGTTGGTTCTCCCATAACAGCAGTTTTTAATT
This sequence comes from Lolium rigidum, assembly GCF_022539505.1. Taxonomy (NCBI): domain Eukaryota; kingdom Viridiplantae; phylum Streptophyta; class Magnoliopsida; order Poales; family Poaceae; genus Lolium; species Lolium rigidum. The sequence goes on from NC_061510.1 coordinate 83,034,996, forward strand.
TTTAGGTTTTTCAAATTTTTATGGATTTTCGGGTATATAGGGAAAATAAAACAAGACAAAAATAAACTAGACACAAGTAAACTAAGCAAAAATAAACTAGACAGAAATAAACTAGCAAGACAAAATAAAATAAAAGCGGAGAGAGAGGTAGAGTGTACTCCCCAGGTGAACTTATGAGTAGAGCTATGCCTCCCCGGCAACGGCGCCAGAAAATAGTCTTGATGACCCACAAGTATAGGGGATCGCAACGAGTCTTCGAGGAAGTAAAACCCAAATTTATTGATTCGACACAAGGGGAGGTAAAGAATACTTATAAGCCTTAACAAGCTGAGTTGTCAATTCAGTTGCACCTGGAAAAGCACTAGCAACGAGGGTGATGTGAAAGTAGCGATAATATGAGAGCAATAGTAACGGTAACACGACAGCGGTAATAGCAATATGAGAGCAATGGCACCGGAAAATAGTTAATACTACTTCCAATGACATGTAGAACGAGTATATGATGATGAAAGATGGACCGGGGTTCCCGGCTATCTACACTAGTGGTAACTCTCCAATAACAAGTGTTGGGTGAACAAATTACGGTTGGGCAATTGATAGGATTGATAAGGCATTAAGAAAGAACATCAATTCATTAATCATGTAGGCATGTTTTCCATATTTAGTCGTACGTGCTCGCAATGAGAAACTTGCACAACATCTATTGTCCTACCAGCCGGTGGCAGCCGGGCCTCAAGGGAATCTACTTGGATATTAAGGTACTCCTTTTAATAGAGCACGGAGCAAAGCATTAACACTCCGTGAAAACATGTGTCCCTCACATCACCGCCATCCCCTCCGGTTGTCCCGATTCTTGTCACTTCGGGGCCTTTGGTTCCGGACGGTGACATGTGCATACAACTTGTAGATACAATCTAAGCAATAATTATAGAGCTCAAATCTAAGATCATGCCACTCGGGCCCTAGTGACAAGCATTAAGCATAACAAGATTGCGGCAACAATAACTTCATAAACTTTATAGATAGACTAATCATAATGTAACAATCCATCGGATCCCAACAAACACAACACCGATTACATCGGATGAATCTCAATCATGTAAGGCAGCTCATGAGATCATTGTATTGAAGTACATGGGGGAGAGAATACCAACTAGCTACAGCTAGAACCCGTAGTCCATGGGGGAACTACTCACGGAGCATGATGGAGGCGATGGCGTTGATGGAGATGGCTTCGGGGGCACTTCCCCGTCCGGCGAGGGTGCCGGGACAGAGACTCTGTCCCCCGAGTTGGAGTTTCGCGATGGTGGCGGCGCCCACGGAGTCTTTACGGAGTTTCGTCAAGTGGTACGGTGTTTTTAGGTCGAAAGGGGTTAAATAGGCGAAGAGGCGGCGTCGAGAGGGCACCGGGGCGCCCTCCTCATAGGCCGGCGCGGCCGGGGGCCTGCCCGCGCGGCCCTATGGTGTGGGGGCCCCGGGCCTCCTCTCCGTCTCCCCTTCGGTGTTCGGAGCCTCCGGGAAAAATAAGATCTTTGGCGTTGATTTCGTCCAATTCCGAGAATATTGCCCGAACAGCCTTTCCGGAACCAAAAACAGCGAGAAAACGAGGACCGGCACTGTGGCATCTTGTTAATAGGTTAGTTCCGGAAAACGCATAAAAACATCATAAAGTGCAAGCAAAACATGTAAGTATTGTCATAAAACAAGCATGGAACGACAGAAATTATGGATACGTCGGGGACGTATCACAACTCACATGATATTCAACAATAGTTGATGGCGTTCCCCAGAAGCATGGTTATCGCACAACAAGCAACTTAATAAAAGATAAAGTGCATAAGTACATATTCAATACTACGATAGTTTTTAAGGCTATTTTGTCCCATGAGCTATATATTGCAAAGGTGAATGATGGAATTTTAAAGGTAGCACTCAAGCAATTTACTTTGGAATGGCGGAGAAATACCATGTAGTAGGTAGGTATGGTGGACACAAATGGCATAGTAGTTGGCTCAAGGATTTTGGATGCATGAGAAGTATTCCCTCTCGATACAAGGTTTAGGCTAGCAAGGTTATTTGAAGCAAACTCAAGGATGAACAGGTGCAGCAAAACTCACATAAGAGACATATTGTAAACATTATAAGACTCTACACCGTCTTCCTTGTTGTTCAAAACTCAATACTAGATATTATCTAGACCTTAGAGAGACCAAATATGCAAATCAGATTTTAGCAAGCTCTATGTATTTCTTCATTAATGGGTACAAAGCATATGATGCAAGAGCTTAAACATGAGCACAACAATTTCCAAGTATCACATTATCCAAGACATTTTAGAATTACTACATGTAGCATTTTCCAATTCCAACCATATAACAATTTAACGAAGAAGAAGCTTCGCCTTGAACATTATGAGTAAAGCCTAAGGACACATGTGTCCATATGCAACAGCGGAGCGTGTCTCTCTCCCACAAAGTGAATGCTAGGATCCATCTTAATCAAACAAAACAAAAACAAAAACAAACCGACGCTCCAAGTAAAGAACACAAGATGTGATTGAATAAAAATATAGTTTCGGGGAGGAACCTGATGATGTTGTCGATGAAGAAGGGGATGCCTTGGGCATCCCCAAGCTTAGACGCTTGAGCCTTCTTAAAATATGCAGGGGTGAACCACGGGGGCATCCCCAAGCTTAGAGCTTTCACTCCTCTTGATCATAGTATATCATTCTCCTCTCTTGACCCTTGAAAACTTCCTTCACACCAAACTTCAAGCAAACTCATTAGAGGGTTAGTGCACAATTAATAATTCACACATTCAGAGGTGACACAATCATTATTTTCACTTCTGGACATTGCATAATGCTACTGGATATTAATGGATCAAAGAAATAAATCCAACATAGCAAAAGAGGCAATGCGAAATAAAAGGCAGAATCTGTCAAAAACAGAACAGTCCGTAAAGACGAATTTAAAGCTGGCACCAGACTTGCTCAAATGGAAAAACTCAAAACTAATGAAAGTTGCGTACATATCTGAGGATCACGCTCGTAAATTGGCAGATTTTTTTGAATTTTCTACAGAGAACTGTGCCCAGATTCGTGACAGACAGCAATGCTGTTTCTGCGCAGCGATCCTAAATATAACATCAACTTTGACATAGAAACTTTACTTGGCACATAAACATGATAAGGAGAGGTTGCTACAGTAGTAAACAACTTCCAAGACTCAATAAAACAAAAAATTGCTGTAGGTAAAAACATGGGTTGTCTCCCATAAGCGCTTTTCTTTAACGCCTTTCAGCTAGGCGCAGAAAGTGCAAATCAAGTATTATCAAGTGAAGAAGCATCAACATTATAACCATGGGTGTTGGGAGTTTTCTCAACAATGCATTGTATCTGGTCTATATAAGTAACTCCTCTCTCATTACTCCTAGGCTTACTATTCTCATCAAACAAATTTTCAGGAACAAGCCAAACATAATTATTTTCCAAAGCTTCATGCATCCCTAGTAGCTTACTAGGTATTGGCGCTTTAATTTCCCTACCATCATTAACATTACTAGTATACTTAATTCTATCCATATCCATCTTTTCAAGTATTTGTTTAAAATCAGGAAAGAAACCAAGCCTCTTATGCTTGATAAAAACTTTTCTAGCTTCTTTAGCTATATCTTCAAATTCTCTAGCAAGGATTTTTAAAACAAAATTTCTCTTTTCTCCCATCTCTATATCCGTAAGTGTAAGAAACATATGTTGTATTATGGGATTGAGATTAACAAATCTAGTTTCCAACATGTGTATTAAACAGGCAGCAGCACTTTCATAAGTAGGGGCAGTTTTTAATAATGGTATATCTTTAAAATCTTCATTCATACTAACATAGGTGAAAAATTCTTCTATATTATCTCTTCCAATGATACACCCTCGTCCTAATGGTATCTCTTCCAAAGTAAACTTAGGATTAAGCATGATGAAATAAGAAAAAAGTAAACTAGGCAAACAGAGTAAAGACAAGTAACTAATTTTTTTGTGTTTTCGATATAGAGAGCAAGACAGTAAATAAAGTAAAACTAGCAACTAATTTTTTTGTGTTTTGTTTAGGTGCAGCAAACAAAGTAGTAAATAAAATAAAGCAAGACAAAAACAAAGTAAAGAGATTGAGAAGTGGAGACTCCCCTTGCAGCGTGTCTTGATCTCCCCGGCAACGGCGCCAGAAATTTGCTTGATGCGCGTAGATGTACACGTCCGTTGGGAACCCCAAGAGGAAGGTATGATGCGCACAGTGGCAAGTTTCCCTCAGTAAGAAACCAAGGTTTAATCGGACCAGTAGGAGTCAAGAAGGTTGATGGTCGCGAAATGTGATGCGGCGCAACACCAGGGATTCCGGCGCCAACGTGGAACCTGCACAACAAAACCAAAGTACTTTGCCCCAACGAAACAGTGAGGTTGTCAATCTCACCGGCTTGCTGTAACAAAGGATTAAACGTATCGAGTGGAAGATGTTTGCAAAGAAAATAGTAAAAACACAATTGGAGTAGAATATATGCTATGTAAAGAATAGGACCGGGGTCCACAGTTCACTAGAGGTGTCTCTCCCATAAGATAAAAGCATGTTGGGTGAACAAATTACAGTCGGGCAATTGACAAATAGAGAAGGGCATAACAATGCATATACATGATATGATAAATATAGTGAGATTTAATCCGGGCATTACGACAAAGTACATAGACCGCCATCCAACCGCATCTATGCCTAAAAAGTCCACCTTCGGGTTATCATCCGAACCCCATTCGGTATTAAGTTGCTAAGCAACAGACAATTGCATTAAGTATGGTGCGTAATGTAATCAACAACTACATCCTTAGACATAGCATCAATGTTTTATCCCTAGTGGCAACAGCACATCACAACCTTAGAACCTACTCGTCACGATCCCGGTGTCAATGAAGGCATGAACCCACTATCGAGCATAAATACTCCCTCTTGGAGTTAAGAGCAAAAACTTGGCCGAGCCTCTACTAATAACGGAGAGCATGCAAGATCATAAACAACACATAAACAATAGATTGATAATCACCATAACATAGTATTCTCTATCCATCGGATCCCGACAAACACAACATATAGTATTACAGATAGATGATCTTGATCATGTTAGGCAGCTCACAAGATCCAACAATGAAGCACAACAAGGAGAAGACGACCATCTAGCTACTGCTATGGACCCATGGTCCAGGGGTGAACTACTCACTCATCACTCTGGAGGCGATCATGGCGATGAAGAGTCCTCCGGGAGATGAATCCCCTCTCCGGCAGGGTGCCGGAGGCGATCTCCTGAATCCCCCGAGATGGGATTCGCAGCGGCGGCGTCTCCGTAAGGTTTTCCGTATCGTGGCTCTCGGTATCGGGGGTTTCGCGACGGAGGCTTTAAGTAGGCGGAGGGTCAACACGGGGGCCACACGAGGGGCCCGGGGGTAGGTCGGCGCGGCCGGGGCACGGGCCGCGCCGCCCTATCTCCCGGCCGCCTCGTGGCCCCACTTCGTTGACTCTTCGGTCTTCCGGAAGCTTCGTGCAAAAATAGGACCCCGGGCGAAAGTTTCGTCCAATTCCGAGAATATTTCCTTACTAGGATTTCTGAAACCAAAAACAGCGAGAAAACGAAGCAATCGGCTCTTCGGCATCTTGTTAATAGGTTAGTTCCAGAAAATGCATAAATATGACATATAATGTGCATAAAACATGTAGGTATCATCAATAAAGTAGCATGGAACATAAGAAATTATCGATACGTTGGAGACGTATCAGTGTCATCGGCAAAGCTTTCTAACCTGAAGGAGACTGGATTCTCAAAATGCTCAGACTCTGTGTAAGGAAAGAAGAGGGGATTGCCCAGGCCTTGGAAGAAGATGTTGAACCATTCTGAGGCTTCATGGGGAATCAGCTTACTACCTGGGAGGCTGTATAAAGCTTGGCCGTAGCTAGTGCATCGGATTTGCTTCCAGTGGCATCTGGAAAGGTGCGAGTGGCCAGAGGAGGGAAGTTTGGGATGTGGTTCTGGAATTATAGCTGAGCCCATAGTTGAATAAACCACCAAGGACCTCCTGTTTTGACTGTCTTTTGGGAGAACAGTTTGACAGACATCTGCTGGAGATATCGATAGACCTCTCCAAGGAACTGTTTACCAATGCCAAGTTGGGTACCCCTGGCAAGTTCATAGGCTAGGGAAAGGTAATTCTTGGTGGGAGCAAGGGAAGGGCCACAAAACATGAAGTGCTCCAACCAGAAGTTTAAGAAGGCCGTGTGTTCTTTCTCTGTTACAGTGCCTTTATTTTTCATGTGGCGTCGAAGATAAGCACCCTAGTTTGTGCAGTCCTTTTTGGAGGAAAGCTGGAAAGGAACCTTTGGCAGCATAAAGGCAGAGGGGCTTGGGGATGCAATATCTAGACCAGTGATCATGGCCACGTCTAGCAGGGTTGGGGTCATGGGACCATGACCAAACATGAAACAGTTCAAAGCATCAGACCAAAAGTAGCCGATGGTTTTCAAAAGGTTTTCATGTTTTTCAAGTGGAGACAGTGATAAGGCTAAGGCATCGGCTATTCCCGCAGTTTCCCAGGTGGATTGGTGAGTTTTGGCTATCCTATTATACCATGAAACCCAATCCTCAGGAGGATTAGGCCAGGCTCGTAAGCAATCGGCCCAAGAAGATAGATCTAAGTTCTGGTTCACGAAGGGAATCCTATTGGTCTCGCATGAAATCAAATGAGCAGGACTCTCGATGGAGCGAGGGCCAAGACAAAGAGAATTCGGAAGGGAAGGATGCGACAGCAGAATATCTGATGCCTAAAAATTAATGACGGAATAAGACATTAATTCAGGTGTTTGCTGATAACTCCAATAATATACTCGGTTGATGAGGAACGGTTAGGGATTACCTTCAAGCCAGAGACCGTAGTATTGGCGTTGAATGATTCCGCCATTGGATTCGTCGCGGAGTTGAGTCTGCGCGTTTGGGATCTGAGAGTTGTGTGGCTCAAAGTTGGATCTGTGCGAGCGGCGATTTGGGGATCTGAGTTACTCTTGTAGGCGAGGGTTGCAGGTTACCGTTTGAGTAGGCAACTGGGTCGGTCTGGCTCGTGTTTTGTGATAAAGGCCGACGTTTTGCCATCGGCTCTTTGCGCGTTGACTCACATTGACAATCGGCAAACATTTTGTGGTAAAGGCCGATGCGCTGCCATCGGCTCTTTGCGCGTTAATTCGTGTTGACAATCGGCAAATCGATAAGGAAGCGAATTTGGCATGAAAACACTTTCTTCATTGATAAGAGGGTTTTTACAGAGAATAGCCGATCGCTCAAAAAAGGAAGAACAAAAGAGCCGATTGCTACTACTACTCTTATGCTACTAATCTTAGCCTAAGGGCCGTTGCTGCCCTCGTCGGTACCGTCGGTGCTGCTGCCGGCGGGCTCCTCGTCGCTGCTGCCGTAGCTTCCGGCAGGGGCCCCGTACTCCTCCTCATCGTCATCGTCATCATCATCATCATCCAAGCCGGCGCGGAAGCGTTTTGCCGGCGGCTCGTCGGAGAATGAGGAGGTGTCCTCCTCTTCTCCCTCTTCTTCTTCGGAGCTGGTGAAGTCATCCCAGGAGAAGCGGTCGTCTTCGCTCTCCGCCTCGTCCTCCCCATTGACGAGGAATTGAAGGTCGTCTTCCCCGTCGGTCAAGGATTTGTCATCCTCGGACCAGACAGAGGAATCGTGGTCCTCCTTGTCCCACGTCGTCGGGGCAAGAATATCGTACGCAGCCTGCGTACCCCACTCTGGTGTCGACTCTCGAAAGGGAGAGGATACGCAGGAAAGCCCTGAGGAGGCTGTGGAGGAGGAGGAATTCATGGTGTGAAGGAGGGTTTTCCGATGTTAGTTTGGAGCAGGGGGATGAAGAGGTGAACTGTTCGATGCGGTTAAATAAAAGGAGATATAGTGGAGATTTAATGTTGCGGTGGTTTCCGAGGACGAGGTGCCAAAAACTGTCAAATCGTGCAGGGAGGTTGAGAAGACAAGGCATCATGATGAAGGATACTGCGACGGTTCTGCTCTGCCACGACATGACCCTTCGAAGGAAAAACTGAATGGTTTTGAAATTATCATTACCAAAACCAGGGGGCATGTGTTATCACCAGATTTTGGCCAAATCAGGAGATGGGCCGTAATTGAGATGGGCTTGAATGATGTACACCTGGAGCGACTCTGAAGCGGCCTTGCACGAAGAGTTTGGGCTAGATTGCCCGTGTATCTGTAAATTATAGTAGATTGCATCTTAGTTTAGAATTAAAAGATAGAGTTTAACCCATGCACGGTTAGGTGCACGCCCGAATTAGAAAGTCCCTTGGACTATAAATATGTACCTAGGGTTATCGAGAAAGGAGGACAATCACGTTCACAACAAACACAAACCAGGCGCATCGCCACCCCTTGTTTCGAGGGTTTCTTCAGGTAAGCATCATGCTGCCTAGATCGCATCTTGCGATCTAGGCAGCGTACGTTTATTCGTTTATCTTGTGTTACTCGTGCTGAAGCGTTGTTGATGGCGAGTAACACTACTTATCGTAGGTATTTTGGGGCTTGCATTGGTGCTTTTCTTAAACATATCTGCTTAGCTATGCTGTCCCTCGATATCTAGCTGCCCTTATACCTATCCAGGTGTAAGGGCAGCATCTTGCTTGTTCATCGTTTAGTAGATCCAATCTGTTATAGTTGCTCCTTGTTTTTTCAAGGATTAGTTTAATATCTGTATGGTTAGGCCTTGCAAACGGGTTGAACGATCCGGTAGTGCGTAAGGTATAGTTTGTTAGCTCTAAGAGGGATTGTTCCGGGAATTAACTTAATGTTGGTTTTTAGGTCTCTTTTAGTGTTAGCTTTCTATCATCTTTCGTGTCTATTAGGCTCAACTACGCGTAGGATGTTCCGATCATACGGTGAAAACCCTAAAATGTCGTGGATTGGTTTAACTTTGTGTTGATCAAGCAGGAGCCCCATGTCATCGTAAACCCAACGTGAATCATGGGGTGATCGGCTCTTTGAGCCGATCCACAGGGCAACCTGAGAGCCGATCGGGCTCGTATTTAATGTTTACGTGTCTACCATGCAGGAGACTAATCGAAGCAATCCAACACCTTCCTGACCAGGTATAGGTCAGGTGGCACGCCCTTGCAACCGCCAGGACGTGTGCCGGAACTTTGCGGGACGACGTCGAGGGACCAGGGCCCACCCAGCAGTCTTGGCAGCCTCCCGGCTCTTCGTGTTGCTTAACCACTGCTCGCCGGTGGGTTTTGGCAGGTAATAGCATGATCATTCACACCACATCCGGCAATAGCTTTTGTTGAACCTTTGTTTACAACATTCGATGGTCTTCTCATGACCTGATATTTTGGAAACACTGCATAAGGCACTTTAAGTGGTTGATGCAGTGATCCAAAATATCACAATAGCGACAGTTAGAGGCATAACCAATGTATTGCAATGTGTCTCACCTTTTTACATGCAAATGGGGAAGTGAATTAGTGACATGCTTAAACCAAAATAGGTCAATTTTAGTGTATAAGCATAAAAACTTACTTATATCCTTAGGGTTGTTGCATCATTAAAAAAATTCCTTATGACAAGGGAGCATATCGTAATGAGCAACCCTAATCTGGATTCAGTAACATGTAACCCTAATCTGGGTGAATTTGTTGACTTTCCTTATGTACGGTGCTTTGAGAGTCTTCTCTAGTGAGCCAGACCGAACCAAGGCCTCTCTCGTCGGTGATGCTGGTAGGTGATGGCTGAGGGGAGGTGCCAGATCTGGTAGGGAGATAGCAGGTTAGGATTTGGTCCCATGGTAACATCTTGGAGTAGGAAGCTGGATCCTTCTGGCCAGATCTCGCTTGTTCTAGTTTGGGTGTTTCTTCACTGCTTCTCTTCGGTGGCAGGAGCTGGGGCATGTGGGCATCTCCACAAATAATTCCATGTTGAGCTTCTCCAATATAGCGCATCTACGGGGCATCGGGCGGTGGTTGTTGGTTTTCTCCGCCGCGTCTCCAAGGAGGAAGACGGAAAGGCAGAGCTCCATCACAAGCGATGTCAATAAGCGCAACCATCTCTACTCACTCTCTTGGTAGGACATGGCGGCGAGAGGTGAGGGAGGAGAGTATGGTGGCCGGTGGCGTTAGGAGGTGGTGGGTTGTTGTGGTTTCTGCTCATTTCCAGTGATCTCCAAGCGGTGCTGTTGCCTGGCCGCTGCTACCCTCGGCCAAAGGGGTGGCCTCACCGTGCTCGATTCGACTCGGGCTTTTGCTTCCTCTAGAGGAGGATCTTCTTCGACCTCAGCACGGCATCAACCGCTCCTTCTGCCCCCAAGTTGTTTTGTCCCCGGCGGCCATAGGAATGGCCGCAACTGCAGGTTTTTTTTTATTTGACGAGCAAGGTATTGGTCGAATTTTTGCCATCTCTTTTAGGGTTCTTGCTGTATAAGTTAAGAACCAGGTTTTATTTTTTGTTTTCAGTGAGGTACTTCAAGTATCTTGTACATGCCACCTAATTAATGCAAAAACTGGCTCCTTCGGGGCCTTCCAGTTTAAACAAATCTTTCCTTATGTGCATCGCACGGAAAATGTACAAATATATCTTTGGAGTTATAATATAAACATAGAAAAGCTAACGGTAAATAAATGCAAAATTAAATAATTTGTATTCTTACTTGGAAGTGGTTTTGTAAGTCTGAGGAAGTCAATGTAGTGTCCCTAAAACATCCCTATTATAAAATGATAGCTAGAGTTAAATATGTGAAATTGTATCATCCCCAACGCGTACGTGGTACACTAGAGGAAGGAGAGAAGAGGCTACACACGTCGATTATGATGCTAGGAGGCAGCCTCGGGAGCATCCTACACACGGCCATTATTTTCCTCCGTTTGAACGGTGGAGATAGCGTAAGCATGCAAAATATTACACACGGTGTCTGGTATGAAACATTGTGGGATGACAGACCACTACGCTTAGGATTATCTTTTTCTTTGCCATGTGTGATGTGTCACCCACGGTCCTTAAATGTATTAATTCCGTGTACAATATCCACCGAAGTAGCTTGCATGGGCCGTGGACACACTGTCAATTTGATAGGATGTAAGTGATCTTCTACATCGCCTGCAGAAAGAGCATTTTCTATGCGATGGGAGCTATTGGTAATATCTCCTTTCTTTTCGCGAAAATTTCATATTTTCTTATCATCGGTCCATTCCATGATCACTCAATTTCACCAGGGGTTCTGAGCTAACTGCGAAGATGCTATTCGATGCATAATTTATACTACCTTTTCTTCTTTTGACATAAGGATTGTGTTTAATATGGAATGCTAGATTATGCTATAATCTATCAACATGGTGGAATACATGGTGGAGCTTCCATATGTTGGTAGAACTTCTGCCATATCTCACATCTAGATTCTAGAGGCGAGAGGTCTGACCTCTTTGTACCGTTGTATCAACTAGATGTGATTGGAACTGATAAGTAAACTATGTAGGTCTATTTGGTTATGTAGAAACAACATTGTTTTTAGCAAGATAAATGGTATATCTTTTTGCATGTTATTATTTTGGCTACACATTAGATTCAGCTACAATCTTTCCTTCTGCCATCAGATAAGCAGGAGACCCTGTGGATATGGGATGCAACCGGTTGCTAATGGTTGCTCAGCATGTCTAGAGCCAAGTTGGTTGGCAGCACACTAGTAGACTCCAGAATAGCGTTATCACATACTTTTCTACATGATGTTTGTTTTACATTTGTTGATATATGTATCGACCCTTTGTATAAACTCACTGATATCCGAACCTCGCAATGGAAAAGTTGTGTGCATCATTTGATGCAGAAGCCGGTGCTAATCTCCCATTTCAAAAACAACAACTTGATATGACCTTAAGTTTCAATAAAGACTTACATTATTAATAAGAAAATCTCGCTTATGTGATGTCCAAATCTTAAGAGTTAAACTTGGGTGGGTGAGAACAAACAACCTGGCTCTCACCGCTAGCTCACATGCCGGTATGTTCTAACCTTTTCATATATAAGAGCATCTCCAACCCACGTCCTCCATATATGTGGAGAGCCCTTCGCCAAAATATTTTCTCTATGTATTTCCATGAAACCAACCAACTCTCCATGTTCGACTTTTTTATTATTTTGAATTTTCACCATATAATAGTTGTGTGGAGTTGGACTGGTAGACATCAGGAGTATTTGTTCATGTGTTTTCAAAGTAATACTTACTGGAAGTTGGATATGCGCTTGCGAGAGATACACCAAGGAAAGGACTTTTAAGCCCACATGTGCAAGGAGAACAAACCATGGTTGGATGGTTACATATGGGCTTGCGAGAGATACATCAAGGGGATGATTTTTTAAGCCCGCATGTGCAATGAAGACCAATCTGTGTGGTTGAATGGTTAGGAGGGCAGTGGTACCTCTAGCCCACCAGAGATCAAACCACAGGTTCAGAACTTGATCTCTCGTGAAAAGTCAAAATATTCTTTCAGTGGGAGGTGTCGTTTCCATCGATAGCGAGCCACCGGTTGTGATTTCGTCAATCTCAAGACCCGCTTGATCAGTTTTTCAGATCTAGTTTCTCAGAGGTGCTCATAGGGATAGATGTGTGTGCGGTATGTACGTATTCGTAAGTGTCTGCGTTTGTATTGTGTTTCACAAAAAAAACCCCATGTGCAATTATTCAAGAGAAGAAATAAGTATGTTTTGCATAATTGGTTTAAATATATGATTTTTTTGAACTTGTTGAGCTCCTTCGAGTCGTTTGTAGGGTTTAATTGTTTAGACATGGTACCATATAAATTGATGTATTATCGCTCTTGAATATAAATAAACCACTTAATTAGTCACATGCAGTTGTTGATAAGAAGATATTTTCTTATTTATTCATGTTATCTAGAAAGACTAAAACCTTAGTGTGCGATGGATCATATATTAAGTTATCTCTAACAATTAGTGTTCCTACACCAGGTTGTTAATATTAAAAAAGAATATATGTGTGTAAGATAAGATATCTGGTACAATAGAGAAAATGCCATATCTTTGTTCATCAAGAGAACATTTATTAGCTAAGAAAGACTAAATTTCCTTTATTTGTTTCTCTCTCTCTCTTCCAACTTAGCACTTATATTATGTCAATCACCGTTGTATATATGTCAGGGAGCTATGTTGTAGAGCATGACACCATGGGCCATGGCTTCATGCTATAGAGCATGACTCCTTAGACCCTGATGTCATGAAAAAGGGCTGTTTTTGAAAATATTTTATATAAGTTCATTTTGTGTCAAACTTTTGAACTCAAAACTAATTGTGAAAATATATTTTTTAGTGAGGATCCACTCTCTGTAAATTGATAAGTTGATAACGATATTAAGAAAATAAGGTATTCTCATAAGTGCAATTTACGGGACAGAATGGAGTAAAAGAAAATCCGCCCAAAAACTATGAGAATTCATCCGGTCAAATATCGAGAATGCCATTTGTGATAACATTCAACATATTGAGAACCAAAAGAAACGAGTAAAAAAAAACACAAATGTTCAGCACCCCTTTCCAAGATATGGGGACATTTAAGTTGATTAAACAAATCCGGACTGCGCTTGGTGAGGCCATCGATATTCAGTTCAAGATACACATGTTCTCATCCTCATATGTAGAAACCGGAGGTTTGTACTCTTTGTGCGTTGTATCAGGTCGATGTAACGCTAAGTTAACAACATCTTAAATTGCCGAATACAATCTTATTTGCACGCCATCTACAATCCTCGCAGTTAAACTTGGGTGGGTGAAACAAACAACCCTTGCACTCATTCTAGCCCACACGCCCACCTGCTCTAAATCATTTCACGATGTGCGAGTTTTTTCCGTACCTAAGAGCAACTCCAACCTCCTCCTCGAAATAGGTTTTCGCCCCGCTATATTAATATAGCAACCGACCGATACAACGAGACAGCTGGGGCCGCAGCACAAACGAGCCCAAACGAAAAGAAAAAGAAAAGAAAAAGAAACTAATGCCAACACCGGCAGATTGACGAAAACGAGGATGCCTCCGCAACCGCTGCGCCCTCCGGAGAAGTACCACCACGCTCCTAGCACGCCGAGACACCGCATACCAAGCAGCACCTTCAACAAGGGAACGACGACGACGCCGCTGCTGCCCGGACTAGGCCTAGGGTTTTCCCCGGTACGCGGAAGGGATTGGGGAGGAATACATCCGACGCCCTTCAGGAAGGAAGGCGGCACCCGCAGGCGTCGCCGCGTCAGAGTCGGACATGCCGACACGGATTTCTCCTGACCACCACACCCACCACCCTGAACGCCCCGACGTGCTCCACCAAACATGCCACCAACCAGCACACGCCACCACGGTCTTGTAGTCACCCTCGCCGTCGCACTGTGGTCACCGGAACAGGGCCTAGAGGGAGAGACGACAAGTAGCAGGGACGGGGGTAACGGTACCACAACCGGGCGGGAGGGAACTACCTCCACCGCTTTCGCGGTCGCCGACCGGACATGGCAACGAGGGCACACCAGGCCCGAACTGGCCCGGCCGGGCCCAAACAGACCCGTAAAGCCCTACTGCCAAGCTGCAGCAGGCCGGCCGCAGCGCCGCCACCACCCATCCACCGCCGCCGCGCCATCTCCGCCGCCAGGAAGCACCGCCGGCGCGCCGAACGCAGGCAGCCCGCCGAGCCCATCTGAGCCCCGCCTGGGCCAGATCTGGGCCGAGCAGGTTCCGCCTGCGCCGCCCGCCTTCCAGCTCCGCCGCCAAGTAGCCGCGCCGCCGTCCCTCCTCCCACCCGGCGCGCGGGTCTCACGCCGCCGCGCCGGACCGCCGCCAGCCGAGCAGCACCGCGCCGCCAAGGAGCCCCCGCGCCCCCGCCGCGTCACGGGTAGAGTCAGCCCCGCCGCCGCCGGCACCGCGCGGGCAACGCCCGGCGGCCCACGCCGGCGGCGACGGCCGGAGGAAGGGAGAGGAGGAGACCTGAGAGGTGGCGGCGGCTAGGGTTCGCCCGTCGCCCGCGGGGGGGCGAGCGAGCGAACGGTTCGCGTTTTTTTCAAGAGCAACTCCAACCCACTCTCTTCATTTATGGATAGCTCGTCCAAAATACAGTATGTCCTTTCTCTATATATCCCTTTACTTTTTTTTTTGAAGGATCTATATATCCCTTTACGCACCACCCGACCTCCCATTTCCCACTCCCCATGTTCCAATTTTCTAATTTTGATTTTCCACCATATGAGAACTATGCGGAGCTGGAGTAGGAGACGTCTGGAGTGTTTTTCGGTGCTTTTGCCAAATAGTTGGTACTAAGGAAAGACAGCTGTGTTGAAAGGAGCATTTGTTCCTTCACGAAAGAGGAATGTGATCGGACTATCCAACTAGTTTAAGCCGTAACTGAGATATGATGGCAAAAGGAAGTTACATTTCGTTGAAACATTTGTACGGGTAACTACGGGTATTCTTTTGGTCTTGCTTTTTTGAACTTTATTCTTTTGTTCTTGTTAACTCAACTGAGCTATCCCTCCGGTTTATATTAATTGACTCTAATATGGATGTATCTAGACATATTTTAGTTCTAGATACATCCATATTGAAGTCAATTAATATGAATCGGAGGGAGTACTATTTCTTGCCACTAAGAAAAAATTCATCCGCTCAAATTGTAATTTTATTGGGCAAAAACATTTCTGAAGACATTTCGACATGCCAACATTCTCTCTTTCTAGACACATATCAGGTGACACTAGGGGTGTGTTTGGTAGCCTGTGTCTACCCAACAATTCTCATCTCAACAGAGATTTTTAGCCATACCCATGTTTGTTAGCCCGGGTCACCACAGATGGGCTATGCCCACCTCATACAAAAAATGCCTCTCAGCCTAGCCCGGTTGTGAAGCTCAAATCGAGCTTCACAACCCAGCCAAGCTGAGTCCATCCCGCAATCCATCTCATGGGCCCACAAACGCACCCCCAGACTCTCTCCCGTGCCCCTCATTTGCTCCCGAACGAACGGATCGTTCCGTGCTCTCCTCTGGCCTCAGGCCGCCGTCGCCCCCTCCCCTGGCCGACCGACGTCCTCCTGGCCTCAGGCCGCCGTCCACCGCCGCTCTCCTGGCCTCCGGCCGCCGTCGCCCCCCTCCCCTGGCCGACCCTGGACGCCGCTCGCTGCCCCTGGACGCCGCCCGCCGCAGAGCGAGCTCAAGTCCGCGCCCCTCCCCATGGCTGCCACCCGCCGCAGCGCCTCCCCTGGCCGCTTCCCGCCGCAGCCTGCAGGCGGCTGCTCTTCCGCTGGCCGCCGGCCGGCCGCCTGACACCACCAGTCTGTAGATCAAGCTCAAGGAGATCACAGAGGACCCGATTGCTTTTTTATTTAATCTGTTTTAGGACCTATTTGCAAAAAGCTGCACCTTTTTGCAGAAAAATAATTTTTCAGATAAAGAATATGGAATGAGTGTGTATTTTATATACGTACATAAAACTAACTTTGTTCAAATATTAAATTAGTGCTAAAAAATAATTGAAGTTGTATCCTCACTATCTCATCTCATACATGTGCTACCAAACAACATCTCATCTCAGCTCGTACATGTGCTACCAAACAACATCTCATCTCATCTCAACTCAGTTGGGATCATCATGTATGAGAAGAGATAGCTATTCTCGATTGACACGGGCTACCAAATACACCCTAGGAGTACGTGATGCTCATTCTGGAAGCCATACATGAGACCAAAGAAACAAAATCAAACGAAACATAAGTTAACTCCTTTAAACAAATCCCTATTGCATATGGTGAGGCCACCAGTATTCAGGTCATAGTGTCTCTTACACACACATGTTCCCATCCTCGACCGGTCCATTCCGCCGTACGTGTGGAAAATCAAATGCAGGTACATTGACCTAACTCCCAGCTCGCCCGAGACTGGCCTTCCACTACGCCGAGTGATCCCTGATTATATGTTTCGTTATTGTTTGTCCCAAGAAAAGAACAACCCTGCGTACTTTGTTTGAACTGCCGAATCAACCGATGATCATTCAGTTCCTGGTCTTCCATGAAAGTAGGTTCAGACCCACGGGCATTGGGTTCTTTAACTAAGACCAGCGAGGCGCTCCTTTGCGTGCTGTCGCGACGTGTACCCACTTGCTTGTTCATCTGGGAGAGACAAATCTGCACACGTTGTTGTGTGACCGGAACCCAGAACAACGAAACAAATTAAACTATATTCGGGTTGACACTCTGGAGTATATGAACACTTTATAATGTTTCTTCGATTGCTTAGACTAGTCACAATGGGTAGTATCATATACCGGTATCATGCATATGATACTAGTGTATGATACTACCTCTACAATGCATGGTATCATATAGTAGTACCATATTTTTATTGTATTTATTAATTTGTAGTATCTCAATGCAAAATTGTGTACAAGATTTGTTTGACATGAAATTTTCTTGTTTTACGTGCTATGATACGGTATCTACCTATGATACTACCATCCTCTCTTTCATCATTAATTGCAGCGCCACATCAGCTTTTTGCATGCATGCAATGCATGATACTACCTATGATACTCCCATTGTGGGTAATCTTATCTCTGTTGCTCAACCACGGAACACAGGTACCGGTCGGCCATTTATAATGCTTCTTATATATATTATAAGTGGGCAGCCACTCTCTAAAATGATAATGATATATTTTTCGAACAATAAAATAATAATGATATTAAAAAATTGCCTTCTAATAAGCTTGATCCAGGGATCGGAGGTAAAAAATACTGCCAAAACAAGAACTATAACATCAGCTCAAATACCAGTTTTTTTGGCGATGCTATTTCTGAAACATTTCAAACATGCCAACAATCTCTCGTTCTAGATGAACCTCAAGTGAAGACTATGATTGCTCACTCTGGAAGCCATGTAGAGGCCAAAGGAATCAAATGAAATTAACGAGCGAAAATCTTCAGCACCACTTTCCAAGATACGGGGAGCGCTAAATAGATTTTTTTAAAAATCCCTATTGCATTTGGCGAGGCCATCGGTGTCCGGTTCAAAATACACACACTAGTAGAAAAACGCTCATCTGTACCGGTTCCATAGGGGCATTAGTACCGGTTGAGCAACCAGTACTAATTATCCGGCACTAAAGGCCCCCCCCTTTCGTACCGGTTGCTTACGAACCGGTACTAAAGGTGCCTCCACGTGGGCACGGAGGAACCCGTGGGGCTGGAGACCTTTGGTACCGGTTCGTAACACGAACCGGTATTAAAGCCTATTTCGTTTAATTTTTTTTCCATTTTTCTACTAATTATTTTTCACACCCTTTTTTTTCACGGCCTCTTTTTTTTATTTTTTCAGAATTACTAGTATTTCCGTTAGTCTCTAACTACACTTAATCTCTAGTCAAATTACTTACCCGTAGTCAAACTTCCCGATCGGTCACCCATCCTCACACTACTCCCGCACTAGCACGCTTAACTTCCAAGTTCCATCCCGTTCCACTCCCAAGTGCTTCGCGCGCATGTATGTGATAATAGTATCATATCAATCCTATTAACATGTTGGTCGATGTCACACTTTTTATCGTTTGAATTCCAAATAATTGTTTTAATAAATAAAAGTAATGATGTAATAATAATATTGAATAAATAAATAAAATTAACTTTTTTAATTTTTATTATTTTTAATTATTTTTTAAAAAATTAATATTTTTTGCAAAACCTAAAACTTGAAAAATTGAAAATCTTATAATTTGATAAAAGTAATAGTAATATGTTAGGACTCAAAAAATCTTACAATTAATATTTTAATTTAAAAAAAATAAAAATATATAAAATTTTAAATTTCTGCAAAAAAACTAAAATCTTCCTGCTTTCATATTTTCATTTGGAATTTTGAAAATCTAAAAATTGGCTAACCGGGTAAACCCAGGATTTTTCATTCGGATGTAATTTTTTCCCAGGATTTTTTTGATATATTATACGTATTTTTTCGACGTCGTATGCAAAAGTTATTGCGGTTTTACCATTTTTCAAAACTTTTTTGCAAAAAAAGTGAAAATTCGAATTTCTTAATTTTTCCTAATAGTAGGTTGCATAACATAGAAGAATGTGAATATCATTTTCTTTTCTATTTTACAGTGTCAAAAAAGGCGATCCACGGGGGGGGTGGAGCCGCTTGGGGAGCAGAAAACCTTTAGTACCGGTTCGTGACACGAACCGGTACTAAAGGTCTACCCTTTAGTACCGGTTCGTGTCACGAACCGGTACTAAAGGTTTTTCAGCTGACGCAAACCCTTTAGTACCGGTTCGTGTCACGAACCGGTATTAAAGGTCCTTACGAACCGGTACTAAAGGTCTGAGCAAAGTGCAACCGGTACTAATACACCCTTTAGTACCGGTTCGTAAGGGAACCGGTATTTATGGCTTAGATGGATGAGAGGTTTTCTACTAGTGACATGTTCACATTCTCGCTGGAGGTATGAACTCTTGTGTGGTTGCCTGAGCTTGATGTGATGATAACTTCAACAACAACTAACATCGAGGAATAAAATTTACCTATATGTGTGCTCTCCACATAAATATGCCACGCCATGGCAATCCTAGGGGTTCAACTCGGGTGGGTGAAACAACCTTCCTCTCACCCTATGCCACATGCCCATCTGTCATACTCCGTGTTACGCTATATTTATAGTTCCTCATATCTAAGAGCATCACCAACCGATCCCATCAACATATATGGAGAACTCTCCAAACCACTTTCATCGTGGATCTCTACTCACACCTACCGGCTATCTAATTTTCGCTCTCGTTGCTTCACTTTTCTATGTTTTCTTTTCCGCCATATAAGAGAGATGGGGATTGGATTAGGAGACATCTGGAATAACTTTTGGTCCTTATGCGAAATAATAATTAGATAAAGTTTGATAATGGTTTGCCGGAGATAAAACGAGGGGAGACCGTTGGAAGCAAGATGGGTCAAGATGACATAGGGAGTTAGCATGGCTCAAAGTACTTGAGGTAATTTTGCCAAACTATATATAGTTTGGACATTGAGTTGGGTGGGGTGCTTTGAAGATAGTTTTCCTGTTTTAGACAGATTAGCTTGTGAATTAGTGTATTATGTCCCTCGAAATATATGTGCACCGTCTATTCCCTTTCAGCTGTCTAGCTTAAAGGGGTCATATACGTGAGGAAGTATCTGATTTTTTTCTTGCAATTTCTCTTTCAAGACATAATAATAACACCCTAATTTGTATATCACTTCAAACTATTGACTAGGGCAAGTTGATCATGACACTTGTATTGAACGGTAGAGCATTTGTTTCTTCTAGAAATGGGAATACTACTAGTTCTTTCCGATCTAACATAATCAGGACCTATAATGATAAATACAAATTATTTTGTTTGAAACATTTCTTCCCTGAGTACTCCTTTACTCCAAATAATTCAACACTTTACAGTCTTTGCAGTGTGCAGCGAGTTCCATCGTCAACTTTGAATTGCAAGATAATACGGGTTCCACCAAGTGTCATTTTTTTTGTCACTCAGCCAATCTATCGAAAGTATTGTGAATATGAATATGTCAGTCTATATAAATTGCTAGTTTGTGCTAAAATTTTGGTCAGAAATGAAAGCTTTCCATTTGCAAATAGTAACTTGTGTTGAACTCCCATCGATTTGTTCCAATTTCATTGTTGTGGCTATTCACCCCATACTAGGCACCAAAAACTAATAAAAGTAAGCGCGTCTGATACGTCTCCGACGTATCGATAATTTCTTATGTTCCATGCTATATTATTGATGATATCTACATATTTTATACACATTATATGTCGTATTTACGCATTTTCTGGAACTAACCTATTAACAAGATGCCGAAGAGCCGATTCTTTGTTTTCGCTGTTTTTGGTTTCAGAAATCCTAGTAAGAAAATATTCTCGGAATTGGACGAAATCAACGCCCAGGGTCCTATTTTTGCACGAAGCTTCCAGAAGACCGAAAGGATAACGAAGTGGGGCGACGAGGCGCCGCCATGCCAGGGCCGCGCGGCCAGGGCTGGGCCCGCGCCGCCCGGTGTGTGGGGCCCTCGTGCCGCCCCTTGACTTGCCCTTTCGCCTACTTAAAGCCTCCGTCGCGAAACCCCCGATACCGAGAGCCACGATACGGAAAAACTTCCGGAGACGCCGCCGCCGCGAATCCCATCTCGGGGATTCGGGAGATCGCCTCCGGCACCTGCCGGAGAGGGGATTCATCTCCCGAAGGACTCTTCATCGCCATGATCGCCTCCGGAGTGATGAGTGAGTAGTTCACCCCTGGACTATGGGTCCATAGCAGTAGCTAGATGGTCGTCTTCTCCTAATTGTGCTTCATTGTTGGATCTTGTGAGCTGCCTAACATGATCAAGATCATCTATCTGTAATTCTATATGTTGTGTTTGTCGGGATCCGATGGATAGAGAATACTATGTTATGGTGATTATCAATCTATTACTTATGTGTTGTTTATGATCTTGCATGCTCTCCGTTATTAGTAGAGGCTCGGCCAAGTTTTTACTCTTAACTCCAAGAGGGAGTATTTATGCTCGATAGTGGGTTCATGCCTTCATTGATACTGGGACGAGTGACGAAAAGTTCTAAGGTTGTGTTGTGCTGTTGCCACTAGGGATAAAACATTGATTCTATGTCTAAGGATGTAGTTGTTGATTACATTACGCACCATACTTAATGCAATTGTCTCGTTGCTTTGCAACTTAATACGAATGGGGTTCGGATGATAACCTGAAGGTGGACTTTTTAGGCATCGATGCAGTTGGATGGCGGTCTATGTACTTTGTCGTAATGCCCAATTAAATCTCACTATATTTATCATATCATGTATATGCATTGTTATGCCCTCTTCTATTTGTCAATTGCCCGACTGTAATTTGTTCACCCAACATGCTTTTATCTTATAGGAGAGACACCTCTAGTGAACTGTGGACCCCGGTCCTATTCTTTACATCGCATACAATCTACTGCAATACTTGCTTTACTGTTTTCTTGCAAACAATCATCTTCCACACAATACGGTTAATCCTTTGTTACAGCAAGCCGGTGAGATTGACAACCTCACTGTTTCGTTGGGGCAAAGTACTTTGGTTGTGTTGTGCAGGTTCCACGTTGGCGCCGGAATCCCTGGTGTTGCGCCGCACTATATCCCGCCGCCATCAACCTTCAACGTGCTTCTTGACTCCTACTGGTCCGATTAAACCTTGGTTTCTTTCTGAGGGAAAACTTGCCACTGTGCGCATCATACCTTCCTCTTGGGGTTCCCAACGGACGTGTACATCTACGCGCATCAAGCACTTTTTCTGGCGCCGTTGCCGGGGAGATCAAGACACGCTGCAAGGGGAGTCTCCACTTCTCAATCTCTTTACTTTGTTTTTGTCTTGGTTTATTTTATTTACTACTTTGTTTGGTGCACCTAAACAAAACACACAAAAATTAGTTGCTAGTTTTACTTTATTTACTGTCTTGCTCTCTATATCAAAAACACACAAAAAATTAGTTACTTGCATTTACTTTATCTAGTTTGCTTTATTTATTGTTGCTAAAATGAATACCCCTGAAAATACTAAGTTGTGTGACTTCACAAACACAAATAATAATGATTTCCTGTGCACACCTATAGCTCCACCTGCTACTACAGCAGAATTCTTTGAAATTAAACCTGCTTTACTGAACCTTGTTATGAGAGATCAATTTTCCGGTGTTAGCTCGATGATGCTCGCTGCCCATCTTAATAATTTTGTTGAACTTTGTGAAATGCAAAAGTATAAGGATGTAGATGGTGATATTATTAAATTGAAATTGTTTCCTTTCTCATTAAGAGGAAGAGCTAAAGATTGGTTGCTATCTTTGCCTAAGAATAGTATTGATTCATGGACTAAGTGTAAAGATGCTTTTATTGGTAGATATTATCCTCCCGCTAAAATTATATCTTTGAGAAGTAGCATAATGAATTTTAAGCAATTAGATACTGAACATGTTGCTCAAGCATGGGAGAGAATGAAAACTTTGGTAAAGAATTGCCCAACCCATGGACTGACTACTTAGATGATCATCCAAACCTTCTATGCAGGACTAAATTTTTCTTCGCGGAATTTATTGGATTCAGCTGCTGGAGGTACCTTTATGTCCATCACTTTGGGGGCGGCTACAAAGCTTCTTGATGATATGATGATAAATTACTCTAAATGGCACACGGAAAGAGCTCCACAAGGTAAGAAGGTAAATTCTGTTGAAGAAACCTCTTCCTTGAGTGATAAAATTGATGTGATTATGTCTATGCTTGTGAATGGTAGATCTAATGTTGATCCTAATAATGTTCCTTTAGCTTCATTGGTTGCTCAAGAAGAAAATGTTGATTTGAATTTCATTAAAAATAATAATTTCAACAACAATGCTTATAGGAACAACTCTGGTAATAACTATAGGCCATATCCTGCTAGTGGTAATGATTATGGTAATTCTTATGGTAGAAATGAGGAAAAGATGCTAGAAATTGAAAGATCCACTAAAAACTTTATGCAATCACAATATGAGCAAAATCAATTGTTTACTAAAACTATGAATGAACAATCTACCTTGTTGAAAAATATAGGAAATCAACTTGAAAACTTGAATAGGGAGATTTCGGTCCGCAAACTAAAATTTCAAATGCTCGAAACCCGAATCTCATACATGTCCGCATCACAATCCTATTTAATTAATAAAATGGCTGCTAAACCTGATGATATTGATAATAAGATTACTACTACAGCAAATGCCATCCAAGTTAGAATTAATGAGAATATAAGATTCATGGCTGAATTGTGTGCTAGGTGGGATAGAGAAGAAAATGAAAAACTAGCTAAAAAGAAATATGTTGCTAAAGTTTGGACTATTACCACCATTAGTAATGATAATGATTCACATGTTGCTGCACCTCCTACTATCAATGGTAAAATAATTGGTGTTGGCAATGTTTCTACTCCTAGTGCAAAGCGTACAAAACTGCCTGAAATTGCTAAAACTGCTGAAACCGCTTGTGATAAAACTGCTGAAATTTTTTCCAACCTTGGGGACAATGATCCCATTGCTGTAGCTCATAATGATTTAGATTTTTATGATTGCCACATCTCTGAAGTTATAAAGTTCTTACAAAAACTTGCTAAAAGTCCTAATGCTAGTGCTATAAATTTAGCCTTTACAAAACATATTACAAATGCTCTCATAAAAGCTAGAGAAGAGAAACTAAAACTTGAAACTTCTATTCCTAGAAAGTTAGAAGATGGTTGGGAGCCCATCATTAAAATGAAATTCAATGACTTTGAATGTAATGCTTTATGTGATCTTGGTGCAAGTATTTCTGTTATGCCTAAAAAGATTTATGATATGCTTGACTTGTCACCATTAAAGAATTGTTATTTGGATGTTAATCTTGCCGATAATGTTAAAAAGAAAGCTTTGGGGAGGATTTATAATGTGCGCATTACGGTTAGCAATAACCTTGTCCCCGTTGATTTTGTTGTCTTGGATATTGAATGCAATGCATCTTGTCCTATTGTGTTGGGAAGACCTTTTCTTCGAACTGTTGGTGTTGTTATTGATATGAGGGAAGGTAATATTAAATATCAATTTCCTCTCAAGAAAGGTATGGAACACTTCCCTAGAAAGAGAATGAAGTTGCCTTTTGATTCTATTATTAGAACAAGTTATGATGTTGATGCTTCTACTCTTGATGTTACTTGATTTACACTTTCGCGCCTACCCGAAAGGCGTTAAAGAAAAGCGCTTATGGGAGACAACCCATGTTTTTACTACAGTACTTTGTTTTATATTTGAGTCTTGGAAGTTGTTTACTACTGTAGCAACCTCTCCTTATCATGTTTTTGTGCCAAGTAAAATTTCTATGTTAAAGTTGATGTTATATTTGGGATCGCTGCGCAGAAACAGCATTGCTGTCTGTCACGAATTCTGTCACAAGTCTCTGTAGTAAATTCGAAAAAATCTTCCAATTTACGAGCGTGATCCTCAGATATGTACGCAACTTTCATTAGTTTTGAGTTTTTCCATTTGAGCAAGTCTGGTGCCATTTTAAAATTCGTCTTTACGAACTGTTCTGTTTTTGACAGATTCTGCCTTTTATTTCGCATTGCCGTATTTGCTATGTTGGATGAATTTCTTTGATCCATTAATGTCCAGTAGCTTTGTGCAATATACAGAAGTGTTAAGAATGATTGTGTCACCTCTGAATATGTGAATTATTAATTGTGCACTAACCCTCTAATGAGTTTGCTTGAAGTTTGGTGTGAAGGAAGTTTTCAAGGATCAAGAGAGGAGTATGATATACTATGATCAAGAGGAGTGAAAGCTCTAAGCTTGGGGATGCCCCCGTGGTTCACCCCTGCATATTTTAAGAAGACTCAAGCGTCTAAGCTTGGGGATGCCCAAGGCATCCCCTTCTTCATCGACAACATCATCAGGTTCCTCCCCTGAAACTATATTTTTATTCAGTCACATCTTTTGTTCTTTACTTGGAGCGTTAGTTTGTTTTTGTTTTTGTTTTTGTTTGAATAAAATGGATCCTAGCATTCACCTTGTGGGAGAGAGACACGCTCCGCTGTTGCATATGGACAAATATGTCCTTAGACTTTACTCATAATATTCAAGGCGAAGGTTGAAACTTCTTCGTTAATTTGTTATATGGTTGGAATTGGGAAATGCTACATGTAGTAATTATAAAATGTCTTGGATAATATGATACTAGCTTCGCAATTGTTGTGCTCATGTTTAATCTCTTGCATCATATACTTTGCACCCATTAATGAAGAAATACATAGAGCTTGCTAAAATTTGATTTGCATATTTGGTCTCTCTAAGGTCTAGATAATTTCTAGTATTGAGTTTTGAACAACAAGGAAGATGGTGTAGACTCTTATAATGTTTACAATATGTCTTTTATGTGAGTTTTGTTGCACCGGTTCATCCTTGAGTTTGCTTCAAATAACCTTGCTAGCCTAAACCTTGTATCGAGAGGGAATACTTCTCATGCATCCAAAATCCTTGAGCCAACCACTATGCCATTTGTGTCCACCATACCTACCTACTACATGGTGTTTCTCCGCCATTCCAAAGTAAATTGCTTGAGTGCTACCTTTAAAAATCCATCATTCACCTTTGCAATATATAGCTCATGGGACAAAATAGCCTTAAAAACTATCGTAATATTGAATATGTACTTATGCACTTTATCTCTTATTAAGTTGCTTGTTGTGCGATAACCATGCTTCTGGGGACGCCATCAACTACTCTTTGTTGAATATCATGTGAGTTGCTATGCATGTTCGTCTTGTCTGAAGTAAGAGAGATCTACCACCTTAATGGTTGGAGCATGCTGTTACCCTCCAAAACCCACCGACGGGCAATGGCTGAGCAACACGAAGAGCCGGGAAGCTCCCAGGGCCGCTTAGTGGATCCCTGGCACCTCGCGTCGTCCCGCAAATCTTCCGGCCAACGTCCCGGCGGTTGCTAGGGCGTGCCACCCGACCTAGACCCGGTCGGGAAGGTGTTAGTGCTTCGATTGTTCCCGCATGGTAGACACGTGCACATTAAATACGAGCCCTATCGGCTCTCGTGTTTCCTCGTGGATCGGCTCAAGGAGCCGATCGCCCCATGTTTCACGTTGGATTTACAATGGCATGGGGATCCCGCTTGATCAGGACAAAGCTAAAACGATCCACGACAGCTTTAGGGTTTTCACCGCATAACCGGAACGTCCTACGTGTGATCGGGCCTAGCAGCTACGAAAGACGGTGCAAACCACCCCTACGAGAGGCCTAAAAACCAACATGACGTCGATTCCCGGAACATCCCTCGCAGGGACGGTGAACGAGCATCTAACGCACCACCGGATCCTCCGACCCCAGCGTAAGGCCTAACTATGCAGATATTAAACTAATCCTTGCGGAGCAAGGAGCAACTATAACGGATCGGATCTACTAAGTAACGAAAAAGCAGGATGCTGCCCTCACGTCTGGATAGACGTGAGGGCAGCTAGGTGTCAAGGGACGGCATCGCCACGCAGATATGCACGTGAAAGCATCGATGCAAGCCCCTAAACACCTAAGGATAAATAGTACTCGCTCGCCATCAACAAGGCTTCAGCACGAGCAAGTACAAGGTTGACGAATAAACGTGTATCGCCTAGATCGCTAGATGCGATCTAGGCAGACATGGTGCTTACCCGGGAGAAACCCTCGAAGAAAGGGGTGGCGATGCGCCTGATTTGTGTTGGTTTGAACGATGATTGTCCTCCTTTTCCGATAACCCTAGATACATATTTATAGTCCAAGGGACTTTCTAATTGGGGCGTGCACCTAACCGTGCACGGGCCAGACTCTATCTCTTTAATCTAAATACAATACGATCTACTAAATTACAGATACATGTGCAACTTAGCCTAAACTCTTAGCGCAAGGCCGCTTCAAAGATGCTCCACGTGTGCGTCCTTCAAGCCCATCTTCACTTACGGCCCACCTCCTGATTTAGCCAAAATCGGGTGGTAACACATGCCCCCCTGGTTTTGATAATGATAATTGCAAAACCATCTGTCTCCTTTGAAGGGTCATGTCGTGGCAGAACCGTCGCAGTTTTCTTCATGATGACGTCTTGCCTTCTCGCCTTCTCTGCACGATTTGACGGTTCTGGCACCACGTCCTCGGGAACTGCTTAGGCATTAAACCATATATTCTCCCTTTTATTTGGCCACTTCCCGTAGCCCCTTTCTTCGTCCCCCTCGTACTAGTACTTCCAAAAGCCCTCCTCTACCGCCATGTCTTCTTCCTCCTCCTCATCGGGTCTCTCTACCCAGTCCTCCCCCTTTCGTGAGCCGACACCAGAGTGGGACCCGCAGGAGGCCCACGCGGCCAACATCCGCCGCGCCATCGAGGCCGGGGATGAACCAAGCCACGACTTCTCCACCTGGTCAGAGGACGACCAATCTCTGACCGATGGGGAAAGCGTCCTCCGCAGCCTCGCCAATGGGGCAGCGGAGAGCAATGAAGACGACCTTTCCTGGGAGGGAGCAACCTCCCCCGAGGAGGTGGAGGAGGAGGAGGACGATAGCGCCTCTGACGAGCCGCCGGCCAAGCGCCACTGCCCCTGGCCCGGCAATCTCAGCGACTTCGACAGCGATGACGACGCTGACGAGGTGGATGAGGACAACGAAGGTCCCGCCGGCGGCCGCCACAGCAGCGATGATGAGCCGGCCGGGAGCAGCGCCGACGACAGTGATGAAGACGACGACGAGGGCAGCAGCGGCCCCTAGATAGGATAGAGCTAGGAGTAGTAGACGGGGCAATGTCCCCCTAGCAATTCCTTTTGAGAGCAATCAGCTCTTTATGTAAGAAATCCTTGTTTATCAATGAAGAATTCCCCAATTTGATCTTACTGATTTCCTTGGTGATGATTTAGCCGATTGCCCTTCGTACTGAGTCTGCCGATTGTCGATTCGGTAGATGCTCAATGAGCCGATGGCATAGCATCAGCTTTTCCAATAGATTGCAAAACAGATCGATCTAATCGCCTTCTCAGATGTTAACTTGCAATCCATGACATTCAGACCCAAACCTCCAATCGAACGGGTCCAACGCGCAGCCTGGATACCCTTAGATCTTTAGATTTTAAAATCATCCGATCGGGATGTCCGTCCTGATAGCAAAACTCCTGGGTTAATGCTCCCAGGAAAGCTTCTTGGCCCGTTGCGGCCAACCTTGATGTTGAAGATGACACTCTTGTAAACAGGCGCTATTTGTTCACAGCTCCCCCTGTGATGCTCTGTTTCCTTGCAGCGACAAACTGGTCTAGAGCCTGATCAACGATGATGGCTCCTTCTTCAAACTCCTCCTGCCAACCCTGGTGGTTTTCCTCTGCAAAAGCTCGCCACCTTTCCACATGGTTACGATGCAGGGATAGCCGACTTCAACACCATCGGCTCTTCAGAATGAGGAATTTTCAAGGCCAGCTGCCCCCCGCGCCTTGGTCAAGGCGAGAATGAAAGTGCACCAGCCGCATTGGGCCACTATCAGCTTCTCAACTGTGGTGCAGCATCAGCCGATTCTAACCAAATCGGCTTCCATAAGTAGAGAACCTTCAAAGTGAGGTGCCCCCCGAGCTTCTTCAGCTTAAAGATGCAGCCTCTAGCGAAAATGCAGCTCGATCCAATTGGACACTCATTGGGTGCTCTCACAACCCTAGCCTGATCTGCATGTTCATGCTGTCCTTGTTCCTGGCCAGGGCTGCGATCCTCAAACTTGCCCTAACTGATACTGTCAACACCTGCCTGCCGCTTCTGCCAGCACTGTTGGACTTCGAGGAGAGCCACCGGTGTGTTTGCCCTTCAGCAGAGCCTTGCTACTTGATGACTGCTCCATCAGGCTTCTACTCGTAGCAGTCGTATCCCTTGAGTCGATGGCCGTGCATCGGTTGTGCTCAAATTTTTTGGATTTTCCATTTTTAAACCTTGAGCTGCTGGGCATTTGGCATCCGTTCCCAGCTTCGTATCCTCGTGTCTCATCCATCTATGTGCCCCCCGAGCCGATTCTGTCAAGTAATTGATGGCATCGGCTCTTCAGGCATCTATTGGATCAATGCTGAATATAGACAAAGGGATGTTGAGGATAATTTTGGCCGATTGCGGGAATCGGCCTCCCTTTCCATTGCAATGCTTCGTGAAGGATTAGCACTTCTTGGTTTCCCACTGTAGCTATGTGACGTGCTGGGGATAAAATCCTTTGCTTTTTATTTTTTGAGGGCCGATCACCGGGATCGGCCTTGCCACGTATGTCCAATGTCTTGGACGTGCTACTCCGTTAGGCCGGTGGATAAAACCAGCCTTACCCCATTTTTCGAGGCTTCGATGCGCTCACAACCCTCTAAACCGATTCCGCAGAGCGGCTCTTGGTCATCTGCTTCCCACACGCTCATGGCAGCTAATGATATCTCGATTGAGTCGTCCGCTCGAACGACTTCCACTTCATCTCCATCCCACCGTATGATGCATTGGTGCATTGTAGACGGGATGCAACAGCTTAGCATGAATCCGAGTCCCTTCACAATAGGACGGCGTAATTGCTTTTGCTGTCAACGATGAAGAACGCAAGTAGGTATGGTCTTCCGGCCTACGATAAGCTCTACATTCAGAACACCTTTCGCTTCTGACGCCTGGCCGTTGAAGTCGCTTAATGTGATGTTAGTCTTGATCAGATCGTCGCTGGAATGCCCCAAACGACGTAGCATGGAATACGGCATTATGTTGACTGCCACTCCGGTATCAACCAACATCTTGCTGACAGGCTGCCCGTTGATGTAACCCCTCAAGTATAGGGCTTTCAGATGCCTGTAGCTTCTATCTCGTGGCTTTTCAAAGATAACCGGTCGTGGACCGCAGTCGAATTGAACCACTGAAACTTCCTCGTCGCTTGGAGCACGAAACTCCGACGGGAGTATGAATACCATGTTTGTACCAGCCGATGTCTCTGCATCGGCATCAGCCGATGCCTGTGCATCGGCTTTCGCCTGTTTTGGGCGCCATACTTTCTTTGGCGGGCGCGCCTTCGTCTCCACTGTTTGCTGAATTTTCACGGCCAGATCGGGCCGTGCTCTTCTCAACGAGTACAGGTACTGTGCCTCGGCTTCTTCCAGGTTTCGCAGCCGTTGCACCCTACGCTTCTGAGAATGGCTGAGTCCATCAGGGCACCACCTTGGCCGGTGATACCTATCTTCTTCTCCATCTGACTCCTCAAAGTCTTCTTCTTGAGAGGACTCAGCTCGTTTGTTATGTGGTGGGAGAGGTCCTAGGCGCTCGAACACTGAAACTTCGTTTGCCCTTCTTCTGTGCTGTCTGCATTCTGGGCAGTTCTCGATTGTTGGCAATCGGCTCATTCCTGAGTCCCAGCAATGTTTGAAGAAGGGACAGTCCCAGTGCCTATCCACGTTGTCTTGCTCCCTTGACCTCCCTCTGGCGTGACGTTCGTACCCGTCGTTGTTTCTGTCGTGCTGACAATACCTCCTGTCCGCTGCATCTGACCGATGATACCTTTCATCGTCTTCGTCGTGTGATACGTCCAAAACGTATCTACTTTCCCGAACACTTTTGCTATTGTTTTGCCTCTAATTTGTGTATTTTGGATACAACTAACACGGACTAACGCTGTTTTCAGCAGAACTGCTCTGGTGTCTCGTTTTTGTGCGTAAATCCAACTTTCGGGAAAATCCTCGGAATTCTTGCGGAAGGCCCTATTTTACCAAAATATTGACGGAGCCGAAGGGCAAAGGAGGTGGAGGCCCGAGGGCCCCACACCACATGGCGGCGCGGCCCGGGGGGGCCCGCGCGGCCATGTGGTGTGGCCCCTCGGCCGGCCTCCGACGCCCCCTTCGGACTACTTATTGGTTTCGACCCGAAAACGCACGGAGGGAAGTCGAAGTCGCCGAAACCCTCCGGAGAGCCGCCACATCGCGAAACTCCGTCGCGGGAGCCGAAGTCTCCGTTCGGCACTCCGCCGGGACGGGGAATTGGAGGAGATCTTCACCGCCATCACCGCCAACGCCTCTCCATCGACCAGCCATGTTTCCCCCATCCATGTGTGAGTAATTCCCCCGCTGTAGGCTGAAGGGGATGGTAGGGATTGGATGAGATTGGTCATGTGATAGTCATAAGATTGTTAGGGCATAGTGCCTAGTATCCGTAGATGTCACTTTTATGATATTGTTGCAACTTGTTATGCTTAATGCTTGTCACTAGGGCCCGAGTGCCATGATCTCAGATCTGAACATGTTATTGATTCATGAAGATATTCGTTGTTTATGATCTTACCTGCAAGTTGTATACACATGTCGCTGTCCGGAACCAATGGCCCCGAAGTGACAAGAATCGGGACAACCGGAGGGGATGGTAGTGATGTGAGGATCACATGTGTTCACGGAGTGTTAATGCTTTGCTCCGGTACTCTATTAAAAGGAGTACCTTAATATCCAGATAGTTTCCCTAGAGGCCCGGCTGCCACCGGCTGGTAGGACAGAAGATGTTGTGCAAGTTTCTCATTGCGAGCACGTACGACTAAATATGGAACACATGCCTATTGATTGATTAGTACTTGGATACCGTTTTATTATTATCTGCAAATGCCCATGCTTTGATTGTTACATGAGTTTCTCTCATCCATGCAACGCCCGTTAAATCCGTCCCGGTGCCTACAGTATTTTAATCCTGCTTGTTTACTATAATCACTACTCGCTGTCTTTATTTCACCGCTGCTGTTATTTCACTATTTCCAATGCCATAAAACTGTTACTATCGATAAACTCTTGCGAGCAAGTCCGTTTCCAGGTGCAGCTGAATTGACAACTCCGCTCGTTAAGGCTTACAAGTATTCTTTGTCTCCCCTTGTGTCGAATCAATAAATTGGGTAATACTTCCCTCGAAGACTCGTTGCGATCCCCTATACTTGTGGGTCATCAAGACTATTTTCCGGCGCCGTTGCCGGGGAGCATAGCTTTATTTGGAAGTTCACTTGGATTGATATTGTTCGCTGCAAATTCTCCATTATGGGTAAACCTCGCGATACTAAGATCGCCATATTACCATCCACTACAAGAAAAGGTACAACTCGAGTACCTCTCGCTGCTCTTGATTCACCATCTGTGATTGATAAACTTGTTTCACCGCCACATGCTTCACGTGCCGGTACTTCTGCTGAATCTGAAAATTCTCGTAATATTGATAATGTTTCTGCTGTGCTTGATGATAGTGGTTCATTGGGATCTTTTCTAGATGCTACAATTGCTAAGTCTAGACAAATTGAAAATACCGAAACTCCTAATGCTACTACACCCGTTAAATCACCCGAACTTGATTATTCTAGTGATGATCCCGATGAAGATTATGTAGAGCTTGATGATGATTTTATTGAAAAATGCAATGCTACTACCGATGCAAGAAAAATTAAAAAGTTGCTTGCGTAACATGCTCGTTAGATATAAACCATCTCGCTGATCCTAAATTTGCCACATCTCCTATAAACATTAGGGATAAAGATTATGATTTTTCTCTTGATCTATCTCATATAGCTATTGTTGAGAAAACACCCTTTTGTGGTACTGAAAAAGAAAGTGCTGTTGAACACTTGACTGAGTTATCTACTCTTAGTGGTGTGTTTTCTGATGATGTCAAGATGCGTACTTATTTTGTCGCTAAAATTTTTCCATTCTCATTAAAGGGTGATGCTAAAACTTGGTATAATAATTTGCCTCATGGTTCTATTAAAAGTCCAACTGACTTGCGTGATGTTTTCTTTCGAAAATACTTTCCCGCTAGTGCTCAACATGTCGCTTTGCGAGAATTTATAATTTTGACCAGGAAGATGGAGAGAAATTGCCTGAGGCTTGGGCGAGATTTTGCTCTCTTATTAGAGCTCAGCCTGACCATGATTTGGAAAAGCATGATTTACTTGATATATTTTATAGTGGACTAACTATTGAGTCTAGGGCATACCTGGATAGTTGTGCTGGTTGTGTTTTCAGGAAAAGAACTCCAGACGACGCTGAAGAATTATTGGCTAAAATAGGCCGGAATCATGATGATTGGTCTACACCTGAACCGACCCCGACGCCGATAGTGAAGAAGAGGGGTATGATTAAATTGAATGATGAAGATATGAGGGAAGCCAAGAAGTCTCTTAAAGAGAAGGGTATTAAACCTAAAGATGTGAAGAATTTACCTCCTATAGAAGATTTATGTGAGACAATTCCCCCTTCATCCATGATTGAGGTACACTCGCTTCAACACTTTACTAGGGAAGATATTCCGTATTCAAAATCTCCTGCTCAATGCTTAGATGAATTTGATAATTATATTGTTAAGCAAGAAAACTTTAATATGAGAGTAGAGAATCATTTAATGGAAAATTCTCGAGCTATTAGTGAATTGCATGGTATTGTGGAGAGAACCTCCAATGATGTTAAGATACTTGTTAAACATTTTCAAATGGTTCAAACTCAAATTGATCAACTTACTAAAGTGCAAAATGACTTGTTGGGAAATAATTCTAAAGAAAAACATGCTTGTGAAGTAACAACTAGAGGTGGTGCTTCTACCCAGGATCCTCTATATCCCGAAGGGCATCCCAAAAGAGTTGAACAAGATTCTCAACTAATTAAAATTAGTGCTCCATCTAAGAAAAAGAAAAAGAAACATAAGAATGTTGTAGAATCCTCTGAACCTGTTAATGATCCTAATAGTATTTCTATTTCTGATGCTGAAACTGAAAGTGGTAATGAACATGAGGAAGATAATGATAAGAATGATACTCCTGATAAAGAAGAAATTGAAAAAGAACCTGAAAAGCCTGCTAAAAATAAAAAGTACACTAAAGAAGATTTTATTACCGAGAAACATGGTAATGAAAGAGAACCTTGGGTTCAAAAGCAAATGCCTTTTCCTGCTAAGAAACTAAAATCAAAGGAGGAGGAACATTATAATAAATTTTGTGATTGGATGAAACCTTTATTTTTGCAAATCCCTTTGACTCGATGCTATTAAATTGCCTCCTTATTCAAAGTATATGAAAGATATTGTTACTAACAAAAGGAAAATCCCCAATGAGGAAATTTCTACTATGCTCGCTAATTACTCCTTCAATGGTAAGATTCCAAAGAAGTTGGGCGACCCAGTATACCGACTATTCCTTGTTCCATCAAGAATAATTATGTTAGAACTGCTCTATGTGATTTGGGAGCAGGTGTGAGTGTGATGCCTTTTTCTCTTTATAAGAGACTTGATTTAGATAAATTGATACCTACTGATATATCTTTGCAAATGGCTGATAAATCTACTGCTATTCCTGTTGGTTTATGTGAAAATGTTCCTGTTCAAGTTACTCAGCATTGCTTGATATTAACCGATTTTGTTGTGTTGGAAATGCCCGAAGATGATAATATGTCCATTATTCTTGGAAGACCCTTTCTTAATACTCGCAGGGGCTGTTATTGATTGCAATAA
Source organism: Lolium rigidum (assembly GCF_022539505.1). Taxonomy (NCBI): domain Eukaryota; kingdom Viridiplantae; phylum Streptophyta; class Magnoliopsida; order Poales; family Poaceae; genus Lolium; species Lolium rigidum. The sequence goes on from NC_061510.1 coordinate 83,070,153, forward strand.
AGGCATGGTTACTTTCAATGTTGATGATAAGGAACACACTCGTCTATTTTCCCAAGAGGATTGATAAAGTATGTGGAGTCAATACAATTTTTAATGTGAAAACTATCAAAGTAGGATCCATTGATTGTCCTATATATGAGCCTAAAGAAGAATATCAAACTCTTGTGATTGGATCCATATCAATTCAATATAAGGTAACCTGATTGATTTGAGGTTTATTTCTTCTTATGTCATATAAAATTTATTTGGTAGCAAGACTTGATCAACCTTGTTAACAAGTATATTTTATTGCATAAAAGAGCTAAACAACACTTCTTTCTTTCTTTCTCCTTTCCCCTATTTTACTTGCTGTAGCACTTTTGTTTTGCAATATGCTTTAGTCATTTAAGATTTTAGAAATCATTTTCCTGCGCAGTAATCATTAATTTAATACCCAGAAATGTGCATTTTTCGAAGTTCTCTAAAAATTACAAAAATTACACCGTTGGTCCTATTTTTCGACGAGGCATCTGGGAGCACCAGAGGATGACCTGTGGGGCACCAGGGGGTGCCACACCATAGGCCGGCGCGGCCAGCAAGGGGGCCGCGCCACCATGTGGTGTGGGCCACCACTTGCCCCACTTCATCATCTCTTCCTCCCAGCATCTTCTCTCTCCCGAAAAAGCTCGTACCAAGTTCCTCTCACTCGCGTTTCTGCTCAAGAACTCGCGATTTTTCGATCTCCTTGCTCAGCCCAGATTTCTGTCTGAAATTTGGCACATTTACTCCTTGGTATGTGACTCCTTTGATTGTCCAATTAGAATTTCATTTGGTTGAGTATATCTTGAATATTTTGCTGCTGTAGATAACATGTTTAGTGAGCTTGCATGCTTGTTCTAAGTGGAAGAAATTAGTTTTGATGCATGTTTAGTACTCTAGCAAGTTCCTATAGTAGTTCCCTTCAATTACACACCTTGAAATCAAATTTTATAATGATTGTTGAAAAATTTCAGAAAATGGAAGGGAGTGTGCACCAACTGAACCAAGAAGAGTTTGAGGTACAGCACGTTATGAGAGTCCATCGTGAAGAGGGAGTATACCCCTCTTATTACCCATGCACGGACTTTATGCGGAATGCAGGAATCCTGCAAGATGTGCAAACACTAATTTCCAATGCAGGATTGGGAAATTTTGCTGTTGGTGAACCTCACCAATATGCTAAACTAACGGTGTCGGTTGTGCAGGATTTCGAATTTCATCGGTCTCGAACTCGACCCCATGGTCCGGTATAAAATTTATAACAAAACTATTGACTTGCCTTTCAGTGATTTTTGCACAGCGATTAGAGTGCCGCAGTGGGGATCCTGCGAGAAGATCAGGGGAACACCGCGGGAGCTCTCAGATCTTTATACAAGGATTTGTAATGGGAGGAGCTTCTCCAATGATGGTGGTAAGATTAGTAGCATTCAACATCCAGCCATCCGTTACTTTGCCTATTTCATTACAAAGTGCGTTCTTGCAAGAAGGACTGGAGGTAAATTATCTGTCCAAGATTTGGCCTTCTTAGCTGCTGCTTTGCAACAGGATAGGACTTATAATTTGGGTGCTTTAATAGCTTGTAGACTTGCTACTAACCGTGAGAAAGGAGGAATTTGTGGAGGTCTTATCGCCTCTCGCTTATTAGCTATGCATGGTGTAGGTTCTCACCATTTAGATATTCCGCTTTCTATAGAGAAACTTGATGTTTTCTCCATGATTAGACATGAGTTTATTTCAGATGCATCTAGTTTGAACAACCTGCATTATAGGATAACCTTGTATAAGAAAAGTTGGAGTATAACTAAGAAAATTGAAAAATTAGTACGCTTGCCTGCACCTGCTTTGTTTAACCTTGATGCCAGGGACGGGTGGTCGATCACAGAAAATGAGCTAAACGCATACATAGAAAGAGAAAGCCGTCGTGCGAGGGAAGATGTGGAGGAGACCGAGGAGCATCCCGACTCTTCATCCGATGCAGCAAGCTCCTCATATCAACATCATGGTCATGTGGAGTCTCCACGATATTCTTCTGCACAGGGGCCTGATACGTCCAAAACGTATCTACTTTCCCGAACACTTTTGCTATTGTTTTGCCTCTAATTTGTGTATTTTGGATATAACTAACACGGACTAACGCTGTTTTCAGCAGAACTGCTCTGGTGTCTCGTTTTTGTGCAGAAATCCAACTTTCGGGAAAATCCTCGGAATTTATGCAGAAGGCCCTATTTTCCAAGAATAATGACGGAGCCAGAAGGACGCGCCGGTGGAGGCCCGAGGGCCCCACACCATAGGGCGGCGCGGCCTAGGGGGCCCGCGCGGCCCTATGGTGTGGCCCCTCGGCCGGCCTCCGACGCCCTCCTTCGGACTATATATCGGCCTCGACCTAAAAACGCACGGGGAGAAGTCGAAGTCGCCGAAACCCTCCGAGAGCCGCCACATCGCGAAACTCCGTCGCGGGAGCCAGAAGTCTCCGTTCTGGCACTCCGCCGGGACGGGGAATTGGAGGAGATCTTCACCGCCATCACCGCCAACACCTCTCCATCAACCAGCAATGTTTCCCCCATCCATGTGTGAGTAATTCCCCCGCTGTAGGCTGAAGGGGATGGTAGGGATTGGATGAGATTGGTCATGTAATAGTCATAAGATTGTTAGGGCATAGTGCCTAGTATCCGTAGATGTCACTTTTATGATATTGTTGCAACTTGTTATGCTTAATGCTTGTCACTAGGGCCCGAGTGCCATGATCTCAGATCTGAACATGTTATTGATTCATGAAGATATTCGTTGTTTATGATCTTACCTGCAAGTTGTATACACATGTCGCTGTCCGGAACCAAAGGCCCCGAAGTGACAAGAATCGGGACAACCGGAGGGGATGGTAGTGATGTGAGGATCACATGTGTTCACGGAGTGTTAATGCCTCCGGTACTCTATTAAAAGGAGTACCTTAATATCCAGTAGTTTCCCTAGAGGCCCGGCTGCCACCGGCTGGTAGGACATAAGATGTTGTGCAAGTTTCTCATTGCGAGCACGTACGACTAAATATGGAACACATGCCTATTGATTGATTAGTACTTGGATACCGTTTTATTATTATCTCGCAAATGCCCATGCTTTGATTGTTACATGAGTTTCTCTCATCCATGCAACGCCCGTTAAATCCGTCCCCGTGCCTACAGTATTTTAATCATGTTGTTTACTATAATCACTACCGCTGTCTTTATTTCACCGCTGCTGTTATTTCACTATTTCCACCGCCATAAAACTCGCTACTATCGATAAACTCTTGCGAGCAAGTCTCGTTTCCATGTGCAGCTGAATTGACAACTCCGTCGTTAAGGCTTACAAGTATTCTTTGTCTCCCCTTGTGTCGAATCAATAAATTGGGTAATACTTCCCTCGAAGACCGTTGCGATCCCCTATACTTGTGGGTCATCAAGACTATTTTCTAGCGCCGTTGTCTGGGAGCATAGCTTTATTTGGAAGTTCACTTGGATTGATATTGTTCGCTGCAAATTCTCCATTATGGGTAAACCTCGCGATACTAAGATCGCCATATTACCATCCACTACAAGAAAAGGTACAACTCCGAGTACCTCTCGCTGCTCTTGATTCACCATCTCGTGATTGATAAACTTGTTTCACCGCCACATGCTTCACGTGTCTGGTACTTCTGCTGAATCTGAAAATTCTCATAATATTGATAATGTTTCTGCTGTGCTTGATGATAGTGGTTCATTGGGATCTTTTCTAGATGCTACAATTGCTAAGTCTAGACAAATTGAAAATACCGAAACTCCTAATGCTACTACACCCGTTAAATCACCCGAACTTGATTATTCTAGTGATGATCCCGATGAAGATTATGTAGAGCTTGATGATGATTTTATTGAAAAATGCAATGCTACTACCGATGCAAGAAAAATTAAAAAGTTGCTTGCAGTAACATGCCGTTAGATATAAACCATCTCGCTGATCCTAAATTTGCCACATCTCCTATAAACATTAGGGATAAAGATTATGATTTTTCTCTTGATCTATCTCATATAGCTATTGTTGAGAAAACACCCTTTTGTGGTACTGAAAAAGAAAGTGCTCGTTGAACACTTGACCGAGTTATCTACTCTTAGTGGTGTGTTTTCTGATGATGTCAAGATGCGTACTTATTTTGTCGCTAAAATTTTTCCATTCTCATTAAAGGACGATGCTAAAACTTGGTATAATAATTTGCCTCCTGGTTCTATTAAAAGTCCAACTCGACTTGCGTGATGTTTTCTTTCGAAAATACTTTCCTCGCTAGTGCTCAACATGCTGCTTTGCAGAGAATTTATAATTTTGACCAGGAAGATGGAGAGAAATTGCCCGAGGCTTGGGCGAGATTTTGCTCTCTTATTAGAGCTCAGCTCGACCATGATTTGGAAAAGCATGATTTACTTGATATATTTTATAGTGGACTAACTATTGAGTCTAGGGCATACCCGGATAGTTGTGCTCGGTTGTGTTTTCAGGAAAAGAACTCCGCACGACGCCGAAGAATTATTGGCTAAAATAGGCCGGAATCATGATGATTGGTCTACACCCGAACCAACCCCGACACCGATAGTGAAGAAGAGGGGTATGATTAAATTAAATGATGAAGATATGAGGGAAGCCAAGAAGTCTCTTAAGGAGAAGGGTATTAAACCCGAAGATGTGAAGAATTTACCTCCTATAGAAGATATATGTGAGACAATTCCCCCTTCATCCATGATTGAGGTACACTCGCTTCAACACTTTACTAGGGAAGATATTCCGTATTCAAAATCTCCCGCTCAATGCTTAGATGAATTTGATAATTATATTGTTAAGCAAGAAAACTTTAATATGAGAGTAGAGAATCATTTAATGGAAAATTCTCGAGCTATTAGTGAATTGCATGGTATTGTGGAGAGAACCTCCAATGATGTTAAGATACTTGTTAAACATTTTCAAATGGTTCAAACTCAAATTGATCAACTTACTAAAGTGCAAAATGACTTGTTGGGAAATAATTCTAAAGAAAAACATGCTTGTGAAGTAACAACTAGAGGTGGTGCTTCTACCCAGGATCCTCTATATCCCGAAGGGCATCCCAAAAGAGTTGAACAAGATTCTCAACTAATTAAAACTAGTGCTCCATCTAAGAAAAATAAAAAGAAACATAAGAATGTTGTAGAATCCTCCGAACTCCGTTAATGATCCTAATAGTATTTCTATTTCGATGCTCGAAACCGAAAGTGGTAATGAACATGAGGAAGATAATGATAAGAATGATACTCCCGATAAAGAAGAAATTGAAAAAGAACCCGAAAAGCCCGCTAAAAATAAAAAGTACACTAAAGAAGATTTTATTACCGAGAAACATGGTAATGAAAGAGAACCTTGGGTTCAAAAGCAAATGCCTTTTCCCGCTAAGAAACTAAAATCAAAGGAGGAGGAACATTATAATAAATTTTGTGATTGGATGAAACCTTTATTTTTGCAAATCCCTTTGACTCGATGCTATTAAATTGCCTCCTTATTCAAAGTATATGAAAGATATTGTTACTAACAAAAGGAAAATCCCCAATGAGGAAATTTCCACTATGCTCGCTAATTACTCCTTCAATGGTAAGATTCCAAAGAAGTTGGGCGACCCAGGTATACCGACTATTCCTTGTTCCATCAAGAATAATTATGTTAGAACCTGCTCTATGTGATTTGGGAGCAGGTGTGAGTGTGATGCCTTTTTCTCTTTATAAGAGACTTGATTTAGATAAATTGATACCTACCGATATATCTTTGCAAATGGCCGATAAATCTACTCGCTATTCCTGTTGGTTTATGTGAAAATGTTCCTGTTCAAGTTACTCAGCATTGCTTGATATTAACTCGATTTTGTTGTGTTGGAAATGCCCGAAGATGATAATATGTCCATTATTCTTGGAAGACCCTTTCTTAATACTCGCAGGGGCTGTTATTGATTGCAATAAAGGCATGGTTACTTTCAATGTTGATGATAAGGAACACACTCGTCTATTTTCCCAAGAGGATTGATAAAGTATGTGGAGTCAATACAATTTTTAATGTGAAAACTATCAAAGTGGGATCCATTGATTGTCCTATATATGAGCCTAAAGAAGAATATCAAACTCTTGTGATTGGATCCATATCAATTCAATATAAGGTAACCTGATTGATTTGAGGTTTATTTCTTCTTATGTCATATAAAATTTATTTGGTAGCAAGACTTGATCAACCTTGTTAACAAGTATATTTTATTGCATAAAAGAGCTAAACAACACTTCTTTCTTTCTTTCTCCTTTCCCCTATTTTACTTGTCTGTAGCACTTTTGTTTTGCAATATGCTTTAGTCATTTAAGATTTTAGAAATCATTTTCCTGCATGAGTAATCATTAATTTAATACCCGTAAATGTGCATTTTTCGAAGTTCTCTAAAAATTACAAAAATTACACCGTTGGTCCTATTTTTCGACGAGGCACCTGGAGCACCAGTAGGATGACCTGTGGGGCACCAGGGGGTGCCACACCATAGGTCGGCGCGGCCAGCAAGGGGGCCGCGCCACCATGTGGTGTGGGCCACCCCTTGCCCCACTTCATCATCTCTTTCTTCCAGCATCTTCTCTCTCCCGAAAAAGCTCGTACCAAGTTCCTCTCACTCGCGTTTCTGCTCAAGAACTCGCGATTTTTCGATCTCCTTGCTCAGCCCAGATTTCTGTTTGAAATTTGGCACATTTACTCCTTGGTATGTGACTCCTTTGATTGTCCAATTAGAATTTCATTTGGTTGAGTATATTTTGAATATTTTGCTGCTGTAGATAACATGTTTAGTGAGCTTGCATGCTTGTTCTAAGTGGAAGAAATTAGTTTTGATGCATGTTTAGTACTCTAGCAAGTTCCTATAGTAGTTCCCTTCAATTACATACCTTGAAATCAAATTTTATAATGATTGTTGAAAATTTCGAAGGGGAAGATGAAGAAATTCAAATTTGGAGAGTTGTTCAAGAAAGCAACAACCAGCACCGGTAGGCCCTCAAGGGCGTCTACTCAAATTAGGCGATCCTACAATGAGGATGTCATCGCGCCTAGCTTCGCGCCCGAGGAGGACCATGGGGCTCCTAATGCTTCATCCTTCCCCTGTTATGAGTTTCTGACCAATGCAGGGGTATTGGATGACTTCTTCACCCTTGTCAACAGGGCAGGCCTAGCCACCTACGTGGGAGACGAGAGGGGACAATATTACAGGCTCACCAAAGTTTTCGTTGAGAGCTTCAAGTTCCACAACACGGAATATGAGCCGACAGTCGCATTCAAGATTTATGATATTCCCGTTACCATGAAATTGGAAGAATTTTGTTGTGCATTGGGTATTGCCCCTGTAGGTACAGCAAGGAGGATTGATGACAACCCCCGGGACTTGTTGGAGCTCTACCGAGGGATCACCGGGTATGACTGCCGCACTATCCAGCGAGGGAAGATAAGAAACATTCAACTCCCCGCTATTAAATATTTCGCATATTACATTGCTACTAGCATTTTGGGTAGAGAAAATACTAGCAACATCTCTAGCTACCATCTTGCTTTCTTGAATGTTGCACTTACCGGAGAGACACCTTATCATCTTGGTTCTCTTATTGCTCGCCGCTCGTCTAGCAGGGGACCTATTTTTGGAGGAACTATTGCACTGCGCATTTTAACACATCTAGATATTCCTCTTGATTCTAATGATATACCATTAACCCCTAGGAAACTAGATATTGCTGCTATGAAGAGCCATCGTTTTGTTACTACTGACTCCACTATAGATAATATGGTCTATAGAATGTTGTTTGCTGATGGGAATGAGAAGGAAATCCCTCTTCCCCAGCTAGGTTTGTTCAATATTGACAGGCAATCATGGTCGCTCACTAAGGAGGCGGTGGATGAACATTTGAAGATACAGGAATTCCACCAGCAACATGACTCCGAGAACGCCGAGCCCTCCTACGACTACACCGTCACGTACCCCGACGTTTCCTCCAGCACATACATGGAACCGGGTCGTTCTTCGTCATATTACGAAGACACCACTTCATGGGGACCGTGGGAATGAACTCCACTTAGGCCAAAAGCCTAAGCTTGGGGGAGGTATACCGGCATCACTCATTCTTTGCATATTATGATTGCTGGATACTTTTACATATTTGTTTAGTCTTTAGAGTGGTTTTCTAATGAGAGGGAGATGATATTTGGGGAAGTGCTGTCCAAAAACAGATTCTGTGCTGTTACCAAAAAAATTCGTACGCACAGCCAGAACGTTATTTTGAGTTGCCAATTTTTGAGCATGTTCCCCAGGTTGTTATCTAACTTTCATTAGTTGAACACTTTTTGGTCTGAGCAATGGAAGATTTTTGTTAAATTCGATTTCTGTACTGCTGTCAGGATTTGGCAGATTTCCGTCATCCTGCTTTTCTGTGTTTCTGTTAGTTTGCATTCTTTTGTTTTCGCTTTGTTTCTTTCCTAAAACACAAAAAGACCAAAAATATTTCTGTTGTTTCTCTTCACCATTTGTTTATTTGGTACCTTGCTCTAGTTTGCTTTATTTGCTATCGTTAGTTTGCTATAAGAAAACCCAAAAAGATTTTGCTTTGTTTGCTTGTTTTCTTTCGTGCTTGTTTCTAATTCAAAAACACCAAAAATATTTGCTGTTCTTCTTTGGTTTGTAAAGTTCATCATGAGTTCAATGGTCTTCGGTGGCTGGAGCGTGGTTTTCATTTCATATTATCCAAGCTACACAAGTGAAAAGGCAATAATGACGATCTACGACAATCCGATTGTGGTGAGAGGCTGGTATGAACTCTATTTGCTTTCATTTTTGTACATATACTCATCCATATGAGCATGCTTAGTTGGTTCATGTGAGGTATATGTTATTTGAGAAAGTCTAGTAGTTAATGATCTCTCATGTTTAGTTCCAATTTATTAATATGAGTAGCATGTCATGGATGTTTGCTTGCATTGTTTTATTCATAAGTAAGTATGGCATTGTGGTATCCTCCTTTGAATAATTCATTTATATCGACTTGGCACATGCTCACGCATGCATATGACTGAACAAAAAGTCAATTAAGCCTCGATGATTTATATTGTTTCAGAGTTCTTGTATCACTTTTATGCCTCCATTAATTTATTTTGCCGCAAGCGTGATTATGACAGTTACTGCTCTCTTGATTTGTCGCTCCCTAGTCTTTTGCTAGCCTTCACTTGTACTGAGCGGTGACGCCGCTCGTGCTTCCAAACACCTGAAAACCAAGTTGTTCCAAAAGTGTCCACCATAAATACCTATGCATGGCATTTCAAACCATTCCAAGTAAATTCTCATGCGTTACCTTTAAAACTTTCAAAATGCTTCTCAATTTGTGTTAATGTTTCATAGCTCATGAGGAAGTATGTGGTGTTTAGCTTTCAACCTTGTCATTTACTTTTGACGGACTCTCATATGGACTAGTGGCACATCCGCTTATCCAATAATTTTGCAAAAAGAGCCGGCAATGGGATTCCTGATCCCGAATTAATCAACTTAAATAGACACTCCTCCATGGTTTGTGATTGTTGGACGGCACCCGAAGGATTCGGTTAGCCATGGCTTGTGTAAGCAAAGGTTGGGGGGAGTGTCATCATCATAATAAAACTTAAATAAAAAGGCACTCCTTCATGGTATGTGATTGTTGGTAGGCACCCGAGGATTCGGTTAGCCATGGTTTATGTAAGAAAGGTTGGAAGGAGTGCCAACCAAAAATAAATAAAATGGGAGCCGCTCTTGTGAGTCCGGTTGATGAGGTAGTTAGTGTACCCATTACCATTCGTTGACAACAACAAACACCTCTCAAAATAATTTTACTCCTCGCTTTACAAATGAAAAGCTCTAGCGCATGTTAATCCCTCGCTTCCCTCTGCGAAGGGTCAATCTTTTACTTTTATGTTGTGTCTCCATTCTTTCTTTGAGCACTGTCTTGAGAGCACAACTGTCATTCTTAGTATAATATGCTTGTCTCAAAATATGATTGATCGTGGTATAACTTTGATGCTTTTATCTTTGACAATCACTACTTCTAGTCTTTCTATGAACTCAAGAGGTGCCTCGGCATTTATGTTTTGCCGATCAAATACAGTGCAAGCGAGATACCACTTTATCATATTCTCTTATGAACATTGCAATCCCGCTTATATACATGATTCATGGTGCTTATTATTAATTGTTGGTACCTCTCCATGATTGACATAGCTGTTGGATGATCTTATTTGCATGTATCTTATTATGAACTCGCTTAAGTGTTAGCCATAGCATGAGAATATATACATCATATGAGCAAATGTGTTCGTGAAAGTTCTTTTTATCGCTCAGCTTGTTAATCTGAATTGCTTGAGGACAAGCAATAAGCTAAGCTTGGGGGAGTTGATACGTCCAAAACGTATCTACTTTCCCGAACACTTTTGCTATTGTTTTGCCTCTAATTTGTGTATTTTGGATATAACTAACACGGACTAACGCCGTTTTCAGCAGAACTGCTTCCGGTGTCTCGTTTTTGTGCAGAAATCCAACTTTCGGGAAAATCCTCGGAATTTCTTCAGATGGCCCTATTTTCCAAGAATAATGACGGAGCCAGAAGGACGCGCTAGGTGGAGGCCCGAGGGCCCCACACCATAGGGCGGCGCGGCCTAGGGGGGCCCGCGCGGCCCTATGGTGTGGCCCCCTCGGCCGGCCTCCGACGCCCTCCTTCGGACTATATATCGGCCTCGACCTAAAAACGCACGGGGAGAAGTCGAAGTCGCCAGAAACCCTCCAGAGAGCCGCCACATCGCGAAACTCCGTCGCGGGAGCCAGAAGTCTCCGTTCTGGCACTCCGCCGGGACGGGAATTGGAGGAGATCTTCACCGCCATCACCGCCAACACCTCTCCATCAACCAGCAATGTTTCCCCCATCCATGTGTGAGTAATTCCCCCGCTGTAGGCTGAAGGGGATGGTAGGGATTGGATGAGATTGGTCATGTAATAGTCATAAGATTGTTAGGGCATAGTGCCTAGTATCCGTAGATGTCACTTTTATGATATTGTTGCAACTTGTTATGCTTAATGCTTGTCACTAGGGCCCGAGTGCCATGATCTCAGATCTGAACATGTTATTGATTCATGAAGATATTCGTTGTTTATGATCTTACCCGCAAGTTGTATACACATGTCGCTGTCCGGAACCAATGGCCCCGAAGTGACAAGAATCGGGACAACCGGAGGGGATGGTAGTGATGTGAGGATCACATGTGTTCACGGAGTGTTAATGCTTTGCTCCGGTACTCTATTAAAAGGAGTACCTTAATATCCAAGTAGTTTCCCTAGAGGCCCGGCTGCCACCGGCTGGTAGGACAGAAGATGTTGTGCAAGTTTCTCATTGCGAGCACGTACGACTAAATATGGAACACATGCCTATTGATTGATTAGTACTTGGATACCGTTTTATTATTATCTGCAAATGCCCATGCTTTGATTGTTACATGAGTTTCTCTCATCCATGCAACGCCCGTTAAATCCGTCCCCGTGCCTACAGTATTTTAATCCTCGTTGTTTACTATAATCACTACCGCTGTCTTTATTTCACCGCTGCTGTTATTTCACTATTTCCAGTGCCATAAAACTCGTTACTACCGATAAACTCTTGCGAGCAAGTCTCGTTTCCAGGTGCAGCTGAATTGACAACTCCGCTGTTAAGGCTTACAAGTATTCTTTGTCTCCCCTTGTGTCGAATCAATAAATTGGGTAATACTTCCCTCGAAGACTGTTGCGATCCCCTATACTTGTGGGTCATCAGGGCCTTATTACCACTCCATGTATGATCCACCGGCGTGGAACTCCGACCCTCGTTGGGAATGAACTCCACTTAGGCCAAAAGCCTAAGCTTGGGGGGAGGTATACCGGCATCACTCATTCTTTGCATATTATGGTTGCTGGATACTTGTACATACTTGCTTAGTCTCTTAGAGTGGTTTTCTAATGAGAGGGAGATGATATTTGGGGAAGTGCTGTCCAAAAACAGATTCTGTGCTGTTACCAAAAAAATTCGTACGCACAGCCAGAACGTTATTTTGAGTTGCCAATTTTTGAGCATGTTCCCCAGGTTGTTATCTAACTTTCATTAGTTGAACACTTTTTGGTCTGAGCAATGGAAGATTTTTGTTAAATTCGATTTCTGTACTGCTGTCAGGATTTGGCAGATTTCTGTCATCCTGCTTTTCTGTGTTTTTGTTAGTTTGCATTCTTTTGTTTTCGCTTTGTTTCTTTCCTAAAACACAAAAAGACCAAAAATATTTCTGTTGTTTCTCTTCACCATTTGTTTATTTGGTACCTTGCTCTTAGTTTGCTTTATTTGCTATCGTTAGTTTGCTATAAGAAAACCCAAAAAGATTTTGCTTTGTTTGCTTGTTTTCTTTCGTGCTTGTTTCTAATTCGAAAACACCAAAAATATTTGCTGTTCTTCTTTGGTTTGTAAAGTTCATCATGAGTTCAATGGTCTTCGGTGGCTGGAGCGTGGTTTTCATTTCATATTATCCAAGCTACACAAGTGAAAAGGCAATAATGACGATCTACGACAATCTGATTGTGGTGAGAGGCTGGTATGAACTCTATTTGCTTTCATTTTTGTACATATACTCATCCATATGAGCATGCTTAGTTGGTTCATGTGAGGTATATGTTATTTGAGAAAGTCTAGTAGTTAATGATCTCTCATGTTTAGTTCCAATTTATTAATATGAGTAGCATGTCATGGATGTTTGCTTGCATTGTTTTATTCATAAGTAAGTATGGCATTGTGGTATCCTCCTTTGAATAATTCATTTATATCGACTTGGCACGTGCTCACGCATGCATATGACTGAACAAAAAGTCAATTAAGCCTCGATGATTTATATTGTTTCGTAGTTCTTGTATCACTTTTATGCCTCCGTTAATTTATTTTGCCGCAAGCATGATTATGACGATTCATCGCTCTCTTGATTTGTCGCTCCCTAGTCTTTTGCTAGCCTTCACTTGTACTGAGCGGTGACGCCGCTCGTGCTTCCAAACACCTGAAAACCAAGTTGTTCCAAAAGTGTCCACCATAAATACCTATGCATGGCATTTCAAACCATTCCAAGTAAATTCTCATGCGTTACCTTTAAAACTTTCAAAATGCTTCTCAATTTGTGTTAATGTTTCATAGCTCATGAGGAAGTATGTGGTGTTTAGCTTTCAACCTTGTCATTTACTTTTGACGGACTCTCATATGGACTAGTGGCACATCCGCTTATCCAATAATTTTGCAAAAAGAGCTGGCAATGGGATTCCCAGATCCCGAATTAATTAACTTAAATAGACACTCCTCCATGGTTTGTGATTGTTGGACGGCACCCGAAGGATTCGGTTAGCCATGGCTTGTGTAAGCAAAGGTTGGGGGAGTGTCATCATCATAATAAAACTTAAATAAAAAGGCACTCCTTCATGGTATGTGATTGTTGGTAGGCACCCGAGGATTCGGTTAGCCATGGTTTGTGAAAGAAAGGTTGGAAGGAGTGCCACCCAAAAATAATTCATGGGAGCCGCTCTTGTGAGTCCGGTTGATGAGGTAGTTAGTGTACCCATTACCATTCGTTGACAACAACAAACACCTCTCAAAATAATTTTACTCTTGCTTTACAAATGAAAAGCTCTAGCGCATGTTAATCCCTGCTTCCCTCTGCGAAGGGTCAATCTTTTACTTTTATGTTGTGTCTCCATTCTTTCTTTGAGCACTTGTCTTGAGAGCACGACTCGTCATTCTTAGTATAATATGCTTGTCTCAAAATATGATTGATCGTGGTATAACTTTGATGCTTTTATCTTTGACAATCACTACTTCTAGTCTTTCTATGAACTCAAGAGGTGCCTCGGCATTTATGTTTTGCCGATCAAATACGAGCAAGCGAGATACCACTTTATCATATTCTCTTATGAACATTGCAATCCTGCTTATATACATGATTCATGGTGCTTATTATTAATTGTTGGTACCTCTCCATGATTGACATAGCTGTTGGATGATCTTATTTGCATGTATCTTATTATGAACTCGCTTAAGTATTAGCCATAGCATGAGAATATATACATCATATGAGCAAATGTGTTCGTGAAAGTTCTTTTATCGCTCGGTTGTTAACTCGAATTGCTTGAGGACAAGCAATAAGCTAAGCTTGGGGGGAGTTGATACGTCCAAAACGTATCTACTTTCCCGAACACTTTTGCTATTGTTTTGCCTCTAATTTGTGTATTTTGGATACAACTAACACGGACTAACGCTGTTTTCAGCGAACCGCTCCGGTGTCTCGTTTTTGTGCAGAAATCCAACTTTCGGGAAAATCCTCGGAATTCTTGCGAAGGCCCTATTTTACCAAAATATTGACGGAGCCGGAAGGGCAAAGGAGGTGGAGGCCCGAGGGCCCCACACCACATGGCGGCGCGGCCCGGGGGGCCCGCGCGGCCATGTGGTGTGGCCCCCTCGGCCGGCCTCCGACGCCCCCTTCGGACTACTTATTGGTTTCGACCTGAAAACGCACGGAGGGAAGTCGAAGTCGCCGAAACCCTCCGGAGAGCCGCCACATCGCGAAACTCCGTCGCGGGAGCCGAAGTCTCCGTTACGGCACTCCGCCGGGACGGGGAATTGGAGGAGATCTTCACCGCCATCACCGCCAACGCCTCTCCATCGACCAGCCATGTTTCCCCCATCCATGTGTGAGTAATTCCCCCGCTGTAGGCTGAAGGGGATGGTAGGGATTGGATGAGATTGGTCATGTAATAGTCATAAGATTGTTAGGGCATAGTGCCTAGTATCCGTAGATGTCACTTTTATGATATTGTTGCAACTTGTTATGCTTAATGCTTGTCACTAGGGCCCGAGTGCCATGATCTCAGATCTGAACATGTTATTGATTCATGAAGATATTCGTTGTTTATGATCTTACCTGCAAGTTGTATACACACGTCGCTGTCCGGAACCAATGGCCCCGAAGTGACAAGAATCGGGACAACCGGAGGGGATGGTAGTGATGTGAGGATCACATGTGTTCACGGAGTGTTAATGCTTTGCTCCGGTACTCTATTAAAAGGAGTACCTTAATATCCAAGTAGTTTCCCTAGAGGCCCGGCTGCCACCGGCTGGTAGGACAGAAGATGTTGTGCAAGTTTCTCATTGCGAGCACGTACGACTAAATATGGAACACATGCCTATTGATTGATTAGTACTTGGATACCGTTTTATTATTATCCGCAAATGCCCATGCTTTGATTGTTACATGAGTTTCTCTCATCCATGCAACGCCCGTTAAATCCGTCCCTGTGCCTACGGTATTTTAATCCTGCTCGTTTACTATAATCACTACTGCTGTCTTTATTTCACCGCTGCTCGTTATTTCACTATTTCCACTGCCATAAAACCGTTACTATCGATAAACTCTTGCGAGCAAGTCTGTTTCCAGTGCAGCTGAATTGACAACTCCGCTGTTAAGGCTTACAAGTATTCTTTGTCTCCCCTTGTGTCGAATCAATAAATTGGGTAATACTTCCCTCGAAGACTGTTGCGATCCCCTATACTTGTGGGTCATCATCGTGGTGCCGACGTCGGTCGTACTGCTGCTCGTATTTGTTGAGGAGATGCACGGATAATGGGCGTTGATACCGTATGCTTCTCACCTCCTCCTCGGTTAGGTACCGTCTATCGTCGTCTTGGGGCCGGTCGCGTGGAACGGCCTCCTCTTTATCTTGGCCACGAGAGTGGCTGCTCTCTGCTTTGTCCTTGCCATGGCGGCTCATAAGCCCTGCCATATTGACATCAAAAGAGAACCCTGGCTCTCTTATGGAGTGGCTTAGGTCCACCATGTTGACGTCCGGAAACGGACGCATGTCTACCTTCATGGCAAACTGTCCGAAAGTTAATCGGCCTGATTCTATCGCCATCTGAATTTGTGCGCGCAATACTTTGCAGTCGTTGGTCGCGTGCGTGAACGTATGATACCATTTGCAGTATGGCCCCTTGTTCATCTCCTGTGCCGTAGGGATCTTGTGGCCTTCGGGTAGCTTCAACTGTTTCTCTTTCAGTAGCAGATCGAAGATCTGTTCAGTTTTGGTCACGTCAAAGTCCAACCCTCTTGGAGGCCCCGGTGGATTCACCCATTTGCAGGACACGAGTGCCGGCGTCCGAGTCCATTCGGCTACCGCTACTTCCCGATCTTCCGCGAATCTTCATCTTCATCGGTATTGACCGGGCCGATCGCGCGCTTGAACTTGTCTTGGTACAGCTCCGGATGGCGCTGCTCATATAAGGTCAGCCCTATCGACCAGGTGCGTCAACGAGTTGTACTCCACTTGGAACGTCAGATCCTTGAACGACGCTGCAAGGCCTGCCACGGCCAGCTCGACTGCCTCTTTCTCAGTTAAATGAGCCGAATAGCATCGGTTCTTGACAGTCCTGAAACGTTGGATGTACTCAGAGACTGTCTCTCCTCGCTTCTGCCGAACTCGTGCTAGTTCGGCAATACCAGCTTTCGGTAGCTTCCGAATGGTATTGGGTGTGGAACAGCTTCCTCCAGATCGCTTCCATGATTGCACCGAATTTGGCTGCAACGAGGTGTACCACCCAAACGCCTGGACCGGTGAGGGACTGCGAGAAGAGCCTCACCCGTAGGCTGATCCGATGCTCGAAACCATGCCCAAGCTGGGCCAAGTATCGGCTCACGTGCTCGATGGAGCTTGACCCTTCGTCCCACTGAATTTGCTGAAGTCCGGAAGCCGGTACTTAGGCGGTAGCGGGATCAGGTCGAACTCATTGGGGTACGGCTTGGAATAGCCGATTATCTTCTTCTTCGGCAAGATGCCGAACTGATCTCTCAGGACTGCGCTGATTTGATCTGCGGTAGAGGTGGTGGCAGCTGAGCTTTCCTGGACTGGTGCAGTGGCATATTTGGGTAGCCACGCTTGTTTCTCAGCTTCTGCTCCTAAACTCCCCGCTGCTGCAGTCGCCCTTCCTGCCGGAACAATTGCTCCTGATCCGGCACTCCCTCCTGGCTGAGCCTGGATCGCCTGCGTCCAGTTGTTGCAGTCCGGCACAAACGTGCACACGTATCCGTGCGGGATTTCCTTGGGCGGGTCATGTAAGAACTGATAGTCGCCCGGATCACCTCCAACTTTGTGGACAACGTATGCCGGTGAGCCTTGTTGCTGTGGAGCCGCTATTGCGTACGGCAGTGGTGGCCTGGTGTGGAGTTGCATCTCTCCCTGGTGAGTCCCTAGAACTGGTCCTGAAGGGGAGTACCGACGCTCCATGATCTCTTGCACCACACGGAGCGCAACGCGCTCCAAAGTATTCACCGGGCTCTCCGAGTGCCGATGCGGTGAATGAGCCACCACGTAGTTGATCCCTGTCGCAGGGCTCTGGTACGTTCATCCGAAGGGAGAGACAGATCTACCCCTTCGAGGACGCCTTGTGGCGTGAATCCTTTGAATCTGATACCGTGTGAACGGGTCTTCTCAAAGGAGCCGATGAGTTCGGCTTCAACGATGGCCTTCAGCTCATCGTACTTCTTCTTATGATCAGGAGGAAGATCCTCGTACGTGATCTGTTCCTCCGCCATCTCGGATGCCGATGTTGACGTGGATGTTGCAGAAGATGTCCCACCGGGCGTGCCAGAATGTGTTACCCTCCAAAACCCACCGACGGGCAATGGCTGAGCAACACGAAGAGCCGGGAAGCTCCCAGGGCCGCTTAGTGGATCCCCGGCACCTCGCGTCGTCCCGCAAATCTTCGGCCAACGTCCCGGCGGTTGCTAGGGCGTGCCACCCGACCTAGACCCGGTCGGGAAGGTGTTAGTGCTTCGATTGTTCCTGCATGGTAGACACGTGCACATTAAATACGAGCCCTATCGGCTCTCGGGTTTCCTCGTGGATCGGCTCAAGGAGCCGATCGCCCCATGTTTCACGTTGGATTTACAATGGCATGGGGATCCCGCTTGATCGGGACAAAGCTAAAACGATCCACGACAGTTTAGGGTTTTCACCGCATAACCGGAACGTCCTACGTCTGATCGGGCCTAGCAGCTACGAAAGACGGTGCAAACCACCCCTACGAGAGGCCTAAAAACCAACATGACGTCGATTCCCGGAACATCCCTCGCAGGGACGGTGAACAGCATCTAACGCACCACCGGATCCTCCTACCCCAGCGTAAGGCCTAACTATGCGAGATATTAAACTAATCCTTGCGGAGCAAGGAGCAACTATAACGGATCGGATCTACTAAGTAACGAAAAAGCAGGATGCTGCCCTCACGTCTGGATAGACGTGAGGGCAGCTAGGTGTCAAGGGACGGCATCGCCACGCAGATATGCACGTGAAAGCATCGATGCAAGCCCCTAAACACCTAAGGATAAATAGTACTGCTCGCCATCAACAAGGCTTCAGCACGAGCAGTACAAGGTTGACGAATAAACGTGTACTGCCTAGATCGCTAGATGCGATCTAGGCAGCATGGTGCTTACCCGGGAGAAACCCTCGAAGAAAGGGGTGGCGATGCGCCTGATTTGTGTTGGTTTGAACGATGATTGTCCTCCTTTTCCGATAACCCTAGATACATATTTATAGTCCAAGGGACTTTCTAATTGGGGCGTGCACCTAACCGTGCACGGGCCAGACTCTATCTCTTTAATCTAAATACAATACGATCTACTAAATTACAGATACATGGGCAACTTAGCCCAAACTCTTAGCGCAAGGCCGCTTCAAAGATGCTCCACGTGTGCGTCCTTCAAGCCCATCTTCACTTACGGCCCACCTCCTGATTTAGCCAAAATCGGGTGGTAACACATGCATATTGTTAGAGAAGAACATTGGGCCGCTAACTAAAGCCATGAATCATGGTGGAAGTTTCAGTTTGGACATATATCCTCAATCTCATATGAGAATAATAATTGTTGTCACATGCTTATGCATTAAAGAGGAGTCCATTATCTCGTTGTCCATGTTGTCCCGGTATGGATGTCTAAGTTGAGAATAATCAAAAGCGAGAAATCCAAAATGCGAGCTTTCTCCTTAGACCTTTGTACAGGCGGCATGGAGGTACCCCTTTGTGACACTTGGTTGAAACATGTGTATTGCGAAGATCCGGTAGTCCAAGCTAAGTAGGACAAGTTGCGGACACTATTAGTATACTATGCATGAGGCTTGCAACTTGTAAGATATAATTTACATAACTCATATGCTTTATTACTACCGTTGATAAAATTGTTTCATGCTTTCAAAATAAAAGCTCTCCTCTTTGAAGGACCTTTCTTTTACTTTTATTGTTGAGTCAGTTTACCTATTTCTCTCCACCTCAAGAAGCAAACACCTGTGTGAACTGTGCATTGATTCCTACATACTTGCATATTGCACTTGTTATATTACTTTATATTGACAATATCCATGAGATATACATGTTATAAGTTGAAAGCAACCGCTGAAACTTAATCTTCCTTTGTGTTGCTTCAACACCTTTACTTTGATTTATTGCTTTATGAGTTAACTCTTATGCAAGACTTATTGATGCTTGTCTTGAAGTACTATTCATAAAAAGTCTTTGCTTTATGATTCATTTGTTTACTCATGTCATTACCATTGTTTTGATCGCTGCATTCATTACATATGTTTACAAATAGTATGATCAAGATTATGATGGCATGTCACTTCAGAAATTATCTTTGTTATCGTTTTACCTGCTCGGGACGAGCAGAACTAAGCTTGGGATGCTGATACGTCTCCAACGTATTGATAATTTCTTATGTTCCATGCTACATTATTGATGATATCTACATATTTTATACACATTATATGTCGTATTTACGCATTTTCTGGAACTAACCAATTAACAAGATGCCGAAGAGCTAGTTGCTGTTTTCTGCTGTTTTTGGTTTCAGAAATCCTAGTAAGGAAATATTCTCGGAATTGGACGAAATCAACGCCCAGGGTCCTATTTTTGCACGAAGCTTCCAGAAGACCGAAAGGATAACGAAGTGGGGCGACGAGGCGCCGCCACGCCGGGGCCGCGCGGCCGGGGCCGGGGCCGCGCCGCCCGGTGTGTGGGGCCCTCGTGCCGCCCCTTGACTTGCCCTTTCGCCTACTTAAAGCCTCCGTCGCGAAACCCCCAGTACCGAGAGCCACGATACGGAAAACCTTCCAGAGACGCCGCCGCCGCGAATCCCATCTCGGGGGATTCAGGAGATCGCCTCCGGCACCCTGCCGGAGAGGGGATTCATCTCCCGGAGGACTCTTCATCGCCATGATCGCCTCCGGAGTGATGAGTGAGTAGTTCACCCCTGGACTATGGGCCCATAGCTGTAGCTAGATGGTCGTCTTCTCCTAATTGTGCTTCATTGTTGGATCTTGTGAGCTGCCTAACATGATCAAGATCATCTATCTGTAATTCTATATGTTGTGTTTGTCGGGATCCGATGGATGGAGAATACTATGTTATGGTGATTATCAATCTATTACTTATGTGTTGTTTATGATCTTGCATGCTCTCCGTTATTAGTAGAGGCTCTGGCCAAGTTTTTACTCTTAACTCCAAGAGGGAGTATTTATGCTCGATAGTGGGTTCATGCCTTCATTGATACCTGGGACAGTGACAGAAAGTTCTAAGGTTGTGTTGTGCTGTTGCCACTAGGGATAAAACATTGATTCTATGTCTAAGGATGTAGTTGTTGATTACATTACGCACCATACTTAATGCAATTGTCTGTTGCTTTGCAACTTAATACTGAATGGGGTTCGGATGATAACCTGAAGGTGGACTTTTTAGGCATAGATGCAGTTGGATGGCGGTCAATATACTTTGTCGTAATGCCCAATTAAATCTCACTATATTTATCATATCATGTATATGCATTGTTATGCCCTCTTCTATTTGTCAATTGCCCGACTGTAATTTGTTCACCCAACATACTTTTATCTTATGGGAGAGACACCTCTAGTGAACTGTGGACCCCGGTCCTATTCTTTACATCGCATACAATCTACTGCAATACTTGCTTTACTGTTTTCCTTCAAACAATCATCTTCCACACAATACGGTTAATCCTTTGTTACAGCAAGCCGGTGAGATTGACAACCTCACTGTTTCGTTGGGGCAAAGTACTTTGGTTGTGTTGTACAGGTTCCACGTTGGCGCCGGAATCCCTGGTGTTGCGCCGCACTACATCCCGCCGCCATCAACCTTCAACGTGCTTCTTGACTCCTACTGGTCCGATTAAACCTTGGTTTCTTTCTGAGGGAAAACTTGCCACTGTGCGCATCATACCTTCCTCTTGGGGTTCCCAACGGACGTGTACATCTACGCGCATCAGCGTCACTGCAGAAACTGGTACTTCCTCCGACTCATATTACTTGATGGTAATATAGATGTATCTAAACATATTTTAGTAGATGCATCCATTTTAATATCAAGTAATATGAATCGGAGGGAATACTAGTAGTAGGTCAAAGCATTGGTGCTACTAAACGTCCCCGCTAGAGAGACCCTACGAAATACTAATGGATGCACTTTTCCTGCCGAGTTTATATGGATTGCGTGAAAGCAACTTGTTTAAAACAAAAGTGTGTATTAGCATAGCTTGCCATTCGGTGTTGTACCATCCTCTTGAAATTTATACGACTTTTCATGGTGTATTCTAGAACTTTCTCTATTATAATTAAAATTAATTAGTACAACAGTTAAGGAGGAAAACGGTCGGGTTGGTCATGCCTTAGCTTTGGGCTTCAGTTAGGTGCCAGCATGGCCTTTCTTTTTCTTTAGTATACACACAATGGAACAACACACTCACACCATTTCAGGAGGTAAAGGGCATTTTTATGGCAAAGTTAGTGCAGCGGAATGATTTGTTGCCACATCTATTAACATGATCACTGGACCAAGATCTTTGGTCGGTACGGACTGCCTAACTCTTTTTTTTGCGGGGACTGCCTAACTCTTTGACATCGCGCATGCTAGTTGGTTCAACATCTTTGTGCTCTACCACAGGTGGAACCTAGTCGGCTCTCGACTTGCACATTAGTCTAGGTAGTGTATTTCCAACACGTCCTTAAGAGACTATGTAAAACATAGTATAAACTAATGGAGCACATGTTTTATATCCGGATCATATCCAACTACAGCTCAAATAGCTCATACAAGGATCTCTTCCATTACAGATACCAATTCAAAAAGTGAAGACTCTAGGGCACCATTCGTTTTTTTTTCGAAATGGGACAGCCCCTGACTCTGCATCAATCGATGCATACGGCTCCTAGGGCACCATTCGTATGAGTTATTTACTTATTTTCACACATGTTCCATACCTGGTGTTTTATTCAATGATGGGAGCCCCTAGAGTAGGCGTAGCATGATCATGTGCACAACATTAGTGGATGGGCAAGGAGGTGTTTTCTGATCACTGATAAGAGTCTAGTTGACGATCATGCCCCTTAGTGTTTTTTTTCTAACGTTGTGTCAGTGTAATTTTTCTTTCTTCTTTGCATGAATATTTGCTGTTCTAAAATATGTTTCATGATTACGTGCATTTTACCGAGGAGCTACACTTGCACCGTACCTGCTCATGGTACTACCATGCTACCTATACATAGTTCTATGAAAAAAATTACACAATCATTTTTTGGTAGCATTGAAGCAAGATGTTTCAACTAGTATGTTGCAAGTTTTAGATATTATTTTCATACATGCCGAGATTTTAAAAGCCTAATAATGAATAGTAGCCTCGAGGGAGAAATTTTGAAAATATTATTCCACATGTAATTTGTCCTTTCCTTCTCCTTGAACATGAGAGTTGTGCTTTATATTGGGTTTATATGGAATGCTAGATTATGTTGCAATCTATCTACATATGGCTCTAGCATGTACTGGTAGAGATTTTGTCCATCTTGTATTTAGTGGCCAGAGGTACAGACTCTTGTGTGACTTTATCAGGCTGATGTAACAATAAGTTTAAACAAAGCTTACATTATCAAAACAAATCTCGCCTGCGTGTGGTGCCACTTCGCATGTTCTCCAAATAAATATGTCATGTCATGGCAAGCCTAGAGGTTTAAATCTAGTGAGTGAAAACAAACAACCTCTCTCTCAACAAAAAAAATAGAAGAGCATATCAAGCCCACTCTATATATGTATCGAGAACCCCTCCAAAATATTTCATCTATGCATCTCCTTGGGCACCAGAGGACTATTTGTTTCCTATTCACCATGTTTCAATGTTTTCTTTTTCTTTTTATTTTTTCGTTCTCTGCCATACAATAGCTATCGGGAGTTGGACTGGGAGACGCCTGGAGTGTTCTTTTGTGCTTTCGCCAAATAGTTTTTACATGAATCTTTACAAGAATCTCCATAAGAGTTCCCCAAAGATAGATTGATGGGAGAACACACGAGAAATAGGATGGGTCAAGAGCCGACCGGTTGTTAGCGTGCAAAGGGCTGCAAGTAATTTTTGCCAAACTGCAGTGAGTTGGGACGTCGAGTTGGTTGGAGTGCTCCAAAGACTTGCAAACAATGAACTCATTATGCTCATCAATTGTCATGTTTGGTCTAATTTTCATGTGCCAGGACAGAACCATATATATTGGTGTGTTTCATTATTGGAATATAAATGCATTGTTAATTCCATTTTAGAGCTTATATTAAATGATCATATGTGTGAGGGGAAGTGTTGGATTGTGTTTTTCTCTTGCAATTCCTCTATCAGGACATAACAATGTCACCCTTATTTGTATATAACTTCAAAGTATTGACTAGGACAAGTTGATCAAGACGCATGTATTGAAACAAGGGGTAGAAAGGGGAGTACGACTGGACTAGCGGATAGTTCTTTCCGAACTACAATGGTAAACAGAAAGTATTTGTCTGAAAAAAAATTTCCCTAGGTTTGCTCTGAACAATTCAACAGTTTGCAGCCTTGCAGCTGCAGTTACTTCCATTGTTACATTTGAATTGCAAGATACGAGCTTAAGAAAATCTGATTTGTTTCTTCAGTCTTCGATATCTCTGAAGAATTGTGGATGAGAATATATCAATTACTTGTAAACATTTCCAAAAAAATTTGTTCTGTGTTTGTCATGAGAGAAGGAATGATTACCAGTTGTAATTAGTAGCTTCTAGTGATCTCACATCGATGTATTCAAATTTTGTTACAGTAGGTCGTTCTGTCATACTCGCCAGTGCTAGTAGTAATACTAGTAGTAGGTCAAAGCCTCAAAGAACCGGTGCTACAAGTGTGGATTTTTAGAGCTCGTGCTACACATAGCCCATTTTTAACCATTTAAAAACGATATTTGAAGTTTCAAAAAGTTCAACCAAAAAATCTAGCAGTAGAAAATAATGTATTCTATCAACTTGAAAAAATTTCAACTCGAAATACCCCATATTTTGGAATGCACAAAATGTCAAAATCTGAAACCTAAAGTAGTGAACAGTGCACAACTTCAATCCTCCAAATTCTATCAGATTTTTTCATTTTTTAAGCGTATAATATAAATCATTTCAGGTTCAGATTTTGGGTGATGATAGGGTAGATCACTATCAACATCTAGAAAAAAATTCAGAATTTTTAGAAACTTTGCAATTGTATTTTCATATTTGGAAAAAAAAACGAGCTCCATGTAGCTCGAGCTCCATAGTGAATTTCAGCGGTGCTACGAGCAATAGCATGCAGACTCATCTTGTCTCAGAAGTGCCATATTATGGTAACATACTCCCTCCGATCACAATTATGTTTGGCCAGCTAGAACGGGTGCTGGTATGGGATCGTAAAACCCATGCCCGCGTATCCATTTACCCATCTAAAATTTGATAAATCGACCGCTATTAATATTGTAACGTACTTTTTTCCAAGCACACATTCACCTAGCTAGTCCGAACCACATGCTTCCCGGTCCCAGCCACAATCGCTCGTAGGTTAGTTAGGATTAGGCCCCTATTTAGGATAGCTTCACTCCTTCTCATATGACTGTCGCGGTTCATATCATTTTTACGTGATTACATCTAGATGTGTTGTTGTTTATAGGCAAGTGTTGTTTTTTATGAGAATGTGCTATTGTATATAATATGTTTGTGTTCATAATTATGTGTTGATGTTTATGGGCAAGTGTTGTTGTTTATGAGAATGTGTTCTTGTTTATTAATATGCTCTTGTTCATAATTATATGTTGATGTTTATGGGCAAGTGTTGTTGTTTATGAGAATGTGTTGTTGTTTATAATATGCCCTTGTTCATAATTATGTGTTGATGTTTATATTGTGTTATTTTATAAATTATTGTTACATGTTGTCTTTTACGACCTTTTTTGGTTAAATTTCGGGTAACGGGTATGATAAAAACTTGTACCTATTGGCGAGTGCGGCAGGTAAGGGTATGGGGTGGCTCCATCTGTACTCATACCCTGCAGGGCTGCAGGCGCCATCCCTAGTGTATACTCTTCTATGTGGTTAATACATGTTTCCAGAAAGTAATATTCCTTGCTATAAAACCAAATGTGTAGGTTCTCTATTCGCATTTGGAAGGAGATCTTTGCTTGGCGTGGCATCCATGATTTGATCTCGGAGCTTTGGCCAACGAACCTAACTTGCTCTCCAAAGAGGGGCTGCTAGAAAGGCGATGGCCTCTTTTGTCATGCTTATCTCGTGGATCGTTGTCATATATAGAATCAGAGACGAGGCCAATGCCTAGAGCCTTGCCGAGGCTAAATGTTTTAGAAGTGTGATTCACGGAGAATAGACTTTACCTTAAAAAGTCCCAGGGCTTGTCCAGGGCAAAAAAATTAAAACTTATTTTTTATCAATGAAAATGGCAAAATTATTTGCCTTGTTTTAGAAAAAGAACACAACACTGAGTTATTTTCGTTCTAGACGCATATCAGAAGTGAAAACTATGAATTCTTGTTGCTCTTTTCTTTCGAAACATGGTAAAAATGAAGATGATCATAAACGCGTACATACACTCACCCCTATAAACGCACGTGGTGCTCCGAGAGACCGGGCCAAAAAAAAACTAATGAAAATGTCATCTCCCACCGAAAAATATTTCACCTTTTATGATAATCAAGGTGTTAAATGTGAAGTTTGGATTCTGGTGGACCACTGCCCTTGTTGGATGACACTGCCCTTGTAGTTTTATTGTAGGATCCCTCGTGCTACTTATTCTGAAAGCCATATAAGACTAGAAAAAAAAAACTTCATCCGCTCAAATTGTAGTTTTCTTGGACGATGCCATTTCTGAAGACATCTCGACATGCCAACGTTCTCTCTTTCTAGACGCATACAAAAGTGGAGACTACGAATTCGTGATCCTCATTCTGGAAGCCATATAGAAGACCAAATAAACAAAATCAAACGAAACATAAGTTAGCTTGATTAAACAACTCCCTGATGCATATGGTGAGGCCATCAGTATTCAGCTCATAATGTCTCTTACACACATACACATGTTCTCATCCTCGGCCAGTCCATTCCACCATACGTGTGGAAAATCAAATGCAGGTACATTGACCTAACTCCCGCCCGAGACTGGCCTTCCACTACGCCGAATGATCCCCGATTATACGTTTTGTTATTGTTTGTCCCAAGAAAAGAGTAGAGCTCTGTTTGTTAGCAAAATATATATGTTTGAACTATTTTAGCAATACTACAGTTTCTTAAAATAGCACATTTTTTTATTTTTTTGATGTGTTTGGCTGTTACTAAAGACCGTGGTATTAATCTTCATTATCTCTAAAAACATGCTATTTTTGCTATTATTTTTTTTGAGAGCAACCACATATTTCATTAATCGAAAACCAAGTTACATGAAGCAACACATGTGCAAACTAAAAGACAAACCGGGATAAAACGATTATCCTGAATTTACAGATAAAATCCTAAAATATTGAGAAATACAAAACGATCCCTAGGGTTTCCTGCAACCACCGTAGCCAGCGGCCGCCGTCCAATTCCAACGCCGCCGGGACGAACGCAAGAAGCGACGCCGAGCCTCCACCGTTGCAAGATCCAAAAAAAAGCAGCATCGCCAACGAGGCTTTGTGAGTCGATGAACAGGCCTGCTGCAAGCAGCGAGGCACATGTCGCTGTGGCACGTCGACCGGGGAACGTCCCCGTGCTGTCTTGGACCAAGATACGCCGCCTCCCATCGACGAAGTCGGAGAAGAACAGCATATCCACCACCTCCGGACCAACATCTTCGCTCCAGAAGAACCACCTCGCCCCGGCCCCCAGCGCCATCGTGGACAACGACAAACGCCAGTGACATGTCGAGAAACAGATCTCGCCAGATCTGAAGAACGTCGAGAAGACCAAGTTGCCGACCTAAAAGATCGACAAGCACACGTTGCCAACAACTCCGAGACGCCGCCGTGATGGTCGCCGCCGGTGTGGGAGTGGAGTTGAGGCAGATTTATTTGCCCGGGCGCCGCTCCCACCACCCCAACGACGCACCACAGCAGACAAGCCCTAACTACAAAACCGAGGAGGAACGAGGTCCCCTCCCCCTCCTGCCGCCGGAGCGACAAGCGGAGGGAGAGGGGGCCGAGGCGGTAGAGTTTTTTTTTTGTAGTACTGAAAAAACAAGGCTGGACCACTTTTTTCAAAACTGAAGTATTACTATGCCAGGTAGTTAAATACTATAGTTGTGTAATACTTTAATATTAGAAAACCTTGGTTGCCAAACTAGGCCTAAGTTTATTTTTTATTTTTTGATAGTACTTTCTTTGAACTGCCAAATCAACCGGTGATCAGTCAATTCCTGGTCTTCCATGGAAGTAGGTTCGGACCGGACGGGCGCTGGGTTCTTTAACTATGACTAACGACGCGCTCCTTTCGTGTACCTACTTGCTCGCTCATCCGCGAGAAGTAGTACGTACGTGCACACGTTGTTGTGTGAACAAAATAAAACTGTGTTCGGGTTGACACTCGATCTGGAACAACACTTTATAATGCATCTTCGATTGTTTATTTCTGTTGCTCGACCACGGAACACGGCGCCGGCCGGTCGGCGCCGGTACGAGCTGGACGTGTTCTTTTGCGCGACGCTGACGAGCTCCGACACGGTTTTGCCGACGCGTGTTTCAGGGAAGGAAGACATCGTCGTCGTCTTCTACTTTCCGGCCATTCGACGTCCGCCGCGTTCTGACGCTGGTAGGCGGCCGTGTCATCCGTGTTATACAAGACGGTACGAGGCAGTTCACAGTCACATCGAACGGCGAACGGGTCCAAACGTTGCGAATCCCCGGTTTCCCACAAATTTCAGTGTCTTCTGTTCGGTGCTCCAAACCGTGGTTTTCTGATCGCAATTTTACCTACACCGTCCATCCCATGAAAGTTACTATTTGAGAATAACCCAAATTCGGATGTATCTAGATACCAAATAACACCTAGACATCTAAATTTGATAAATATCAGATAAGTTTCGTAAGACGGAGTAAGTAATTTTATTGGTACTAGCATGTATCGCTTGGTAACCATTAAAATCATCCACAACCACAAGAGTAGGAAAAGGAAATTAAACAATTTTGTCGACGTCACTATGAGCTGAAATTACGAATCATTATTGTTGAGGGCGTAACAGTTGAAAAATATTGCGAGGACCTTCTCATGGTAACCATAAAAATAATATCCAAAATCGATCTAGGGGACCAAAATCTGAAACCCCATAGCTAGAAAAATGTAATCTTCCAACACCATAATTGACCTCGGAAAGGAGATCTTGTCGTCGAATGAAGAGCCGGTCGAATGAAGAGCCAAAGATTATTTATTATATACAATCTCATCTACATTGAAACGGATGCCCAAAAGAAGACGACTACCAAATCCTTAGAAATGCCACTTTTATTAAAAACTTCACACATAGATCGGGTTACTCACCCCTCCATTACCCTATGGAGAAGGCAGAGGTGAAGACATCACTAGGGTTAGAGGCGGCGCTAGGTTCTATTTGCAGAATTGGTAACTTCTAGTGAAGATCCAATGCATCTATGTGAACTTATTTTAAGCTGTCATCATTGATCAATTTATCAGTGGCTTGTCTACTTTTGTGGGCTTACGTGTTATGACTTATTGTGGGTTTAAATTTGTATAACTGTTATGTACTAAACTACCTTTTATTGAGTTGAGATAACTAAATTTTAATTTAACATGCTATCATAAGTGTGAAATTATAAATACCTTGTGTAGTATTTAATCTACGGGAAATTCAATTCAGCTCCCGGATGCATATGCTCCTTCTACCAAACAATCATAATTCCAAATTTGAAAAAATGACAAATTCTTTTACATGCACATCTCTATAATATACGTGCATTCATCAAGTTTCACGAAAAACCAATTTTATTTGTGGTTTATGTAAAAAAGAAAAAAATTATCTTGTGAAAAGCGTTATTTTTTAGCACTTAATTTTTCATTTTTACACATGACAAGTCGATTTTGAATGAAACGACTTTATAAGCGTGTAGCACGTGAAGATGTACGTGCGGATTTTTATCTTCACTTTTTTTTTGAAATTTTTAAAAAAATATATAAGAGGCATTTTAAAATAGCGGGAACATATGCTCTCATGTTCAAAAACATCACTGTGTTAATTACCGAAAATTTAATTCAGCTCGTGCATACGCACCCTCTACCAAACAATCTACCTGGTACGGCCGTACGGTTAAGTATGATTTCATAGCCATAAATAGTAACTTGATATGAGTACAATTCTACTCCCTTCAATACAAATTAATTGACTCCACTTTATCTAAATAAATATGCATGCATGTAGTTTAGAAACTTAACTAACATCATATCCATTGCCATGCTTGGCCGCGATTTATATACGCGTTTCTTGATTCCCATGTACGAATTGCACAGGACCCATCACGACGAACTACGACACAGCAACCACACCTTCTTCTTTTTTTGACGTGGTAACCACACATTGTTGCGATGCTAGGCGTTTGTCAGGTTATATTTTCATCCGATCAGATCAAATAATTAGTATGGACGTTAACCAATCAAATAACAGCCGAAGTTGTTCTACACGTTTGCAGTGTTTCCAGTTCGAACAACCTGCTGCTGGGTCCAGGTATAGAACTCCGCCGAAAATTTATGACCGAGTCTTCAATTCAACTGCTGGGAAATTCGGCATTAGGTAAAACTAGGAGAAAGCAGTACAATTCTAAGCAAATACCAGACTTTTTCAACACGGAAGAACACAGAAATGCCAGTTCAGATAACATTCTAGCAGACGCTCAAACTTCAAGGAGGACCCATATGGCAATATTTAGATGTCTTCGTAGTCATCATCAGAAGTTACATAGAGAAAACAGCCGTTTTAAGAAAAGAGGGTGCCAAGTGTCGAACAAGGTGAC
The DNA here is from genome assembly GCF_022539505.1 of Lolium rigidum. Taxonomy (NCBI): domain Eukaryota; kingdom Viridiplantae; phylum Streptophyta; class Magnoliopsida; order Poales; family Poaceae; genus Lolium; species Lolium rigidum. The sequence goes on from NC_061510.1 coordinate 83,100,637, forward strand.
ATGCTATTTGCTCGAAGGAGTAAATTATACACTGCATATCCTAAAGTCCGGGTACATCTGCTGAAGGCCACAATACACAAAATCCATCTGCATAAATAAAAAGAAAAGTCAAAGACGTATTCTGGTTAGAAAAATATTGACTCAGGACTCAGCAATCAAGTGGAGGTAGAATGAACAAGTAATGACACATCCCCATCTTACAAGTCTGTAACATCAACAATTTGATTATTTTTTTGAGCACAATCAACATTTGATTCTCAGTTGAAGTTATACAGTATCGGATCTTCATAGAAAACAAATTGTTGTTTTTTTCTGATGCTAAATAACAGCAGAGTTATTGAAACGCCCTCCAAACACATGGCAGTAACTTCTGCCACCATGAAGTAATAAAGGAGAGGGAAGTAACATTTGCACCTAGCATTCTAATCATCAGTACCATGCTAACAAAAAACAGACCATTTCTAGATGACACATGACTTCACATCAACTCAGTAGCTTGCCCGATAAAATCAAAATTATAGTCCACAAATTTCATCAGTAATTTGAAAAGGTGTGTATTAATATGATAGGTTGGCATCCATATCATATGACCTCATGTATGCAGCGAACGAGTGAGCACTACTGGCATCGGTAAACTCGAGAATGTGGCTTGCATTTTGGCATGTTTGGGCAGATAATAGCAGTCTTGTTCAAAATGTCATAACATCTTAGCAAAATCAATCAGATCCATGGGCAACCCTATCAGAAGTGACATAGTTACCTTAACTTCATGCAGTTGCAAATACATTAATATGCTGAACATTATCTAAGTTCCAAATTAGCACCATCCAAAACTATTTGAATGCAAATATAATTCAGCAATGCCGAACCTTTAGTACAGAAATGTAAACTAAGGATTATCATTAACTCTAGTCTGCACCAATATTTTCTTTAAAAAACATTCCTGAGCATTGAACTAATTCAGACGTCCTTGAAAAGTGTCAAATTCAGTCACTCACCACAAATTTGGATGAGTCTACTCTTCCTTGATGCGCTTCTCAACCTCCTCCAGTGACTTAATATCCTTGTTGATCTTGCAGATACGATAAATGCACCTATCCCAGAGGAAAACATCAAACAAGAGATAAAATAAAAAAATCTTCATAGAAATGATATTATCGTACTCTGCGGAAGTGTTTTTTTACCAATAAAGGAGGACTGCTGAAACACAAAGTATGACATTCCGCTGGGCTTTGAAAATCTGTGCAAGGAAATAGAAAGAAATTAAGCAGCCAGAGAGACTGTACAGGGCTGAAAGAAGGTATGCAATTGGCTGACGCGTCAGCTTAATGATCCTCACTTCTATCGAATAGGATGAAAAGGAAGTATGCAGTGAAGGAAAAAAAATACAGTTTTAACTCTTGAATACGATGAGAAACTCACACACAGCAAACAGAAATCTATACCTAATAATAAAGGAGCTAACGTTTCCTTGGTTTGGTCCGTCTAAATACGTTTTCGTCCGACTTAAAGTACGTTTTCGTCCGCCTTAGCTCGCCATCTGTTTGCGTTCGTGTTCGTGAAGGAAACCGATCGAGGGACCAGATCGTGGCTCTACGCCCATCTAACAAAACAACTCCGCCTCGATCCGTAGCAGGAGCCTTCCAAATACAACACCCCCGGTTTCACGACATACGTGATAGGATACGAGATCGATGCGTATGAGTTAGAAGTTATATGTGCAATGCAACATACTCGTCGTGTATGGCAATTGTCAAAAAAAAGTACTCGTCGTTCATGGCAAGTTGTAACCTTCTGTATATAGCTTCCATGTATATATAAATATACAAGCATCCTCACGGCCAACCACGCGGCTGAAGCGTTAGTTGTTGTCGATCACGTCGGAGAAGTGCAGATCCTGGCAGTCGAGAAAGCATGGCTGCGGGTATGCCTGGGTCGAGCTCGTGAACGAAGCAACCGCGGCGCCGCAGGAACCGGTAGCACAAAGGCGGCAAAGATGACAACGATGGCGGCGCCATCGATTGCGGCAACGATGACGATGAGTCGCGGTGCCATCGATCGATCTGGCGTCAACCAAACGGCATAGCGTGATTAGTGCATGATTTACCACCGGAGCGATCAAGAGGTGAGGACCATAGCGAGCCAGAGGTCTTCTGGCAGGAGACGAGATCGACCACGACGAAAAGTACGTTCTCCCGTCCGCTGGTGATAGCACGCGGCCCGGCCGATGACAAGAAAGCTAGCGTGGATCATCCAAGCAGAAGCGGGAGCGACACTTAAGGCGCCGCCGGTGCGAACAAGAGATGACGAGGTCGTCGGGAGAGGGGGCAGTTGTGCAACATCTGATCTGCCTCACAACGTCTCTAAAGCCACCACGGCTGCTGTCTCACAGCCTTTCCCACATAGTACACCCAATCCTCCACCTCGCCGAGGCCGATTTCTCTCCTCAGTCGATGTTAGGCACGCAGCAATATATATGGGGTGGATAGCATTCAGTTTGGCGGTAAAAAATCACATGCGGAATATGTTGGCCCCTGGAAGAAATAGAGGGAGACGATGTTGCCTCATGGGAGAGCCAAAAGTAGAGACGCTTGCTATGTCAAGGAATAGTGTAACTATTCGCTGCCCCTCCTCTCCAATTCTCCCAGGTATTCGTTTCAATTTGATTCATCAGAACTCGTCAATTGTACCCAGTTGTGGAATCATATATCGTATTTCTATTTGTGGTGAGTACGGAAACTTAGTAATCTAAGACAAGAGAAGCAATTTACTATATGGCTATGTATCAGATTGCGAATGCAACAGCCAAGCTGTGTGTATTCAGTTCAGTCAGAGGTGAAAGCAGAGTCAGGGCGTTCTAATTATGTGACATAAGTCACCTTCGGTGTTGCAGGCTAAAAGCAGTATCATATTGACATATGTTCAACATCATGGGTTGGTTACATTAAATAATTAAAGGATGGCATGAAGGAAATTCACCTTATCACGTAAAAGTTAGCCTCTTATCAATTTCTCAATATCATGCAAATTCCAAGTAGAATAATGCTTATGAGACTGCTACAAGAAAGAGAAGAATAATTATGTGAGTGGTATAAAAATAGTAAAATGTTTCTAAGCATATATATGTGCGTACATTGTAGGTCAATTGCAGGAGGGAGGCGACCATCATTAGCTAGGGAACTATTCTGGCTTGACAGAACCAATGGACATATTTTTTGCCCCACAACAACATCAATAGATTTTACAAGTTTGATTTCTCCATTTCTAATTGTCATTTTTATGCAATACTTATTAAAGTTATCTCCATTTTAAAGCACTTTATGTTAAATTAGGATTTCTCTATGGAGGCAAAACACAAATTTTTTGGCAATCAGACGTTGTTTTGTCGTGGCAGGGAAATTCTTTATAGACTAATTTTTTTAAATAAAAATCACCAATAACAACGCACGGGTTGTTGCAAGTAGCAACGGGACGGTGGATGGTTGGGCTTCTTGGCAACATCTTAGGCAATGGCATATGTGATGTCACATCATCATATGCCATGCGGCAGGGCAAAAGGGGTGTCGACTAGGACATTATGATCAAGGAAAACACATACATTCATTTCATGTTTTTTTCCTAGGTTGGTTTTTGTCGGCATGACAACAATTAAACAATGCAAATCCCGTTGCAACGCACGGGTATTTTTCCTAGTCATTAATAATGGAGACAATTTGATCGTGTACATGCTGGCAGATAAACTATTTTAACTACTGGTACTGTAATAAAAAAAAAGCAGGATGCAAGTTTTAAGAAATTTATGTGTTCATATCTTTTATTTTTCAGTACTAATTACTAAATGGTTTAGAGACTAAATATGTCCATACATACACAAAAGGGAATCCAACATTCCAATTGGACATATTTTAGTAAGATCAAACCTTATATCATCCTAAAACAAGCTTTTGGCCCTATTTAAGCCTAGCCCGAGTGAAGAACATGCCTGATTAAGCCTTAGCTCAGCCTAAGTCCAAGCTCAACCTACGAACAATCCAATGCCCAAGCTCAACCTCAACCCAACTTGAGAAGTGTTCAAGATGCTCTAATCTATCTGAGCAGATAAATGGGTATCACCTTGTAAATCAAACGGTCACATTCAGATGATGACATGGCATAGAGTATGATCCAGGTTAGTAGGCTGATATAGTTTAGCTAGAATAGGATGGGTAAACATGGTCCTAGAGTCAGGAGCATCTTGGTATGTCAGTTTAAAGCACCCAACTCAAATGCAGTAGTCGTACTCAACAACACCCTTTTTTTCTTGCCATTTCTAGGGGGAATAGACCAACAGCTACAGTTCCAGCTACTCCCTCCGATTCATATTACTTGATGCTAATATAGATGTATCTAAACACATTTTAATTGTCGATACCTCCATTTTACATCAAGTAATATGGATCAGAGGGAGTACTGAAAAGCACAATAGTTTTTTCAAGTACCAACTTCGATGGGTCTAGTGTATTTCATACTCACAGAAGTATCTCAAGCAAATACCCTCACCAAAATTACATACAGTAATGCAAATGGTACTGAAACATATATATTCAGTCTAACAACTGGCAAGTTAAGAAGGGCTAAAGACATACGATTTTCTTAACATGGGAGTTCAACCTCAAGCGAACAGAATTGTGGAAGTACGGTCAATTTCATGGTGCAAGGAAAAAAAGAGAGTATGATCTACAGATTAAGCACACAATCTAGCGGCAAATACCTATCTTCATTTCTCCTACAGAGATGATCGGAACAATAGATAGAATCAAACCCATCATCACAAATGGTCGCTGAAATTTCACTAATCTATCATCTTCTCTTGACCTATTAGATCACCACTAAACTTCCGCAAAACAACAAAGCTACACCTACGGACTCAAGATGTGGCACATCACACAGCTGTAGAGATGAGAACGTGCCCGCTTTTTCAGCAAGCAAACTAAACTACAACCAACCAAATCATCACACGTCAGTCCGTAAACTCTCCGTCCGTAAGTCGCATTATTGTCCACAAAAACAACTCGGAGCATGGCTTTGTAGCTACACTTCTGCAATCCAGCTATAAGTGGAGGCGTATGGCGACTGGCATCTAGTCCCCTTTCAAACCAATCAACCAAACACAAGTATACACAACTAATACCGTGACGATTTCGTACCAACATGATAAGCATACATATCCCCATGTGACTGAATCTGTACCGAATCAAGCGGCAGGGAACCCTAGAAACACACTGACAAATCGGAACAGGGTACAAAGCATGTAGAGCCTCGATTCACTCACGGATTTCTCGAAGCGGACGCGCTCCTCGGCGGTGCAGACCTCCGTCGTGCACATCAGCCTGTGCTCCTGCTTCCAGTAGATATCTGCACATCATCAGAAAAAAAACGCGAACCCATCATAATCAGAGGCTGAAAGCGAGGAGAATATCAGCTCCCCGCTGCGAATTCGCGTCCAGGGCACGCACCGAGCAGCTGGAAGGCCGCGAAGGGGAGCACGCAGGCGACGGGCTGCAGGATGAGCGAGGTGAGCCCCACGATCTGCGCCCGCACGGCCCGCGGCGCCGGGAGCGTGAGCAGCGCGGCCACCGCCGCCTCCGCCGCCACCACGCACGCCAGGATCATCCACTGCAGCGCCATCGGAGCCCCCTCCCTCTCTCGCTCGCTCGAGCCTGGATTCTGGAACCTTCTGGAAGTTGCTCGCGCGGCTGGAAGGGGCCTCGGTTTCTCCGATCTGTATGGTGTGTTCGCTGAATGAGTGCGCGTCTCGTATAGTCTCTCTCTGCGAATGAGGTGGATGGGACAGGTGGCGGATAAAAGTCGCGTCGGCTTCTTTCCTTCGCCTAGGCGATTTGCTTCGTCGGCAAGTGATTCGACGCGGTCGCTTTCTGGGCCTTTGCGATGGGCCTCTTAGTTGGGCTGAAAGCCTTTTTAGTAATTGGGCCAGGTTTTAGTGAAACCGACTTAATAATGCGCTAACTAAAACGGTAGCTGGGCTCCCGAGCGAACCGACGTGTACTGTGTTTTTCCTCCACGCTGCGCATCCTGCCGCCGAGCCGTCTCCGGTGCCAGCTGGGGTTTTAGCGCCGGGAAGAGGGGAACAAGATGAGCCGTAGCCTGGGGATCCCGGTGAAGCTGCTGCACGAGGCGGCGGGGCACGTGGTGACGGTGGAGCTCAAGACCGGCGAGGTGTACCGCGGCTCCATGCTCGACTGCGAGGACAACTGGAACTGCCAGCTCCACAACCCCACATTCACCGCCAAGGTACCCTACCCCTTGCCCTGCCTTCAGATCGGAGGCCGTAGCCCCTTCCGATTTCGTTGATCGGAGATTCCTTCCTGCGGTTGCTGTTGGGTAATTTCTCACCCTTTTTGTTTGTTGATTTGTAGGATGGGAGGGTGACCCAGCTAGAGCACGTCTTCATCAGAGGAGTCAGAGTTAGGTAAGTATTCAGGAACCCGGTAGGTTTGTGTGATGACAGTTGCTATCGAAGTTCTGCGGCCTAATTGATTGGTTGTTCTTGGTTCTGTGGTTTGGTATCGTTTCAGATTCATAATTATACCAGATATGCTGAGGAAGGCCAAGATGTTCGAGCGCTTGGAACCAAGGACTAAGGTTGGTGTGCTATCTTCACCTGTTTGGTATTTTGCATCAGTAGTAGCAATACAAGTGGTGGCGTGGTTCATGATTTATGCTGATCTTTTATTCTGGTCTTATTTAGGGCAAAGGATCAGCTTTTGGAGTTGGCCGTGGGCGGGCGGTTGCGATGCGTGCTCGGGTAATGGCTGCTTTCTGTCATCATTATATGTTTCTTTTCACTAAGATTTGCTACTAATTAAAAACCATATTGGACATATATAGCCTGCGTGTTCCAAGTGGTGGGCAATTTGATCGACACAAACGTAGGAGCTAGTGCTTGGGGTTACCCTGCTACATAAACTTACTTGGCAGCCTGTTCAATATCTGGATGCCGAAGTTGTTTAGGGCATCTCCAACGGGGCGACGTTAACGGACGCTGAGCGACCGTTTGCATTCGCGGAGACAGAAAATGTGTCGGGTCCCTGCTCCAGCGGGGCGACACAAAGTGATCGCGCTGTCCGCGGCGACGTAAACCTGGCCTAAATATGCGGCAGATTTTCGTCTCCACGGACGCTGCACGGTCGCGCAAAGTGACCGCGTTGGTTGCATCCGGACCCGGTAGGAAGTACACCTTGCGCCGCGCACACTGCACATGGGACACCTCGTCTGGCCGCCTGCGGCGTTCGAGGGTCTCGGCCAGAGAGGAGTCCCACAGGACTCTCTTGGCCACCGCCTCCACCTTCGCCGCCGCCTCCTCCGCCGCCATCTGAGCGTGGTAGCGGGCCCTGTCCCTAGCCGCCGTCACGGCCGCATCGTCCCTGGCGGCAATGGCGTCCGGCAGCTCCCGGTTCTCCTGCTCGACCCGTGCGGGAGAAGGGCCCCTCCGTGCGAGCGAATCCAGTTCGGGGCACATGTACCCTCGAGCCATGCCGACCGCATAGCTGCGGGCTTCCTCCTCCGCTGCCTAAGCCTGACGGCGATGGGCGTCCCCAGCTAGGGTCTCGAACGACACGAGCAGAACCAGCTGGTCGCCAGCGCACTCAAAGCGGTTGGGTACGTTGTCGTCGTCGGCGGCGATGTAGTGGATGAGAGCGTCCGCGGGTGGGGCCGCCGGCAATGGGGGGGCCACCATCTCCGCCCGCGTCTCCGCGAGCGCCACCCTGGCCTCGGCGAGCTCGGCACTGGCGTCAACGATTTTCGTCCTGGCCGCCGCGAGGCGCTGACGCCCTAGCACGCGCCCTGCCGTCTCCGCCTCCGCAACCTCCGCCTCCGCCGCCTCCAGGTCCAGCTGCTTGGCCTGAAACGCGTCGGCGGCTAGCTACTCGTCCTCCTCCGGGTGGACTTGGCGGCACATCTGAACAACCTTATCCCAGCTAAGGTTGTGCTCGACCATGGATGAATGTTAGGGTTTAGCTTGAGGTGTGTCTGTCACCCCCGTCGGTGTCCACCATATATAGCCACGGCGGGGCGGGAAACGGCGTTGCCGCGCAGGTTGTTTCCCGCGCGAGCAAAACGCCGGCGAACGCGAATCGCGCCAATGTGTTGGGCAAGCGCGGGAACGACCGTCGTCACGCGGGAATCGGTAATCGCCGGCGGCAGGCCTCGACGGGACATTAAACCGCCATTAACGATCTTGATGTTGTCTACGCTACAAAAATGCGTCCGCACTGCTGGGATACCCCGGACGCAAACGGTCGTCCTGGGCCGCATGGCGTCCGCGGGCAGACGCAAACAGACACACGTGGAAATTTTGAACGTCCAAAATGCGTCGGCCCGTTGGAATGCCCTTATAGAAACATATGAAATTACAATGCCCTCTTGAACGACTGGAAATTAGAAGTGTGCGCCGTACATTCATCTTTTCACGGGCAACATGGTAATTGTTAAAAGAAGTCGATGTATTGCTTAGAGTTTTTCCATATGCAGTGTGAATTTCGACTGCTTGGTTTTGCAGATGCACTGTTGAGTGTGTCAACGTTAAATGAAATGTTATACTCCCTCCGGTTCAAATAATTGCGCAAAAATGTCTAGATACATTCATTTTTGGGCAAGTATTTTGAACAGGAGGGAGTACAAAAATCTATCTAGCTGATAGTCATTTCGAGTGTCAGTACTATTTTGATTAGTTACATACTGTTTCTCGAATTTCTTTCTGATGACAAATTCGTGCATAATTAACTTTAGATAAATTTTATGAATTGAAGTATTGCTCTGTATCTTCAGTTGCTGCCTAAAAAGTTCCAGTATTATTTTTAATGGGAAGAGTAAGGGACTGAGAAAGAATGTATCGCATAGATGACATGGTTGCGTGCCAAAACAGTTTGTTTGTGTTATCATTGTTGTGCATTCTTAACACCAGATTGTATTCGGGGACTAGAAAAGTAAAATATCTGTGTGGTGGAATGGAACTAATGAATAATTCAAGTACATGTTTTCTGTTCAGATCTAAGATCATTAGGCTGGTTCATAAAGTCCGCAATGAGGTTGAAATGCAATATAGTGATTAAACCCTTATTTTAACAGAGACAGAGTAGAGGGATATGATGCTAGGAAACTATGAGTTAGCTGTCTTGTGATAAATTCCTCCCATCAACTACTGTCATAAGGAAAATTGACATTATTGGCTTAGTTTTCCTTTTTTCCCATTATTATGTCCCACAAGTGAGGATTGTACAAAGGAATATGCTCAAATGTAGAAAAGGTACATGCTCACAAAATACTTCAGTCCTGACCTAAATTAGAGAGTGGGGTGTTTTTCGCAACGGTCTAGAGCGAATAAGTCCTCGGTAGCTTTGTGTCCACCTCTTTGTTTTGCGTTTGCACCAATTTTAAGCTTGAGATTTGGGTTGAATTCTAGGTCACTTATTCATAATTCATAGAGCCACTAAGGCTCTTCTTAAAACATGGATAAAATGTAGATAAATCATATCAAACCTCCCTTGTCTAGCTTCGCCCTTTTCTTTGTTCCATTTCTAGAGCAAATGTTGACCTGTGGGTTTAAATCCCTTCATATATAGAGAGAAACATAGATTTCTTTCCATGGATGGTGGGAGGGGTGTTTATTCGTGCGCATTGTCATAAAAAATTAAATGTCCAATTAGCAAGTTCTTTCTGTTGTGGAACTTCCAGAAAGTTGCATATCCATCTTATCTCTAGAATGTTACATATACTGTGTGGAGCTGCACTTCAATTCTGATATATCATCTCCAGTTCTTAACTGTTTACCTACCAATTCATGTAGGCTGCTGGTGGCCGAGGTGGTGGCCCTGTTGGAAGGGGAGGCGCGCCTCCTATGAGGACGTAGATTTCTCTGGCTTTATCTGGTCAAGGAGTTTGTTGTCTTCAATATCAACATGTTGTTCGCTAGTGAAAAGTTCTAGTTGTCTCATGTTTTCCATTCGTCTGCATAAGCATAAGGTCTGTTGGTGTTGGTGTGATACTTTGATGTACTGATGTTAGATATGGTAGGTTTGATTGTGAGATATAGAAAGTGGAACATTGTCTTCACGTCCCTGATTTGTATGACTAGAAGTTTCAAAACATATTACTTTTTCTATCCTCAAGAGAATTTGATTAATTCTTCAGCAAACAGTTTAATCCTAACAATTGTGATTTGGAAGGTATTGACAACTCATTTGAAATGTCACTTTGAAATCTAAAATCTTAGTTAATATAAAGTGTATAGACACGATAACTTCCTTCATGATGTGCGCAAGAACAAAAATCAATGTAGTAACTTTCACGGAAGTATAATTTATCGAACCTATGGAGCTATGATCTGTCTTTTAGTTTTACCACGACTATGGTCTCTAGTCGCGTTTGCACTTCAATGGTAAAAGCTTGAGTTAGAAGAAATAACCTAGCGATGTTTGAGTCTTAGCTAGTTACTCCCAAAGTCGACGATCTAGGAGAGGAAGCTGGCTTCTATGATCGTTGCGCTCCATAACTATAGTAGCATCTACTTGGTACTAATCATAGATAGTTCTACCCAACAGGTTAGGCCGATAGCTCTACTGGATCCAGTAGAGCTATCGGTTATCCATAAATAATGTTTCTCTACTAGATGCGGTGTCAAATACTTTTTTTTACTAGTACTTTTGAGATTACTAAGGAAATGCATCAGGTTAGGCCGAGGAATGTGCATCATGGAGGCATAATTTCAAGCTGCAAATTTGAACATACATCAAGGAAATTTCTGAACATTCATGGACTGTATCGGCACCAAGAATCGGTTATCCATAACATCATACAAGAAACCTCCAAGAATAGGTGTTGGATACCTGCTTGCACGTCGAGGTTTGCCACACCCTGCAGATTGCCCCTGTGTAACCAGGAGCTGGAACACCTTTTGCTCCACTGTGTCATGGAAAGGGAGACATGGCATATCTTCTTGCAGCTGAGTGGCTTCTTCCAGAGTGAATGCCGGCCACGGATTTTAGGTTGATTGAGTGGTGGACCAACATGAGTGTGCGAGGTTGAGATAGGCATGTGAAAGTGCATGGAGCCCCCATGTGTGGTTTTGGTAATTAATGACAATCCCTATGGACTAATGTTTGCATTGAGTTATATTTGTAGGAGTTGTCCATAGGCAATTCTTGAACCATATGTTGGCTTCAAGGTTGCAATAAGAAGAATTTGGTGAAGGATATCAAGTGTCAAGTATGTCTTGAAGATGAAGATGAAGTGAGCCCTCAAGTTACTTCAAGACATCAACATGATGAAGAATGAAGAAATGAAGTGCAAGTTCAAGATGAGCCATCTCGAAGAGGTCCTTTGCTTGAGTCTTGCCATCCATATGGTGATCATGGATATGCGAAGATGCGCCAAAGAAGAAGCTCTCCCATGGTGGACTATGGGGGAGCAATCCACATGGTGGTCATGGTTATGTGAAGATGCGCCGAAGAAGAAGCTCTCCCATGGTGGATTATGGGGGAGCAATCCACAAGACTTCGTCAAGCAAACACAAGCAAGAAAGGCGTTCCATCTTGTTGAGGTCAAGATCGTCGTCATCAAGCTCAAGTGGAATGCGCAAGTATAAGGTTTGCTCTTGATAGGGTTTCTTTCTCACCGGTCTCATAGTGTAGTTGGAGACCGGTTTATAGTTTAGTTGTCGTACTATCAAGAGGGCTCTCGAGTGAGTAACTCGATCGTATCATTCGGAGAGAGCTCAAACCTTTGCATCCTTGCATCATCTTTCTTGGTTGTTATTTGGACCTTATCCATGTGATGTTTTAGAGCTTGTGCTTATTCTCATGACAAGCTCTAGTTCATCGAAAACGGATTTTGCATAGATCACTTGTTGCGTTTTCGAGTTTGGTTCATCATCTTTCTTGGTTATTTTTTGGATCTTATCCATGTGATGATTTAGAGCTTGTGCTTATTCTCATGACAAGCTCTAGTTCATCAAGAATGGTTTTTGCACGGACAACTTGTTGCATTTTCAAGATTGGAGGTTTTACCGGTATGTCTTTTTTAGATAGGTCAAACCTTTCATCATTTGTTTCTATCCTCCCTTGTTGGACTATGATGGTTTCCTGCATGATCTTTTAGAGCTTGTTCCTAGCTTTAAAACAAGCCCAAGATCATCAAAATCGGAGTCCGGATGCTAAAGTTATGTCCGTTTCAGTTTGATGTTTCTGCCAGTTTTCAGGGGGGCGGATATTCCGGCCCAAGTTTGGGGCGGATAATCCGGCCCCCCGGAAAAATCTGGTTTTTGGACAAATCCGGGCAAATATCCGGCCAAATGTCCGGCCCCCATCCTGAGAGCAGTTTTCTCATGTCCTTAGCCGTTTTTCGGGGCCCGGATATTTTGCAAATATCCGGCCCGGAAAATCCGGCCTGAGCTGACCCAAACGGTCATATTTCGATGGGAGGGGGTATTTAAGCCCCCTTCTTCCTCCTTGGGCAGCTACCTCTTCCCCTTTGTGCTCTCCACCATTGTTGACCTTGAGAGCTTCCCTTTCCCTCTACTCCTCCTATGCTTCTTGAATCTTTTTGAGGGAAAAGGAAGAGGAGATCTAGATCTACATTCCTACCAATCAAATCCCTCTATTTGTGAGGGGAATCCTCTAGATCTAGATCTTGGAGAAATTTGGTGTTCCTCCTCTTATTTGTTCTTCCTCTCTTATTCCCCCAATAGCTTTTGTAGCTTTGTTGGAATTTGAGAGAGAAGGACTTGAGCATCTTTGTGGTGTTCTTGCCATTGCATTTGGTGCATCGGTTTGAGTTCTCCACGGTGATTCGTGGTGGTGAAAGCAAGAAGGTTGTTACTCTTGGGTTCTTGGAACCCTAGACGGATTCTAGACCTTTGTGGTGATTTGTTGGGAGCCTCCAATTAAGTTGTGGATGTGTGCCCCAACCTTTGTGTAAGGCCCGGTTTCCGCCTCGAAGGAAATCCCTTAGTGGAACCGTGACCTAGGCCTTTGTGGCGAGGGTCACCGGAGATTTAGGTGAGGCGCCTTCGTGGCGTTCGGTGTGTGGTGTGAGTACCGCATCTTGAGGTGAGGCCTTTGTGGCGTTGGTGTGCATCGAGCAACCACACCTCAAGGTGAGCCTCTTGTGGCGTTCGGGAGCACTAAGCAACCGCACCTCTCCACCGGAGATTAGCACTCGCAAGAGTGTGAACTCCGGGATAAATCATCGTCTCCCGCGTGCCTCGGTTATCTCTATACCCGAGCTCTTTACTTATGCACTTTACCTTGTGATAGCCATCGTGCTTGAAGTTATATATATCTTGCTATCATATACTTGCTTGTATTGCTTAGCATAAGTTGTTGGTGCACATAGGTGAACTCTTGCTTAGAATAAGTTGTTGGTGCACATAGGTGAACCATAGTATATAGGCTTTGGGCTTGACAAAGTAAACGCTAGTTTTATTCCGCATTTGTTAAGCCCATCTCGTAAAAGTTTTAAATCGCCTATTCACCCCCCCCTCTAGGCGACATCCGTGTCCTTTCAATTGGTATCGGAGCAAGGTCTCTCATTCTTAGGCTTCACCGCCTTGAGAGTAAAGATGTCGGCTAGGGGATTAGCGCACAATAACTTGTTTATATTTGATGGCACAAATTATGATCTATGGAAAATTTATGTGCTTAATATTTTGCGGCGTATGTCCCCGGACATGGAGCGATTTCTTGACATGGTTTTTTCTTCTCCTAAGGATCCTCAAAATTTATCTCTTGAGGAGGAGAAAACTCTTGTCTCGATGCTCTTGCTTCTCATGTGTTTTCCATTGTTGTGAGCAATGTAGTTACTTCTTTAATCATGCCTTTTGGGAGCGCTCATGAATTATGGACAAAGCTTCAAGATAAATATGATGTGTCCAATATTATTGAGGATGATTGTATTGCTTCCACTTCCGGTCATGATGAGTTCTCATCTTCATCCACTTCACCGAAGTGTGGTAAGACACAAGGTAATGATATGGTGAGTGGTGATGAAAATTGCAATGTTGATATTGAGCTTACTATTGATGATTCTTCATCTCTATCTCATTGCAATGCTTCATCTTTGGACTTAAACACATCTAGCACTAGAAATGATTTACATGCTTGTGTTGATAGTCCTTGCATATCATGTGTAAGTTGCTTGAATAAATCTAATGATGATATGCTTGCATTGTCTTGTGGCCATGATAAAAATGCTTCTATTTCCTCTAGTTGTTGTGTGTCTAACAATGTAGAGGAAACCAAAGATTCTATTGGTCAAGACAAGATCTTGAAAGGAGCCTCAAGTAACTCCTCATCTTTATCTCACGGTCCTCATATATGCCTTATGGCCAAGGGTTCCACGGTACCTCCTACCATGGAACCTAATATGTCTCGTGGTGATAAGGATGAGGATGAATATGAAGAAGAGGATTGGGTTGTCTCTCTACGCGATAAGGGCAAGAGCGTATTCAAGGTTATTTGCAAAGATAAAATTGCTAGCACTCACTTCTTTGAAATCTTGACTACCGCTATTGAGAGCCAAAAACTTATTTGGATGCATGAGAACACCATTGATAAAAAGGGTGCTCTTGAACGAGAGTATGCCGATGATGTAGCATCATTAAAGAATGAACTTGAAGAAGAACAAACCATCAAGGAAGCTCTTGAGGAGACCTTTGCTCTAGAATTGTCTAGAGAAAAGGAAAACCATGATAGAGCTCTTGAGATGGCAAATGAACTAAAGCTAAAAAATGATAAGCTTGTGTTTGTTAATGCTAAACTCCTTGAGGATTTTGAGCAACTCAAAAAGGGCTCAAGGGTCATTGAGAGTGCGCTCACCAAACTCACCGAGTCGCATGAGCAACTTAAAGCTTCTTATCTAAAAGAGCATGCCAACTTGCCTTCTCCTATTGCTATTGATAATGATGCTTGTGCTACTAACTCTACTTCTTGTGAAGCATCTATATTGAAGGAGAATGTTGAGCTAAGGGCTCAACTTGAATTGCTAACTTACAATTATGGGAAATTGGAAGAAAATCATGGAAAGCTTTCTCGCTCCCATGAGGATCTTCTAGCCTCTCATGATAGGCTAAAGTTAGCTCATGAGGCTATCATATCTAAGGCAACACCTTGTGAGCCTCATGTGGATACTAGCACTACTACTCAAAATGCTATATTGCCATGTGCTAGTACTAGTAATTCATCCACTCATAATATTGCTAAATCTTGTGATGAATTATCTTCCTTGCCTTGTTGCTCTAACAATGAAGATTCTACTTCCTCTAGTACTTGTGTTGTTACTAACCATGTAGAGGAAATCAAAGAGCTCAAGGCCCAAGTCACTTCTTTGAAGAATGACTTGGTAAAGGGTCATGAAGGGAAATGCAAACTTGACACGATGTTGAGTATGCAACAATCCCCCAATGACAAGAGTGGACTTGGATTCAAATCCAACAACAAGAACAAGTCCAAGAACAACAACAAGAAGAAGGGCCAAGTACAAGTAAAAGACCCGGCCAAGATTGTTTGCTTCAAGTGCAATATTGAAGGGCACCATGTTAGATCTTGCCCTTTGAAGAAGAAGCAAAAAGGGAAGCGGCCTCAAGCTCAAACTCATATTCAACCTCAAGTTGAAGAAATACCACTTCCCAAGAAGAAACAAGCCAATGCTCCCATTGTGGAGAAACCTAGTGAGAAGAAGGAGAAGAAAATAACTTGCTACATATGCCGTGAGAAGGGCCACATCTCCTCCTTGTGCACTATTGGTACCTCATCCAACTCTATCACCATTGATGATGTTTATTCTCTTCGTAAGGATGAGGGTGGCAATGTGTTTGCCAAATATGTTGGTGCTCAAAGTGGTGTCAAGAAAAGAACTATTTGGGTTGCCAAGCCTATTGTGACTAACCTCTTAGGACCCAACTTAGTTGGGGACCAACATTCCAAAATTTGATCAATAGGTGCTTGTTGGAGGGCATTGGAGACTTGGCTACATCATGAAGAATTAAGGGATCTTCATCATTTATATTATCTCAAGCCAAGTCTTTTGGTTATCTTACTTCTATCATATACCCAATGTTCCTCCTTGCGGTAACATGTGCTCAACTCATTTATATTGAAAGTTACTCGCCCCTTTGCATGTGTTAGTTTTGTTCCTAACATGTGTTTGTATATGTTGTGCATCCTACTTGTTTTTCTTGAGAAATCAAGTCTATGAATGTTAGGTTGCACACCATGTATTTGTGCTTGTGTTGGAGCCTCTTTGCATCTTGTTGTATCTTATATGGCTCTTATGAGAGATTAATGGACTATAACATTTTGGGGGAGTGATATGCCTTTAGGAATTTCACAATCCTAACAATGTGTGTACATGAGGAATATCACTTAGAATTGATTTTGCAAGATTATCTAGTCTCTATGTGGTATCTCATCTTCATGAGAAATTCAAATTCTAATGTCCATTAATATCTCTAGTTGGATCTTTTTTTCCTCTTGTGAAAATAAATTCCTTATCACATTATGGGGGAGTAATAAGCTTTGTGCATATTACAATCCTAGGAAATGTGAACATTTGAGGTTGTGTCACATAGAATTGATATTGTAAATTATCTCTCATATGTGACATGTTTTCTCAAACAAGTTCCAATTTGCTTAAATGTCTTCATTGCTAATATCTTTGTGGATCTTATTTGTGAAATTTTTTCTTGGCATGGTTTTTCACAATGTGTCCCTCAATACATTTTTGGAAAACCATATGCTTCAAGTCATACTATTAATTGCTTTGCATGTTGGTATGAATACTATTAATTGCTTTGCATGTTGGTATGAATACTATTAAGTGCTTTGCATGTTGGTATGAATACTATTAATTGCTTTGCATGTTGGTATGAATACTATTAATTGCCTTGCATGTTGGTATGACTAAATGAAGCTATCAAGAAACTATCTTTGCATGATGGTTAACTCTTATCTTTTACCATATGCTTTATTCGTTGTAAATATGATCTTATGTATACTTACAAACTACCACCGGGAATATTTCCTAATACCTCTTGTCCTAGGACAAGTGGTAATAAATTATGAGGTAGATATTTATTGATCATATATACATTGGCTCTTGTGTTTAAATTGCCTTATTTATTGCCATGAATGTGTTGTGCTTTTACTCCCATGTGTCTTCCTTGCATCTTATGGATCTAATTTGTCTATTCAAACTTTCTTAGAATATAGGTAGCGTGATGATCCTAGTTTTGTGCATTTTGTATTCATATGCAAAATCCTAGATAATGCACTAATCTTGGGGGAGCTCTCCTATATTTTTTATAATGCTTAAACTTCTCTTGATCATTATCAAAAATTTGGTGTTGGGAGACATAAATTTTCTTTTTTTGGTACTTTGTGCCATCATAAAAAGTTTTGAGGGTTTGGTTTATTTGTTGGAACCTTGCTCTCTTGGGAGTTGGTTATCTCATTCCTTTGTGTTTAGGTTTAATTAGCTTCTTATAATGAGATAATTCGTTGGAGTCAATCTTGTGTTGATTTGATTCTTTGATATAATTTGGACAACCATTGTCTCTTGATTTATTTGGTGTTTTGTCCAAATTATATCTTCCTTTGGTTCTTGAAAGTATTGTGCATGCTTATTTAATATATGTATATCTTATGGCATGTGTCACTTTCTTTGATCCAATATATAGGGTAAACTCCATCAAATCCTAATTTGGCTAAGATGTGCATGAAATTCAATTTCATATCTATATGCGCATAGTATTGTGGAGTTTGTCCTATATGTTGTAGTGTGTCTAACTACTTCGGACCCAATTAGTTTTGGGACCTTTTTGTACTTACCTTTGTGTTAGGTACAACGGATATGCATTGGATGCTTGTCTCACTCTTGGGGAGAAGTGGTGACTCAATGGTAACTTGAGGCAAGCTAGGATGGTCAACGAACACATATCTACTACATCCACACCAATGCTATCTCGGTAACAAGTATCTTCTCATGCATACTTTTCTTGTAGCCAACCTTATGGTGTCATCTTGGCATGAATCTCTTTATTTGCAAATATTGTGCTTCTTGCTAAAGTCTTAACGAAACCTCTTTATTGCGAATGTGAGTAATTTGAGATGAGTACATATGTTGGGAAGTATATAAAATCATGCTCATGATTCACCCATCCCATCTATGCCCATCTAGCAATTTTATTGCATATCAATTCCTTAAGGCTCTCACTTGTGTAATATAGATGAAAGTGCAAATTTAGTTATTTCTTTTGGTATCCTCGCTTGTGATACTTGTTGCCTTTCTAAATGCATCTCAACTATCTTCTATCCCTTGTTGATATTTGTGATGTATTTTATATGTTTGTGGTTGAAGTTCACGAATGTACAATAAGACAAAATTGAGCCTTTGGCCATGCTATTAAGCAAATATTCTTATTGGTATATTGCATGACTTCATTTTGGGATATCATACTATATTTCTTGAGTATCCATTTTGTGTGTGCATGTTTCTTTGTGGATAAATATCTTTGTGATATTGCTCACTTAGAGAAACTTATACACATAAGAGATGATACATCTCCATTTGATATCTTATTTATTTGTTGCATGTTGATTGGTCATGCTAAGCAATATAATTCATTGAAGACTATGATGATGCTTTTTTCTCATACTTGTAATAGTCTTATAATATGCTTTATCATGCCTTTCACATATCCTCTTGGTTGAGCCTTTTATTATGGTGCCTCCTACTTGTTGCTCAACCATTTGTTTGTTGCAAGTGTTAAACTTAATTTTCTTTCTATGATCTATTGCAAATGTTTGTGTTTTAAATGGTAATGAGGGAGTAAGGATTCCATGTTATGCATATTGTATTCAAATGCAACATTTTAATTTATGCATGTACCTTGGGGAGCTTCCTCATTCTATTTAAGGCACTATTTTGTGGTGATCATTAGAGTTTGATTCACTTGGTATCTTTTGTTTTGAATGATATTATGGGAGTGATGATTCCATGTTTGTGCACTTTATTCTCCAATGCAATTTGTCTAGTTTTGTGCACAAACCTTGGGGAGCTTCCTCATATTATTTAGAGTAATCTTCTTGATCTTATCATAATATCTATCTTTCTTTCGGTATCTTCCTTGTGGTTCATTTGGTTGCTTACTTCATTTGTTGAAGCTTCTTGACTTTGTTATCTTTTTTGCAATCTTTGATCCTATCTATAGTGTGATTCCTTCCGAATATTCGTCATTGGATATGTGCATTTGATTCCACTCAAATTATGAGAAATGCACACGCTATGGAGGAACTCTCACTATTTTGGCCTTCTAAATTTTTCACCCATTTCGGCAATTGGTGCCAATGGGGAGAAGTTTGGAGGGTTTAAGGGAATTTGGTTATGTCTTTGCTTTGTGCTTAAGCATGTGCCTTTATTGCATTGCATCTTTTTGCTTTGCATAGTTGAATATTTAGAGGAAACTCCACTAGGCTTTGAATGCCATTATATGCAATGAAAGTCAAGATCATTCACACATGCATATATTATGGGGGAGTTTGCTCTATATATTCAACTTATTTGTTACTTAAATTCCTTATATAAACCCTCTCAAAGAGATTGTCATCAATTACCAAAATGGGGGAGATTGAAAGTGCATGGAGCCCCCATGTGTGGTTTTGGTAATTAATGACAATCCCTATGGACTAATGTCTGCATTGAGTTATATTTGTAGGAGTTGTCCATAGGCAATTCTTGAACCATATGTTGGCTTCAAGGTTGCAATAAGAAGAATTTGGTGAAGGATATCAAGTGTCAAGTATGTCTTGAAGATGAAGATGAAGTGAGCCCTCAAGTTACTTCAAGACATCAACATGATGAAGAATGAAGAAATGAAGTGCAAGTTCAAGATGAGCCATCTCGAAGAGGTCCTTTGCTTGAGTCTTGCCATCCATATGGTGATCATGGATATGCGAAGATGCGCCAAAGAAGAAGCTCTCCCATGGTGGACTATGGGGGAGCAATCCACATGGTGGTCATGGTTATGTGAAGATGCGCCGAAGAAGAAGCTCTCCCATGGTGGATTATGGGGGAGCAATCCACAAGACTTCGTCAAGCAAACACAAGCAAGAAAGGCGTTCCATCTTGTTGAGGTCAAGATCGTCGTCATCAAGCTCAAGTGGAATGCGCAAGTATAAGGTTTGCTCTTGATAGGGTTTCTTTCTCACCGGTCTCATAGTGTAGTTGGAGACCGGTTTATAGTTTAGTTGTCGTACTATCAAGAGGGCTCTCGAGTGAGTAACTCGACCGTATCATGCGGAGAGAGCTCAAACCTTTGCATCCTTGCATCATCTTTCTTGGTTGTTATTTGGACCTTATCCATGTGATGTTTTAGAGCTTGTGCTTATTCTCATGACAAGCTCTAGTTCATCGAAAACGGATTTTGCATAGATCACTTGTTGCGTTTTCGAGTTTGGTTCATCATCTTTCTTGGTTATTTTTTGGATCTTATCCATGTGATGATTTAGAGCTTGTGCTTATTCTCATGACAAGCTCTAGTTCATCAAGAATGGTTTTTGCACGGACAACTTGTTGCATTTTCAAGATTGGAGGTTTTACCGGTATGTCTTTTTAGATAGGTCAAACCTTTCATCATTTGTTTCTATCCTCCCTTGTTGGACTATGATGGTTTCCTGCATGATCTTTTAGAGCTTGTTCCTAGCTTTAAAACAAGCCCAAGATCATCAAAATCGGAGTCCGGATGCTAAAGTTATGTCCGTTTCAGTTTGATGTTTACGCAGTTTTCAGGGGGCGGATATTCCGGCCCAAGTTTGGGGCGGATAATCCGGCCCCCCGGAAAAATCTGGTTTTTGGACAAATCCGGGCAAATATCCGGCCAAATGTCCGGCCCCCATCCTGAGAGCAGTTTTCTCATGTCCTTAGCCGTTTTTCGGGGCCCGGATATTTTGCAAATATCCGGCCCGGAAAATCCGGCCTGAGCTGACCCAAACGGTCATATTTCGATGGGAGGGGTATTTAAGCCCCCCTTCTTCCTCCTTGGGCAGCTACCTCTTCCCCTTTGTGCTCTCCACCATTGTTGACCTTGAGAGCTTCCCTTTCCCTCTACTCCTCCTATGCTTCTTGAATCTTTTTGAGGGAAAAGGAAGAGGAGATCTAGATCTACATTCCTACCAATCAAATCCCTCTCTTTGTGAGGGGAATCCTCTAGATCTAGATCTTGGAGAAATTTGGTGTTCCTCCTCTTATTTGTTCTTCCTCTCTTATTCCCCCAATAGCTTTTGTAGCTTTGTTGGAATTTGAGAGAGAAGGACTTGAGCATCTTTGTGGTGTTCTTGCCATTGCATTTGGTGCATCGGTTTGAGTTCTCCACGGTGATTCGTGGTGGTGAAAGCAAGAAGGTTGTTACTCTTGGGTTCTTGGAACCCTAGACGGATTCTAGACCTTTGTGGTGATTTGTTGGGAGCCTCCAATTAAGTTGTGGATGTGTGCCCCAACCTTTGTGTAAGGCCCGGTTTCCGCCTCGAAGGAAATCCCTTAGTGGAACCGTGACCTAGGCCTTTGTGGCGAGGGTCACCGGAGATTTAGGTGAGGCGCCTTCGTGGCGTTCGGTGTGTGGTGTGAGTACCGCATCTTGAGGTGAGGCCTTTGTGGCGTTGGTGTGCATCGAGCAATGATACGTCTCCAACGTATCGATAATTTCTTATGTTCCATGCTACTTTATTGATGATACCTACATGTT
Source organism: Lolium rigidum (assembly GCF_022539505.1). NCBI lineage: Eukaryota > Viridiplantae > Streptophyta > Magnoliopsida > Poales > Poaceae > Lolium > Lolium rigidum. The sequence goes on from NC_061510.1 coordinate 83,122,430, forward strand.
TTATGCACATTATATGTCATATTTATGCATTTTCTGGAACTAACCTATTAACAAGATGCCGAAGAGCCGATTCTTTGTTTCTGCTGTTTTTGGTTTCGTAAATCCTAGTAAGGAAATATTCTCGGAATTGGACGAAACTTTCGCCCGGGGTCCTATTTTTGCACGAAGCTTCCGGAAGACCGAAGAGTCAACGAAGTGGGGCCACGAGGCAGCCGGGGACAGGGCGGCGCGGCCCGGGCCCCGGCCGCGCGGCCCTACCCCCCGGGCACCTCGTGTGGCCCCCCGACCTACCCTTCCGCCTACTTAAAGCCTCCGTCGCGAAAACCCCGGATGCGAGAGCCACGATACGGAAAACCTTCCGCAGACGCCGCCGCCGCGAATCCCATCTCGGGGGATTCAGGAGATCGCCTCCGGCACCCTGCCGGAGAGGGGATTCATCTCCCGGAGGACTCTTCATCGCCATGATCGCCTCCGGAGTGATGAGTGAGTAGTTCACCCCTGGACCATGGGTCCATAGCAGTAGCTAGATGGTCGTCTTCTCCTTGTTGTGCTTCATTGTTGGATCTTGTGAGCTGCCTAACATGATCAAGATCATCTATCCGTAATACTATATGTTGTGTTTGTCGGGATCCGATGGATAGAGAGTACTATGATTATGGTGATTATCAATCTATTGTTTATGTGTTGTTTATGATCTTGCATGCTCTCCGTTATTAGTAGAGGCTCTGGCCAAGTTTGTACTTTTAACTCCAAGAGGGAGTATTTATGCTCGATAGTGGGTTCATGCCTCCATTGAATCTGGGACAGTGACAGAAAGTTCTAAGGTTGTGGATGTGCTGTTGCCACTAGGGATAAAACATTGATGCTATGTCTAAGGATGTAGTTGTTGATTACATTACGCACCATACTTAATGCAATTGTCTCGTTGCTTAGCAACTTAATACCGAATGGGGTTCGGACGATAACCTCGAAGGTGGACTTTTTAGGCATAGATGCAGTTGGATGGCGGTCTATGTACTTTGTCGTAATGCCCAATTAAATCTCACTATATTTATCATATCATGTATATGCATTGTTATGCCTTTCTCTATTTGTCAATTGCCCGACTGTAATTTGTTCACCCAACATGCTTTTATCTTATGGGAGAGACACCTCTAGTGAACTGTGGACCCCGGTCCTATTCTTTACATAGCATACAATCTACTGCAATACTTGTGTTTTACTATTTTCTTGCAAACATCTTCCACTCGATACGCTTAATCCTTTGTTACAGCAAGCCGGTGAGATTGACAACCTCACTGTTTCGTTGGGACAAAGTACTTGGGTTGTGTTGTGCAGGTTCCGCGTTGGCGCCGGAATCCCTGGTGTTGCGCCGCATCACATTTCGCGACCATCAACCTTCAACGTGCTTCTTGGCTCCTACTCGGTTCGATTAAACCTTGGTTTCTTTCTCGAGGGAAAACTTGCTACCGTGCGCATCATACCTTCCTCTTGGGGTTCCCAACGAACGTGTGAGTTACACGCCATCAAGCTCTTTTTCCGGCGCCGTTGCCGGGGAGATCAAGACACGCTGCAAGGGAGTCTCCACTTCTCAATCTCTTTACTTTGTTTTTGTCTTCCTTTATTTTATTTACTACTTTGTTTGCTGCACTAAATCAAAACACAAAAAAATTAGTTGCTAGTTTTACTTTATTTACTCGTCTTGCTCTCTATATCAAAAACACAAAAAAATTAGTTACTTGCATTTACTTTATCTAGTTTGTTTTATTTACCGTTGCTAAAATGAATACCCCTGAAAATACTAAGTTGTGTGACTTCACAAATGCAAATAATAATGATTTCCTATGCACACCTATTGCTCCACCTGCTACTACAGCGAGAATTCTTTGAAATTAAACCTGCTTTACTAAATCTTGTCATGAGAGATCAATTTTCTGGTGTTAGTTCTGATGATGTTGCTGCCCATCTCAATAATTTTGTTGAACTTTGTGAAATGCAAAAGTATAAAGATGTAGATGGTGATATTATTAAATTGAAAGTGTTTCCTTTCTCATTAAGAGGAAGAGCTAAAGATTGGTTGCTATCTTTGCCTAAGAATAGTATTGATTCATGGACTAAATGCCATATCCTTCTGCTAATGGTAATGGTTATGGTAATTCTTATGGGAATTCTTACAATAATAATAGGAGTGTACCCTCTGGTCTTGAAGCTATGCTTAAAGAATGTATTAGTACACAAACCGCTTTTAACAAATCTGTTGAGGAAAAGCTTGATAAAATTGATACTATTGCTTCTAGAGTTGATAGACTTGCCTCCGATGTTAATCTTTTAAAATTGAAAGTTATGCCTAATAATGATATTGATAATAAGATTACTACTGCAGCAAATGCCATCCAAGTTAGAATTAATGAGAATATAAGATTAATGGCTGAATTGCGTGCTAGGTGGGATAGAGAAGAAAATGAAAAACTAGCTAAAGAGAATAATGTAGCTAAAGTTTGGACTATTACCACCACTAGTAATGCTAATTCTTCACATGTTGCTGCACCTCCTACTATCAATGGTAAAATAATTGGTGTTGGCAATGTTCTACTCCTAGTGCAAAGCGTACAAAACTGCCTGAAATTGCTAAAACTGCTGAAACTGCTTGTGATAAAACTGCTGAAATTTTTTCCAACCTTGGGAACAATGATCCCATTGGTGTAGCTCATAATGATTTAGATTTTGATGATTGCCACATCTCTGAAGTTATAAAGTTCTTACAAAAACTTGATAAAAGTCCTAATGCTAGTGCTATAAATTTAGCCTTTACAAAACATATTACAAATGCTCTCATAAAAGCTTCTAAAACTTGAAACTTCTATTCCTAGAAAGTTAGAAGATGGTTGGGAGCCCATCATTAAAATGAAATTCAATGACTTTGAATGTAATGCTTTATGTGATCTTGGTGCAAGTATTTCTGTTATGCCTAAAAAGATTTATGATATGCTTGACTTGCCACCATTGAAGAATTGTTATTTGGATGTTAATCTTGCCGATAGTGTTAAAAAGAAACCTTTGGGGAGGATTGATAATGTGCACATTACGGTTAACAATAACCTTGTCCCCGTTGATTTTGTTGTCTTGGATATCGAATGCAATGCATCTTGTCCTATTGTCTTGGGAAGACCTTTTCTTCGAATCGTTGGTGCTTGTTATTGATATGAGGGAAGGTAATATTAAATATCAATTTCCTCTCAAGAAAGGTATGGAACACTTCCCTAGAAAGAGAATGAAGTTGCCTTTTGATTCTATTATTAGAACAGGCTATGATGTTGATGATTCAACTCTTGATGTTACTTGATTTGCACTTTCTGCGCCTAGCTGAAAGGCGTTAAAGAAAAGCACTTCTTGGGAGATAACCCATGTGTTTATTTTACTATAGCAATTTTTGTTTTGTTGAGTCTTGGAAGTTGTTTACTACTTTAGCAACCTCTCCTTATCATGTTTTTGTGCCAAGTAAAGTTTCTATGTTAAAGTTGATGTTATATTTGGGATTGCTGCGCAGAAACAGCATTGCTGTCTGTCACGAATTCTGGCATAAGTCTCTGTAAAAAAATCGAAAAAATCTGCAAAATTACGAGCGTGATCCTCAGATATGTACGCAACTTTCATTAGTTTTGAGTTTTTCCATTTGAGCAAGTCTGGTGCCAGCTTTAAATTCGTCTTTACGGACTGTTCTGTTTTTGACAGATTCTGCCTTTTATTTCGCATTGCCTCTTTTGCTATGTTGGATTTATTTCTTTGATCCATTAATGTCCGAGTAGCATTATGCAATGTCCGAAGTGAAAATAATGATTGTGTCACCTCTGAATGTGAGAATTATTAATTGTGCACTAACCCTCTAATGAGTTTGCTTGAAGTTTGGTGTGAAGGAAGTTTTCAAGGGTCAAGAGAGGAGAATGATATACTATGATCAAGAGGAGTGAAAGCTCTAAGTTTGGGGATGCCCCCGTGGTTCACCCCTGCATATTTTAAGAAGACTCAAGCGTCTAAGCTTGGGGATGCCCAAGGCATCCCCTTCTTCATCGACAACATCATCGAGTTCCTCCCCCGAAACTATATTTTTATTCAATCACATCTTGTGTTCTTTACTTGGAGCGTCGGTTTGTTTTTGTTTTTGTTTGAATAAAATGGATCCTAGCATTCACTTTGTGGGAGAGAGACACGCTCCATTGTTGCATATGGACACATGTGTCCTTAGGCTTTACTCATAATGTTCAAGGCGAAGTTTCTTCTTCGTTAAATTGTTATATGGTTGGAATTGGAAAATGCTACATGTAGTAATTCTAAAATGTCTTGGATAATGTGATACTTGGCAATTGTTGTGCTCATGATTAAGCTCTTGCATCATATGCTTTGCACCCATTAATGAAGAAATACATAGAGCTTGCTAAAATTTGATTTGCATATTTGGTCTCTCTAAGGTCTAGATAATATCTAGTATTGAGTTTTGAACAACAAGGAAGACAGTGTAGAGTCTTATAATGTTTACAATATGTCTTTTATGTGAGTCTTGCTGCACTTGTTCATCCTTGAGTTTGCTTCAAATAACCTTGCTAGCCTAAACCTTGTATCGAGAGGGAATACTTCTCATGCATCCAAAATCCTTGAGCCAACTACTATGCCATTTGTGTCCACCATACCTACCTACTACATGGTATTTCTCCGCCATTCCAAAGTAAATTGCTTGAGTGCTACCTTTAAAAATTCCATCATTCACCTTTGCAATATATAGCTCATGGGACAAAATAGCCTTAAAAACTATCGTAGTATTGAATATGTACTTATGCACTTTATCTTTTATTAAGTTGCTTGTTGTGCGATAACCATGCTTACGGGGAACGCCATCAACTATTGTTGAATATCATGTGAGTTGCTATGCATGTCCGTCTTGTCCGAAGGTCTATCATTTTAGTGGTTGGAGTATGCAAAATTGTTAGAGAAGAACATTGGGCCGCTAACTAAAGCCATGAACCATGGTTGAAGTTTCGAGTTTTGGACATATATCCTCAATCTCATATGAGAATAATAATCATTGCTTCATGCTTGTGCATTTAAGAGGAGTCCATTATCTCGTTGTCCATGTTGTCCCGGTATGGATGTCTAAGTTGAGAATAATCAAAAGCGAGAAATCCGAAATGCGAGCATTCTCCTTAGACCTTTGTACGAGCGGCATGGAGGTACCCCTTTGTGACACTTGGTTGAAACATGGCATGCAAAGATCCGGTAGTCCAAGCTAAGTAGGACGAGGTGCGGGCACTATTAGTATACTATGCATGAGGCTTGCAACTTGTAAGATATAATTTACATAACTCATATGCTTTATTACTACCATTGACAAAATTGTTTCATGTTTTCAAAATAAAAGCTCTAGCACAAATACAGCAATTGATGCTTTCCTCTTTGAAGGACCATTCTTTTACTTTTATTGTTGAGTCAGTTTACCTATCTCCTTCCACCTTAAGAAGCAAACACTTGTGTGAACTGTGCATTGATTCCTACATACTTGCATATTGCACTTGTTATATTACTTTATGTTGACAATATCCATGAGATATACATGTTACAAGTTGAAAGCAACCGCTGAAACTTATTCTTCCTTTGTGTTGCTTCAACACCTTTACTTTGATTTATTACTTTATGAGTTAACTCTTATGCAAGACTTATTGATGCTTGTCTTGAAGTACTATTCATGAAAAGTCTTTGCTATATGATTCACTTGTTTACTCATGTCATTACCTTTGTTTTGATCGCTGCATTCATTACATATGTTTACAAATAGTATGATCAAGATTATGATGGCATGTCACTTCGAAATTATCTTTGTTATCGTTTTACCCGCTCGGGACGAGCGAACTAAGCTTGGGGATGCCGATACGTCTCCAACGTATCGATAATTTCTTATGTTCCATGCTACTTTATTGATGATACCTACATGTTTTATGCACATTATATGTCATATTTATGCATTTTCCGGAACTAACCTATTAACAAGATGCCGAAGAGCCAGCTTGTCTTGCTCGCTGTTTTTGGTTTCGTAAATCCTAGTAAGGAAATATTCTCGGAATTGGACGAAACTTTCGCCCAGTGGTCCTATTTTTGCACGAAGCTTCCGGAAGACCGAAGAGTCAACGAAGTGGGGCCACGAGGCAGCCAGGGGACAGGGCGGCGCGGCCCGGGCCCCGGCCGCGCGGCCCTACCCCCGGGCACCTCGTGTGGCCCCCGACCTACCCTTCCGCCTACTTAAAGCCTCCGTCGCGAAAACCCCGAGCACCGAGAGCCACGATACGGAAAACCTTCCGGAGACGCCGCCGCCGCGAATCCCATCTCGGGGGATTCGGGAGATCGCCTCCGGCACCCTGCCGGAGAGGGGATTCATCTCCCGGAGGACTCTTCATCGCCATGATCGCCTCCGGAGTGATGAGTGAGTAGTTCACCCCTGGACCATGGGTCCATAGCAGTAGCTAGATGGTCGTCTTCTCCTTGTTGTGCTTCATTGTTGGATCTTGTGAGCTGCCTAACATGATCAAGATCATCTATCCGTAATACTATATGTTGTGTTTGTCGGGATCCGATGGATAGAGAGTACTATGATTATGGTGATTATCAATCTATTGTTTATGTGTTGTTTATGATCTTGCATGCTCTCCGTTATTAGTAGAGGCTCGGCCAAGTTTGTACTTTTAACTCCAAGAGGGAGTATTTATGCTCGATAGTGGGTTCATGCCTCCATTGAATCGCGGGACGAGTGACGGAAAGTTCTAAGGTTGTGGATGTGCTTGTTGCCACTAGGGATAAAACATTGATGCTATGTCTAAGGATGTAGTTGTTGATTACATTACGCACCATACTTAATGCAATTGTCTCGTTGCTTAGCAACTTAATACCGAATGGGGTTCGGACGATAACTCGAAGGTGGACTTTTAGGCATAGATGCAGTTGGATGGCGGTCTATGTACTTTGTCGTAATGCCCAATTAAATCTCACTATATTTATCATATCATGTATATGCATTGTTATGCCTTTCTCTATTTGTCAATTGCCCGACTGTAATTTGTTCACCCAACATGCTTTTATCTTATGGGAGAGACACCTCTAGTGAACTGTGGACCCCGGTCCTATTCTTTACATAGCATACAATCTACTGCAATACTTGTGTTTTTTACTATTTTCTTGCAAACATCTTCCACTCGATACGCTTAATCCTTTGTTACAGCAAGCCGGTGAGATTGACAACCTCACTGTTTCGTTGGGACAAAGTACTTGGGTTGTGTTGTGCAGGTTCCGCGTTGGCGCCGGAATCCCTGGTGTTGCGCCGCATCACATTTCGCGACCATCAACCTTCAACGTGCTTCTTGGCTCCCTACTCGGTTCGATTAAACCTTGGTTTCTTTCTGAGGGAAAACTTGCTACTGTGCGCATCATACCTTCCTCTTGGGGTTCCCAACGAACGTGTGAGTTACACGCCATCAAGCAACCACACCTCAAGGTGAGCCTCTTGTGGCGTTCGGGAGCACTAAGCAACCGCACCTCTCCACCGGAGATTAGCACTCGCAAGAGTGTGAACTCCGGGATAAATCATCGTCTCCCGCGTGCCTCGGTTATCTCTATACCCGAGCTCTTTACTTATGCACTTTACCTTGTGATAGCCATCGTGCTTGAAGTTATATATATCTTGCTATCACATACTTGCTTGTATTGCTTAGCATAAGTTGTTGGTGCACATAGGTGAACTCTTGCTTAGAATAAGTTGTTGGTGCACATAGGTGAACCATAGTATATAGGCTTTGGGCTTGACAAAGTAAACGCTAGTTTTATTCCGCATTTGTTAAGCCCATCTCGTAAAAGTTTTAAATCGCCTATTCACCCCCCCTCTAGGCGACATCCGTGTCCTTTCAGCATGACATCTAGACAATGGTCACTCTTGTTGTACAAGGTGAATTTGGAGTCACCGGAACTATGTGGCGTTCAATGGGTCTCTCTTTTATCAGGGAGGATCATAGAGTCAGTGAGGACAGAGATGACCCTTTGGCAGTGGGCGAGGCTGATTCGAGGCGAGCGTTTCAGAGGGGGGCGAAGGGTCGTTGACCGTTGTAAGTGGTGAGTAGTTGCTTTAGCTTAGCGGTGTCTGGGGTAATTACAGCTATGAGATTTCTAAGATACCCTTGAGTAACTTGTAAGCCTAGAGATGTTGTAGTTGTACTTTCCCCTTGCCCGACTTCTTCTATGAAAATGATTCGCCTCATAGCGTATCTCATAAAAAAATATAATAATCTAGGCATAGAAAACATAAATTTGAACGCGTTGTTAATCAATGAAAGGTGAGGGGATAGTATAACTTGCCATTATAGAAGGAATGCGTGATAGAAAAAGAACTGAGGAAATATGAAAATGGGAACAATGTGATAGTTTTTTTCTTGGGAGAGGTGGTGATTTCTAACTTTACATTTTTTTTGTTTATACTATGTATGGTAGAGAGGCTCTATGTAAACCCTAACTAGATTTTATTCATAGTTAGGCACCCCACGGTTATTATTTTTGCTCCTTTTGGCTTACATTGGTCTAAGTGTTTGCTCGAGGTACAAGAAGCTGGGGGGTGGGGTTAAGCCAACATGCTTGCACCCCATCTCGTATCGCGCTTGCCCACGAATAGTTGCAACTGTTGATGGATACAAACTGATGTTGCATGAAGAATGGCTCTCTCTTTGTAGTTGTTTATTCGACGGTACTCTACTCGGCTTCGGAAACCTCACGACGGTGGCAAAGCCCTACTGCTGCTTATATGGAATTATCGGGCAACTTGTGCGAGATTACAATGAGTTGAGTTGTGCCTTAAGGGCTCCCAGGATCCAGCTTATAAAGGCTCCGGATCTAGGGTTTACAAGGGTAGAGATCCTACCGGATAGGACTAAGCCTAGACTATGCTAAGTATTCCTTGCCGTGTACGTCACGGATCCGACCGACCTTCACCACGGGCTAGATCCGATAGCTTGCTTCCAGGTTGGATCCCACCTTTGTTGTTATCTGACAAATGGGCCGCCCGTTGGGCCATAGGCCTCACCACCATCTATGGGCCACCCGGGTTGCCGGAATCAAGGCCCTATCACGGCATACCTAGTTAGCATATCCACGACACTTTTGATGCTGAGCTGAGACCGGTCGTGTGGCAGAGTGCTAGAGGATTTGGATTTATTCGGATTCTCTAACGTAAGATATGGTCTAGTCTCAAGATCCAAAAGTCTGCATCTAAGAAACTCCTCTTCTTCATAAGATCAAGAAAGTACGAGAGTCTTTCAAAGATTGGAAAATCTCCCATACTTGAAGAGAAGCAAACCCGTTGGTCGATTTATATATTTAGTGGTGGACATTTTTATCTTCAAATTTTCCCTTTGATTTTGTAGAGTTAGTAAAATAGAACATATACGGTAAATTTACGAATGTCAATATTAATTTTGCATATTAATACGCGTAAATCTCAAAGCAGACCCACTGAACATCCATGAACTATTGTACTTGTCTTTTCTCTCTTCACACTCACCAGCCTTCAATAAGACTCACTGTGCACTGATAACACTATTTGAACCAGCGTCCTAGTTATTTTATCGCCAACCATTATGTGGATCATGTGCGAGTTCAAATATTTATATTAAACATTTTTACTTTGTCATAACTTATTTTATTGTTAAATATATGTTGTTTTCATTGATGCGTCCCTAGATTTCCTATATTTAAATATAACCAACATAGTTAGCAATCTAAACAACACTCATGTGTTAATTACATATTTTTATATACTTCTAATACTTATCATCACAAATAAATTTTTGGTTCTAAACTAAAATTGTATTTTATCGCAAATAAATATTTTATAATTAGTAGGAATTTTGAAAGTTTCTATTGTTACTAGCAGCAATCCCATATTATCACATTTAGTCTACATATTAATATATTCCCCTTTGTGTTTCATGAGTTTGTTTATGTTGTTTTTCATTGTATCGTTAAATATCTAACCAGCAAATAACTTGAGAGATATTTTTAAAGCGCAAATACTCTAGAATTTGAACTCCCACAAATTATGGTGCAATTCTTTTGGTTCTTATTAATTATTTCTATAAATTTGCAACCGATAATTAATTTTGTATCACTTTCAAAGATGCCTAAAACTAGACCTCTCCCTTGAATAAGCAGTTGAGTCGATTATTATGTATCCACATGCTTATTTACAAGATCATATATCACACACCAAAATACATGTAAATGTGATTCATGTATTTGTTTGTGCCTTCTATTACACACATACACATATACCTTTTTTTTGACATGTTTAGGTAGGGCCTATGTTCCGCACAAATAAAAAGTTGGTCCTATGTTAATAATCGCTTATTTCCCTAGCTTAGGATCGACCTTATCCCAATCCTATATTTTTTCCCAAATAATACATCATACTATCTAAGGTTCCATATGCTCATATGTTAATAAGTGAACTTTCCAAAATATCTTGGCTGGTAGTCCAAGATCCTTTATTAAATATAGTCATTACAAGGTTTTCAAAGTATTGTAGCGCTCTCTGGTGTCTTGATCTATCCTCGACGACGCCTTGTTCTCCATAGCTCCCTGGCGATTACACCGGTGGCTCGGTGGTGGGTGGAGTGGTGGTGGCCGAGGAGAGATCTTTGCTCAAAGGACCATGGCGTCATTTGTGTCGTCGAGAGGGAGTGATTAGGGAGATGGAGAGGAATCGGGAAGGGAGTGGCATCTCTAATGACGACGAGGTGCAAAGTGAGATGGGGATGAGATGAATCCTGGCCATGGCGAAGGAGAGGAATCACGAAAGACATGGGAATCGATGGGTTGGTAGAGAGACGGAGAGAGAGAGAGGTTTGCCCCCACAAGGGTAGCGTCTATCATGGAACGACTATGTCGACCGTTGCCTATAAAGAAGCTCCTTCTGTGAAAAATATCTTTAGTTGTCGGGAAGAAATAATTGCAAATATACATGTACCCATTCATGTAGCGTACTACTTGTGCTTGTAAATTTATGTGCATGGTGAACTTTTCTTTTGGGTCCTAATTTTTTTTGAATTGCTAAATAAAGGTTATATTTTGATATACATTTTTTGTTCATAATAGTTGGAAAAGCAAATGGTTTTGAGTGGTACTAAGATGTGCAAAAGCAACTTTTTCCTTTTTTCGTCGACAAAAATAATCCATTGAAACTAATGATTCTCAGCATTCGTACAATCAACTACGAGTGATCCGAGTTCAATGGATTCATTTCACAAACAAAAAAAATCACACACCACTGCTCCCAATTCCAAATATAGGTTTTATAGATTGATTACAATTACCATATGATCAGTTTAATCGTCGGACAACACCAAGATCCCAATCACCACAGTGCTGATACATATTCACTTCAAGGAAGTGACTAATTTTCATTTTACTCCTAACATGAATCACAAAGCAATCTTAGGAGTTAGGTATTTGACATGTTGCACTTCATGGACTTTTTTTTTGCAAATTAAGGGCTTCATTGATTACGCAACAGGATTACAATCACTCGCGAGAGTGTCAGTGAGAAAGCCAGGGTTATAATTAATCCACAGGCACCTCCTCCTATCACTACTAGCTTGCTTAGCACACAAATGAGCAACATTATTTGCTTCCCGCCCAACAGCAAGAATACTAAAGCTAGCAAAAGCCCTCCTAATTTTTCTGATCTCTTGGACAATAGCTCTTAGTTTTGACCTGTTTTGATCGTCAGCATTGCACAGATTAACAGCAACCAGTGAATCACTTTCAATCACCACATGCAAATACCCTCTCTCCTGCGCCAGTCTTGCGCCTTCCGGGTAGCCAGCGCCTCCATCGAGAGTGCACTTTCAGCATGGCCATACCATAAAGCTTGTCCCCTAACCAGATTACCCTGGTGATCCCGTACTACCAATCCAATTCCTCCAGTCATCTCCTGTTCTTGAAAACTGGCATCGGTGTTAATTTTAATCACACCCTCAGCCGGTGGCTTCCAATGTTCTTTAGGCTTCAATACCGGCCTTGGTTTCTCTCGGCTTGAATGATCAGAGGCAATATTACAACTTATAGCTAGCGTGAATTACGCAATTATATTTTTTTTTTTGGAAGGAATCACAGTATATATTAAGCAGACAGGCCGCCTCATTAAAAACCTCCCAGCCCCCTTCGGTACCCTGGGAGGAAAAGAGTGCGTCTGGAACCTGTCGCTTCCACAAAGTTAGGTTACATCGTTTGCAACAATCTCCGCCACACAGGGCGGTGCTGCATTACAAAGCGAATCACTCGCACCAGACTTCCCTAAAGAAGCAAGACTATGAGCTGCAGCATTGCCTAAACGACCTACTTTCACTACTGTGATACCACCATAGACGTGCAGAATGTCCTGAGCCTGCATGTATAGGTTCCAAGATTCAGATCTATCTCTGTCCTTTGCATTCAAAACCGTTAATTAGAAACCGTTACTTCGAAATTCTCTTTGTATCCGTCAAGGGGGGAAACATCAGCAGTCAAGATGGAGATAGTTTTGCTACTCACAATACATTCGGGCAGGGTTTGGCAAAAAAGAAAAAATACACCCAGGCAGGCAGGCTGACATACGTTTGAGATGCCATTTTAGATGATATGAGGATTGACACTGAATAACCCATTTTTGGTGTAATTACATGGTAAGTAATCATGAGTTCCAGCACGACCCAGATTTTCAGAATGTCATCGACGTCACCCTCAGAGAACATCTCATTTAGCTTATCAAAATTCCAACCTTCACCTCGGATGCTACTCATTTTGAGCCGGACCGGGCCCATATAGCCGGGGAAACAGAAACGGAAACGGGAACGGAACGGAGAAGGTCGAAACCAATCGTGATTGCAAATCCAAGAATCCCCGGCCGGGATGTCGCCGGAGACGGTGGCTGGAAGGAAGCGCAAAGGCGCCTCCCTGGCACCGCTCGCTCCCGGCAAGCGCCCGGCGAGGGCAAGCGGTGGCTGGGCGTCCCTGCCCACCGACATAGTCGTCCTCGTCCTCCGCCGGGTCCTAGCCGCCGCCGGCGGCGGCGGCGATATTGTGGACTACATCTCCTTCCGCGGCGTCTGCTTCTACTGGCGCGCCTGCACTCCCCCGCCGGGCGACCACAGTCTACGGGACCCGCTCCTCCGACCTCGCGGCTGGGTAGCGCTGTGCGACGGCGACGCGGTCCGCCCCGACGACGCCTGCGAGATCCCCTTCTTCAACACGCGCACGGCTAGGCGCATCCGCGTCCACCTGCCGGAGCTCCGGCGCCACAGGATCGTGGGCTTCACCGACGGCCTCGTCATCCTCCTGCACAAGAGCACCTCCAAGGTCCGCGTGCTCCACCCCTTCACGCGCGTCGCCGTCGATCTCCCGCCCCTCGCCCGCGTGTACCGCGAGGAGGTCCGGCGATGGAAGGAACACATGTTCAAGATGACGGCCGTGGTATGCGGTTCGAACTCGGCGAACTCCATCGCCGTGGTGGTCAGGTTCCTGGGGAATGTGGTGGTCGCCGCGGAGCCAGATGATACAGACTGGAAGCTGATCAGTCGAAGGCGTGATGTTTGGACCATGCTGTCGTTCCACGGAAAGGTCTACGGCGCCTTGTCGCCTTCAAGAGAGATCGTGCAGCTATATCCACCACCGCTCGGCGGCGGCGACTCTCAGCTGGTTGTTATTGCTCAAATTCCAAACATGATCGACGACCACATCCGTTTCTGCGAGCCTTTCCTGGTGGAGTCTGGTGGACGAATACTTGTCGCCGACCGGTATCCACCTGCTGCTTCTGAATTAGGAGTAGTAGGCCACTGGCTCTATGAAGTGCACTTGCGAAGCGGCGGCGGCATCGGCAGCTGACCAGGGTGAAGAGCCTACGAGATCGCGCGCTGTTCCTCAACACGAATCGATGCCTGTCTGTTTCGGCCAGGAACCTCCCGGCCTTCTCTGAGCGGCAATTCCATCTACTTCTATAATATGTTCGGCAGCTCTGTCGTGTTGCACTCGCTGACGACTGGACTGTCGGAGAAGTGGGCGGAGCACTGCCAGATACACAACAGGGTGGATAGGATTCGCCCCTCCGTGCGCCCGTTCACCATTGCTGATCATCTTCTCACCTACTGCCATCATTTTCAGTGGTAAGTTTCTTTCTTATGGTCACAGTTTCCTTTCTTGCATCCACAGTTCCGCACATCAGTGTCTCAGTGAATGTTCGTGTGAAGTTCTCATGGTCTTCTCTTCCTCAACATGTGCAGGGCTCAAGGACTCATGTTCCACGAGTACCACCATATACCTAAATCCTTCAAGGAGCTGCTGGAGAGCATCGAGGCAAATGATTCAAAACTGCGCATTCCAACCGTTAGGAGACAGCAAAGAGGTTGAATTTAACTTGATACAGCTAGTGCAGTTTAAGAGTGAGCCAACCTAGTTATCTCTTCTGTGAACAACAATGTGTATAGATTCTGGAAACATATGCTACACGAGAAGTGAGGAAGCGAGTCTGAACTCAACTAGGTTCTGGTAACATGCAGATGAAGAGGGAACACTAACCTGAACACAACTTGCTATATACTTTTTTGGGCATATGTTGTTTGTGTAGTAGTTTTTAAGTGTATGTTTGATGAACTGCAGGGTGGTGGATTGGAAGAGTAACACCGTAACAATAGAGGAATGTAGTAGGGCGAGGTGGTTGTTGTGCTTCTCAGTAGCCTGTATTGTTATCCTCCTCATCCGGTGAGAGGATGATGACAGTCTCCTTGTATGGCGCTAGAAGTGTGGGAGCAGGTTCAGCGATGGCTCCGTTTCTGCTGTGTGCATAGGGCGGAGCAGAAAAGTTGAGACTAGGGTGAGCCCTGCATAGTTGTCAAAGGGAACCTAGGGTTCGGGCTCGTCACCGCGTACCATTCTGCAAAAGTTCGACGGCTGTAGAAAAAAAAAGGGAGAAGTGCATCCATTTTTATTGTTGATTGTTCATTGCTAATGGAAATGGATCATATATGTCAGTTAAATGCATGACGATAAGGCAAGCTCATTTTTGTTATGAAACTCATTAGACTATGTTAATTAGATTGAAATAAGGCATTCTTATTTTTCAGGCAAGGAAAATGATATATTAATTAGGAAACCTTAAATAAAACTAAGTGTGGAAATGGATCATATATTTCAGTTAAATGCATGACAATAAGGCATGCTCATTTTTTTTATGAAACTCATTATGTGCTTAATTAGCTAGATTGAAAGAGGTGGAAAATGATATCCATCGCAGAAACAATGAATCAGTATTCATATTTTCACACAAGAGAAGGTACATTTATTAGAAAATGCATGGTATAATTGTTTTGCAAAATTTAGGAGGCATCACAAAAACAATTATTTTGGCTTTGTTAACAGAAATTCAGGAATTATTGGAAATAAGTTTACCAGTGGATTTCTCTCTTTTTTAGAGTGGTTCCCCGCTGCGCCCATGCAACTATAGATACAATGTAAGCAGTTATATCTTAATTTGCAAATTCTTATGGGTGATGTTAAGAAACGAAGAAGACTTATCTTTTTATATAGAAGAGCGGTGGCCGGCTGTGCTGATGCTTGCTTTTTAGAGCAACTCTAACAGTAACCGAAAAACGAGCTGGAACCATATTATTCCGGCGAGTATACGGGTTCAGGCCAAAAGAGGCCCAGAACGGAGCCCGAACTCGCGGCCTGGTCCTTAAACAGAGTTCGGAGGTCCGAGAAACTCGACGGCCGCCCCGTATTAAAACGGGCCGCGGAAGGGAGTTCGGTTTCCAAACCCTACTCCCCTCCGCCGCTGCCACCCGCTCCGCCGCCACCACCCACCTCTCCGACGAGGAATCCACCACGCTGAAGCGCCGCTTCGCCCCAGCTCCGTGACCCCATGGCTTCGTGCGGTAGCTCTGCACAGGGTGGCGCAGGTTTGGGTGGCGGGGGCTCGCCGCCGCGGCCCCCCGTGTTCCGCACGGAGGCGGAACGGCAGAAGTTTAACCGGTTGGAGGGCGCGCGCAAGCGCAGTGCACGCCGGTGGACGAACTGGGGCCTCACGCCCCCAGGAAAACTCGCCAAATATGCGAGCAAGGACGGCGAGGGCTCCTCCTCCGGCGGTTCGAGCCCGCCCGTCTATATGTGTTCATCGATGAATTCTCCTGCGAGATTTCAATTCCATTTTTTCAGTTCGTGCTTTACGGTTTCTGATCCGCGCGAGTGGAAAAATCATCCTGAGCCACCTTTTCGGGAGACTGAATAGAGCGTTTTCGGTTCTGAATTTTTCGGTTACTGTTAGAGATGCTCTTAGACTGCATAATTGATAAGATAAGATTGCTTTGTATAGCAGATGCACTAACAATAGGTCTTTTTTTTAGGGAAGACTAACAATAGTTGATAGCACGGTTTGGCTAGATGTGCTAGGTCAGTTTTTCTGAACCCCGAATGCGTTTTTGTCAGTACTATTTCGAGCTTTTTTTATTTTAGCCATAAGCTTGTCCACTTCAGCTGTCTCAGTCCCGAATAACTTGTTCTTCCAATACTATTTTGCCTTAATTTCCTCGACAATCGAGAAAGTTGGAACTCCATTAGACTGAAGGCCAGTCTTCACATTTCTTTTATATAAAACTATTTGTGTCGCCAATTCTGAAGAGAGGCTGGCAAATAAAAGTCAAAGTACTCATCTGATTTAACAGATTTAACAGATATCGCAACACCTCCAACCTCATAGGTGCCTTCTCCGTCTGCATGCCTCTTCACCATGTGGAGATATTTCCAAAGACCCCGGTGGGGGCTAGATACCAAGATAGCATTCGCACACCATGATAAAACATACAATAGGATGTTTGCACCCCATCTCGACTCGCGCTTGCCGCGAATATGTGCAATTGTTGACTCCCTCTTTGTCATTGCATATTCAACGGTACTCCGGTGAGGGGATTCTCACATAGGCGAGAGAGAGGGGTCATAGGGCGAGGAGTCACCGGGACAGGGACACACGAGCTACCCAGCTTCGGAAACCGGAATTATTGGGAAACTTGTGCGAGATTACACCACGATCCCGCATATAAAAGCTTCGGATCTAGTGTTTACAAGGGTAGAAATCCTACCGGATATGGGTAAGCCTAGACTACGCTAATTATTTCTTGCCGTGTATGTCACGGATCTGACCGACCTTCACCATGGGTTGGACACGATAGCTTGTCTCTGGGTCGGATCCCACCCTTGTTGTTCTCCGACAATTGGGCCGCCTGGTTGGGCCAAAGGGCTCACCACCATCTATAGGTCATCTGGCCTTGCCGGAATCAAGGCCCTATCACGGTATACCTAGTTAGCATATCCACGACACTCTTGATGTTGACCTGAGACCAGTCGTGTGGCAGAGTGCTAGAGGATTTGGATTTATTCGGATTCCCTAACGTAAGATATGGTGTAGTCTCAAGATCCAAACGTCCGCATCTAAGAAAATCCCCTCCTTCATAAGATGCAGGATGAAGAATGTTCTCGTGTGCTTTCAAATATTGGAAAATCTCTCATACTTGAAGAGAAGCAAACCAATCGGGCGATTTAAAATTGACTATACTTAGTAGTTGATATTTTTTATCTTCAAATTTTCACTTTGACTTTGTAAAGTTAGTAGAAGAGAACATATACGGTAAATTTATGAATGCCAATATCGATTTTGCATATTAATACACGTAAATCCCAAAGTGAACCCCATGAACATCTGCAGACTATTGTACTAGTCATCTCTCTTGAGACCACATGATTTGAACCAACGTCCTAGTTATTTTATCGCTAACCATTATGTGGGTCATGTGCGAGATGAAATATTTATATTAAATATTTTTTGAAGAGGGTGCTCCCTGGCAATGCCCACCATGAGGAGCTTAGGGTTGACGGAATTCTGCAGGCTGACACGAGACATCGGATACCAAACAAACGGGGAGAAAGATTTACCCAGGTTCGGGGCCCTCGATGAGGTAAAACCTTACTTCCTGCTCGCCTGATCTTGATTATCGAATATATCAAGTTACAATGGGGTAGCTGAAGGTTATGGTTGAGATCTCATCGAGAGGCTAAGGTTCTAAGGTACTAGCTCCTGACTTGCGGCGAATCTATTTGTTCAAGTTGTGTCCTTCAGCTGACCCTCTCTTGGCCCTTATATTTCAGGCCAGGTCCCGAGAGTTCTATCTGAATTCGACTAGGTTATAAAGAGATCTACTCTAAATTTTCCTTGTTTAATGTCTTTTTGCCTTGTTCATCAAAAATTCTTCTTCGGGTGAGTCTCCTTTTCTGGAACCGACGTATGGGTCCACCTTGGTCATTGGGCAGTCTTCATGGGCCCCTAGTTGGGCCGTAGGAGGTAGCATAATGTTGGTTATCCGAAGGGTAATGCCCACATCAGTAGCCCCCGAGTGATTAGCCGAAATAAAGCTTCGGGCAGGGACTATATTTGTCTTATGTCGAATGTCCATAGCTGTCGAAAAGACTTGATCCTTTCTCAGCATTTTGAAGTCGAAATCGTTGTTTATCGGGTGTGCGTCCAGCGCTCCCGATGAGAGTAGCCCCCGAGTCTAGGGACGGATGTTTGCAACCGTGCGTAGACTTAAGTTGTACTACTCAAAGATTCTAGTGCCGACGTTTTTCTAAATTGTTGTAATCATCCGATATCTTTTTCTATATCGGGTCCTTTAAAACTTCGAGTGAAGTCATGCAGTATGATAGTACGTAAGGGATATGAGTAACATGCCCAGTTTTACTCGACAAATCGATGCTAGTTCACTGCCGATGGCAAAACAACGTTACTCTACTCAGAATCAAGTCCCCGGGCTTGATCCTGAATCTTATGCAATCTTCGGATCCATATTCCTTCGCCTTCAATAATTTTTATCGGGTGCGCGTCCAGCGCTCCCGATGTGAGTAGCCCCCGAGTCTAGGGACAGATGCTTGCAACCGTGCGTAGACTCAAGTCGAGCAACCCAATGTTGTAGATTCCTTCCGATGCACCATGAGGAGTCGATACTTTTGGTGACATCATAAGTGACATGGCTTCTGCGGAGCCTCAATTGACATGTCGTGACTTAATGGGCCCACCCTACTTCTACGCCGTCAGTTAGAAAATGACTGATCCTTGCGTGTTGATCGAGGCGCCTTCTCGATTTCCACGCGCAGTGGGGGTAATTGTCCTTTGGCACGATGTTCTTGATGACACGTGGTGACCTAGCACAAATTCTCTAGCTCAAATCCTTGGTAACTCCTCCTTTTATAAAGGAAAACATAAATTTACTCCCTTCGTTCTCCCTTTCACCGCTTTATTCTTCTTTTGTTCTTCTTTCTCGCAACTACTGCGCCGCCGCCACCGCCGTATCTCAATCTACCATCGGCTCTTAATCATATTCCAATATGGTGAAGAAGAAGAAGGGCTCTGCTGCTGCCGCCGGCGTCGCCTCAAGCAGCACCATTCGCAAGGCAACCGCAGATGCAATGAAGAGGGCCGCGTCGGAGTCTTCATGGGCCCCTGGGTGGGTCGTAGGAGGTAGCCTAATGTTGGTTACCCGAAGGATAATGCCCACATCATTTTTACTTTGTCATAACTCATTTTATTGTTAAATATATGTTTTTTTTATTGATGCGTCCCTTGAGACATCAGCATTTAAATATAACCAACATAGTTAACAATCTAAACAACACTCATGTGTTAATTACATATTTTTTTTATATACCTCTAATACTTATCATTATAAATAAATTTTTGGTGCTAAACTAAAATTGTATTTTTATCGCAAATAAATATTTTGTAATTACTAGCAATTTTGAAAGTTTCTATTGTTACTAGCGATTCTGAGCAATCCCATATTATCAAATTTAGTCTATAGATTAATATATTCCCCTTTGTGTTTCATGTGTTTGTTTATGTTGTTTTTCATTGTATCGTTAAATATCTAACCGGCCTCGTGGAACATTTTAGAGTGTATGGATCTAGCAAATAATTTGAGAGATATTTGTAAAGCGCAAATACTCTAGAATTTGAACTTTCACAAATTATGGTGCAATTCTTTTGGTTTTTACTAATTATTTCTATAAATTTGCAAGCGATAATTAATTGTGTATAACTTTCAAAGATGCATAAAACTCGACCTCTCCCTCGAATAAAGCAATTGAATGGATTATTATGTATTCACATGCTTATTTACAAGATTATATATCACTTACCAAAATACATGTACAACGTGTTGCTGTATTGTTTGTGCCTTCTATTACACACATATACATATACCTATTTTGACATGTTTAGGTAGGGCCTATGTTCTGCACAAATAAAAAGTTGGGCCTATGTTAGTAGTCGCTTATTTCCCTAGCTTAGGATCGACCTTATCCCAACCCTATATTTTTTCCAAATAATACATCATACTATCTAAGATTCCAAATGCTCATATGTGAATAAGTGAACTTCCCAAAATAACATGTTTGGTAGTCCAAGATCCCTCATTAAAAATATAGTCATTTACGAGTTTCTCAAACTACTGTAGCGCCCTCTAGTGGCTTGCTCTATCCTCGACAGCGGCTTCTTTCCCACGGCTCCCTAACGATTACGCCGGTGGCTCTGTGGTGGCTTAGGGGAGATCTTTGCCCAGCTATGTCGTCGAGAGGGAGTGATTAGGGAGGGACGGAGAGAGAGAGAGAGAGAGAGGTGCGAAGTGGGACGGGGAGGAGATGAATCCTGTTCATGGCAAAGGAGGGAATCAATCGAGGGAGAGAGAGGTTTGGCCCCACAGGGGCAACGCCTATCATAGAATGACTGTGTCGATTCTGACTGTAAAGAAGCTCCTTAGATGAAAAACATCTTTATTTGTCAGAAGAAAACTTGAAATACTTCCAAATATACATGTACCCGCTCATGTAGCGTGTAGGTATTACTGCATGTGCTTGTAAATTTATGTGCGTGATAAACTTTTCTTTTGAGTCCTACAAAAAGTTTGAATTGGTAAATAAAGGTTATATTTTGATATATTTTTTGCTCAAATAGTTCAAAAAGCAAATGGTTTTCAGTGGTACTGAGATGTGCAAAAGCAACTTTTTCCTTTCTTTTGTCAACAAACATAATCCATTGAAACTAATGATAGTCAATCAATTGCTAGTGATCCGAGTTCAATGGATTCACTTGCACAAAGAGAGAAATCACACATCACTGCTCCGAACTTCAAACATAGGATCTACAGCTTGATTACATTTACCATATGACCAAGTTAACTGCCGGTAGGTGCGTACCCACATTGGGCATCCTTTCATTTATTTATAGTGTGTGACACCCTCATTTCTAAGTGAAAAAATCGTGTGACTTAGACGGTGACACCCGGTCAATTTTGTTTTAGGTCCGCCCCTGATTGCCGGACAGCACCAAGATTCCAATCACCGCAGTGCTAACACATTCACTTCAATGAAGTTACTGATTTTCAGTTTATTGAGAGACCATTGAATTTCAGTTACAACATCTATTCTAATCTCTAAAGAGCTCTAAGCTTCTAGGCTTGGGAGCGATTGTGGTGACTCGGCAGGTCCTTTTCGGGGGGGCTCACATGCTGGGAAGATTTCGTTCGTGCTATGGAGCGTCCCTGGTTGACCGCGTCGTCGATCTCTTTGGTTGCGTTCGGTGATAGGCCCTTGGCGCATAGGCAAATAGGAGAACTTCGACTCTGCTCTCTCCCGCACGCCCTCCATTGGTCTCTCTCTTGAAATCGTCGCGGCAGTTGGATTCTGGTTGCTGCTGCTATGCGCCTGGGCAGCCTCGGCCTCGATCTCCTACAGGGATTCCCCTTCAAACTTCGTACCTTGACCAGAAGTCCACAACTCGGTTTGATGGTCCAATTGTCGTTGTTGTCGCCTTCCGCAGCGCCTTCCAGCTGAAGCAAGCACCTCCGCATGGTCAGCTACTGAGGGCGCCGTTTGTTGTGGTGGTGCTGGTCCCTGTTGGTGCTCCACCTTGCCATCCTTACTATGGTTGCCAAATCGTGGTATGCCACGTCTCTCAAAGCGTTCTTCAAAGGGATTTGGGGCCCGCCAGACAAAAAAACATTTCCAGCGTGTCCTAAAGTCTTTTTTTGTCCGGCGCGGTCTAATACGGAGTTCGGCGTCCTGAGCCCGGCCCCGCTACACAGGGGACGCTCCGGGCACGCCGGACACAACGAAAAACGACGCGAGGAACGCGGGCCCGACACGTCAGCGACACATTTAAGTTTAAACCTAACGGTCGCCTACCTCGCGATGGAAGTTATTGGTACGTAGTGACACACGAACTAAGCGTCGCGGCTTTGCCTTAATGACGACGGAGGGGTGCTGCGCAGCCACCGCGCGTTCCCGCGCTTTCTTCCCGACGCTTCTGCCATCTTCCTGTGCTATCTTCACGCCTCTTCTGACGACGTCGGCGTCTATAAAAGCCCCCCCCCCGCCTCAATGGTAGGCACCACAGCCGCCGGCACCCTTTCGCCGCCGCAAGCCCAGCCCTGCGTAATGATGAACCGCTCCGGCGCCGGCCAGTTCCCTCCTCCACCACCGTCTCCACCACCACCTCCACCACCCGAAGCACCGGAGTTCGACTTCGACCCGGAAGCTGAGGAGAACGTGATGTGGGAGGAGGCAGCGCAGCAGGGGAGGGCAGGCGACGACACGCTGCTGGAGCAGCGGCGTCTGCTCACCGCCCTACGCATGGAGAGGCGGCGCGCGCATCAGGAGCTGCGGCGGAGGGGATGCGACGACGGGGCGGAGCCAGCGAACGTACCGCCGGACGGCCAGTAGGCTAGGGTTTAGATGAAATCTAGCCGTTTTCATTCAAACTTGTAATATATAATCAACTTTGAATGAAATCCTTTATTTTCGTGCACTTTTATTTATTTGGGGTGCGTTTTTGGGGGACGCGTCTGGGGAGCGACGTCCCCAAACACGCCACGAAGGAAACACGTCCCCCAAACGCTCGATCCGGCGCCGTTTGGGGGACGCGACTGGAGATCCTCCAAAGTCCGCTATTCCCCTGCTGGTTGTGATGACTTAGTGAGCATGTTCGCCGGCGATGCTGCCTGCTCCTCGTGTTGCCCCCAATGTTGTTCCATTGCAGATATTGAGTAGGTAACTGGTTCTTTGTTCGGATGAATCTCTGTTTCACTTTGCTATTGTACGTCACCAGCTGTTTGAACAAATGCCTGATGAGACAGATTGTACAAAATTAAACCTTTGATATTGCAAGTGTGCCAGGTGTGCACAGCAAGCGATTTGTAGGAATGCCAACTGAGGAAGATTGAACAAAATAAACTAGATGCATATGCTCACCCGGCTGCCCAAACTGGATTTTGAGTGCAATGTAAATTATACATAGCAGAGATTCAAACATACATCATGACAGAAAACTTGTGAGCACTAGGAAGCACTAAGCTCCACAGAGTGTGGTGAGCGTCGGCTATTTCTTGGATCATGTGTTATCATTCTTCAAATTTAAAGGATTATATCTGCTATAGGATGGACGAGACCTTGCAGGTGGAAAGTATTGTCAGGTAGAGAGCCAACATATTGCAGCATTAGTGGATTAAAACGTTGGGTAGGACGTGATTTCCCCTTTTTTCTTGATATTGGAATCACCTGGCTACATTTTACACATTAACCATCTAAAGTTTTAGCTGTAGCAGAAAATTACACGCATACTTTGGTGAAAGGATCATTAAAGTTATAAAGTTCAACGAGAGCGACAAATGCCAGTTTATAAGACATTCTTATAAAAACAAGGGAAATGTGTAAACCACTAGGCAAAGGTTGTCATTCTCTGTTTCTTAGGATTTGTTTATCTGAGAGCAAACATATGAATATATAATAGTTGACGAGTGCCTTCTCAGCTAAAATAATGAAGGGCATCGAATTCCTTTTGGCCTAAACTTTCAGTCTTATGCATCTGTATGTGTGTGCTGACATTTCCTCAGTTTTGCCAGTATATTTCTGAATACTGCTCATTTCTTCATTTCTTCAGTTTCTTCATATACGCAATGATTGCAATATGTTTTGCAGAGTTTGGTGGTTTTTTAGGAAGATCCGGTACATATAACACTGCATAATTTCATGCGTAAAACTGATCCAGATGGTAAATTAGTCACCTAAGAGTTTTGTGGTGCAATTTTGTGTGGACTAGAATTAGAATTCAAACTAATGTCTAATTATTGTGGAACTATCACTACAGGAGGTGTGATTAATGAAGGTAGCTAGACAAGGCCTCAACGAGTTGTCCATTCATAT
Organism: Lolium rigidum; assembly: GCF_022539505.1. NCBI lineage: Eukaryota > Viridiplantae > Streptophyta > Magnoliopsida > Poales > Poaceae > Lolium > Lolium rigidum. The sequence continues at coordinate 83,146,778 of NC_061510.1, forward strand.
GAGCAATCATTGCTCTAGGAAAATCACTTATGCTGCAATTAGAAAATCACTTTTGGTAATTAACTAATCTAGAAGTCCTTTTAGTTTAAATTACTTTCAGTCATATGTCTGTGATCAAGGAAGAGGTTTGTTCCCTGTTTGATGTGTTTCAGATAGATGAATTTATTTAATTTATTTGGAGTGTTTTCAGTTTTTTCCCGTGCGATTTAATATTTTCATGCAATTCTCACTATCACTCTTCAGATGGCTAAGTTATGTTCTAAAGGTGGTTCTATATGCACAAACTGTTTGTCGGCTGGTGTGTCCTCAAGCACAGTTGTACAAGAAAACCTCCCTATTTCTAGTATGGCTGAGTGTGATCTATGGATCGTATTTTTTGTGTTTGCAGTTCGTTTGGTCGCACATATCAATATTTTTCTGACATACCACAGCAGATACTCCTTGCAATATGTCCAGGAAAGTAGACATCTGCATAAAACATATGAAGAATCTATTCCCCCTAAAAATATGTAGGTGTGTTGTGTGACTGACAAAAGTCATAGAGATACTGTAGTTTTTTCTCCTATTTTGTGCTACAAATCTACGGGACATCCAGACGCTTTTTGTCAATAAATTAAAAGACCAGGTTGCGTGCACAACAAACTTGGCAAAGATGGTCGATGAATTCAGCGTAGCAGCAAGTGCAGGCAAAACCCAGAAAAACAAGAGGTTTGCTCTTTGTTCATACTAGAATTTTCTTTAGGATGAATAGACATATTTTTCATAGATGGAATGGATAGCATCAGTTGCTCCAAGAGAAAGACATATAGTACTCGAGGACACACATATTACAATACAAGAGCTAACCTCGGATGCAATTAATCTGGAGTGGTCTGTAAGCATATCAACACATTGTTTTCCCGTTGTAATTCAGGTCTCAACCAAGCGTCGGTGACAAGCGCTCCACAGCTATGTCCGTCAGGTTTGGGTTTTCCAGTGCAGCCATGACATATTCTTTGTCGTTCAGATGCTTGTTCAAGATCAGGCTTCTGGAGCATGCGAAGAGTTTGTCCGAAGACGCGCTGTACGTGGAGAGCAATATCAAGGTGGTCAGGAAAGCGCTGTCGTCGTGCATATCAGAGCTTAACTACCATGAACGATGGCAGTGAATCGACATGGGGAGTGCCACCATGTGTATGATGTATTAGTAATTTTAAGATTGGAAATATAACCGACTGAAATAAGATAGAGCAAGTTGTACGAGGGCTACAGAAATAAATTTGCTACTGCGAGAAAGTCACTCCTGTAAGATTAGAGAATATTAAATGACTTGGAATTAGGAAGAACCGTCACACATGAGGTTTGCATATGAATTAGCCTTCTGCTTCTGACTATCTTTGTAATGCTTCTAACCTAGATCATGTGGTACAATATAGAAAGGGACATCTCCGAAAACGCTATTCGCTAGAGGATCCCAGTCCTAGACAGTTGCGCTAATGTTTATAATCTCCATCTTTTTCCATAAATATGTACCTTTGCGTGAGTTTGTTAGGATGTCTATGCAATGTAATGCTCAATGAAATGATCTATCTCAGCAACGACCAACAGCAGAAAACGGCGCAACAAAGCGTGCCAGGTCCATCTAGTAGCAACTAATGGTTAACATGAATCACCAAGTAATCTTAGGATTTGGGTGTTTGACATTTTGTGATTCATGGGCATTTTTCTCAGAGGCAATATTATAACTTATAGGTAGCATGAATTAGGCAATTATATAAGCTACGAGTTGACTGGGAATTAAGCTGAGATTTAGAATAAGAAAACCATAAGTTCGAAACTCTGTTTATATCCGCCAAGGAAAAAAAAACATCAGCAATTCAATTCGAGCCGGACTGAAGCGGGAACGGGAACGGAGAAACGGATCGAGGTTGCAAATCCAAGAATCCCCGGCCGGGATGTCGCCGGAGACGGTGGCTGGAAGGAAGCGCAAAGGCGCCTCCCTGGCACCGCTCGCTCCCGGCAAGCGTCCGGCACGGGCAAGCGGTGGCTGGGCGTCCCTGCCCACCGACATAGTCTTCCTCGTCGTACGCCGGGTCCTAGCCGGCGGCGACATTGTGGACTACATCGCCTTCCGCGGCGTGTGCTTCAACTGGCGCGCCTGCACTCCCTCGCCGCGCGACCCCACTCTACGGGACCCGCGCCTCCGCCCGCGCGGCTGGGTAGCGCTGTGCGACGGCGACGCGGTCCGCCCCGACGACGCCTGCGAGATCCCCTTCTTCAACACGCGCACGGCTAGGCGCATCCGCGTCCACCTGCCGGAGCTCCGGCGCTACAGGATCGTCGGCTTCACCGACGGCCTCGTCATCCTCCTGCACAAGAGCACCACCGCGGTCCGCGTGCTCCACCCCTTCACGCGCGCCGCCGTCGATCTCCCGCCCCTCGTCCGCGTGTACCGCAAGGAGGTCGGGCAGTATAAGTACCCCATGCTCCAGATGGTCGCCGTGGTATGCGGCAGCGCCAACTCCAACTCCATCGCCGTCGCGGTCTGGTTCCCGTCGAAGACGGTGGTGCTCGCTGCGGAGCCAGATGATACAGACTGGAAGGTGATCTATCGAGGCACTTGTTTCCTGACCATGTTACCGTTCCAAGGAAAGGTCTACGCCATCTTGTGGGGCTCGAGAAAGATCCTGCAGCTATATCCACCATCGCTCGAGGTCGAGGGCTCTCCGGTGGTGGTTGCTCATATTCCAGACGATATCAACCTCAACTTCAAGATTTTCATGGTGGAGTCTGGTGGACAAATGCTGCTCGCTGTCTATCCACCTGGCCACGCAGGCTTCAGGCTCTATGAAGTGCACTTGCGCTTGCGCAACAGCACCGGCACCGGCGAGCTGATTAGGGTGGACAGCCTAGGTGATCGCGCGCTGTTCCTCGGCACGGATCAATGCCTGTCTGTTTCGACCAGGGGCCTCCCTTCTCTGAGGGGCAACTCCATATACTTCTCTTTAGTCGGCAGCCCTGTCGTGCTGCACCCGCTGGGGACTGAATCGTCGGAGGACTTGGCAAAGCACTGCCAGATACACAACATGGTGGATAGGATCCGCCCCTCCGTGCGCCCCTTCACCATTGTTGATCATCTTTTCACCTACTGCCATCCTCGTCAGTGGTAAGCTTCTTATGGCCACCGTTTCTTTCCTTGCATCCACAGTTCCGCGCAACAATGAATGTACGTCTGAAGTTCTGATGGTCTTCTCTTCCAAAACATGTGTAGGGCTGAAGGACTCATGTTCCACGAGTTCCACAATATACCTCAATCTTTCAAGGAGCTGCGGGGCAGCATCGAGGCAAAAAATTCAAAACTGCGCATTCCGCCCGTTAGGAGATATCGAAGAAGTGGAGTTCAACGTGATACAACTAGTGCAATTTAAGAGTGAGCCAACCTAGTTATCTCTTCTGCGAACAACAATGTGTATAGGTTCTGGAACATATGCTACAGGAGTGAGGAAGCGAGTCTGAACTCAACAAGGTTCTCGTAACATGTAGATGAAGAGGGGACACTAACCTGAAAACAACTTGCTATACACTAGGAGGCATTGGCGCGGCGTACCGTGGTAGCACTTTTTGGGCATACGTTGTTTGTGTAGTAGTTTTTAAGTGTATGTTTGATGAACTGCAGGGCAGTGGATCGGAAGAGTAACACCGTAACAATCGAGGAATGTAGTAGGGTGAGGTGGTTGTTGTGCTTCTCAGTAACCTGTATTGTTACCCTCTTCATCCGAGGAGAATCTGGATGCAAAACTGCTGCTGAAGAGTACTTCTGGATAGCTTTCACATCAAACATTCTTGATGGAACGAAACATTCAGATGGGATACTATACAGCTTTAGGATATTTGTTTTGGCTATCTAATTATTCTCTATGCAACCATGTGCAGAATCCAATCAAGCAACCAGTGGATAATTTAACTTGATGGTGTTACTTTTACTAATACAGTAAGCAATGCATATGCTGAAACAATCAAAGCTGTAGGGTTACGATTTTTTTTTTTGCAGATTCTTCTCTTCCATCACTTTCATAAGTGTTCATCTTGGAATCATTTACTTCTGAAATATCTTGGCAAATCAGTAGCAGCCTTCTAAATCCACTCTACTCACTTGATTCTGTGTTTTTCCTGTCATTGTGAATAAGATCCAGTTTTATTCAAATAAATTCGAGAATTTTCTTTACTATGCATGATTAAAGTAGTGATGCAGACAATAAATTTTAACTAGGTAGGACATACGTAAAACACAAAGGCTACTGTAATCTAGCAATTCCTACATGTTAGAGCATCTCTAGTAGAGCCCGAAAAAGTGAAAACCGAAAAACTGTAATTCAGTCTCCCGAAAACGTTAGTTCGTTTGATTTTGGCAGTCGAAACCGTAAAATAGGAACTGAAAACAAGAAATTAAAATTCTAACGGGAGAATTCATCGATGAACACATATAGACGATAGTTGTTGCTCCGATTGAGCACCAAACTTCACATAATTCAAACTAATAACCTAAATTAACTATTATCCGCAGCAGCGCGAGCTAATTTTGCCCAAAATTCGGCTCCAGGGGCCTCTACACGCGGCGGCGGAGATGGTAGCGGAGGAAGGCGAGGCGGTGGACGCGTGGAGCTCCTACGAGCTGCGGACAAGGAGGAGCAGAAGGAGAAGGAGAAGATTGAAATATGCACGCCTTCACATGAAAATATTTATATTGGGTATTTACAGGTAGAGATTGATCTTCTCACTGGAGCAACTACAATTCTGCGTAGCGATCTTATATATGACTGTGGCCAGAGCTTAAATCCTGCTGTGGACTTAGGGCAGGTGGGTGTAACTTGTGTCACTCTATTCTAACTGTTGTTCACGTGTCCAGTTCCAAAAGATGCAACATCCTTAATTGGCCAGTCATAACCTGGCCAACTTAAACTCTTCCAGTAATTTAATATAGCAGGTCCTGGATGAATTCTATTATGGAGTATATTAAACTAAAAAATTAGTACAATATAGTTTCATGGGATGCTACAATATTCATGTTTTAGTTCTATTGGTTTACTGTCTGGTGCTTAGTTTTTGGCATTGATTGTTCATTTCTTTTCAGTATGTTTATATAATCATATCCACACAGATATAGACAGAGGAGCACATTTTATTAACTGATGTTATTTGCATACAAAGTGTCTCAATATCTTCTGCTGTTGCCCTATCATGACACTTCAGGTGGAAGGAGCCTTCGTTCAGGGAATTGGTTATTTCATGAGCGAGGAGTACATGACCAATTCGGATAGGCTGGTTATCTCGGATGGAACTTGGACATACAAGATCCCAACTGTGGACACCATCCCTCGACAGTTCAATGTTGAGCTTCTTAACAGTGGATTTCACAAGAACAGAGTGCTATCTTCAAAAGGTATTTAGTTTCTCCCCTGGTTTGATATCTATGAGCGTGCACCAAATGAGCTAGTTGTATTTTGCTTTCTAGCCTTCTAGGTTCCTAGCAGGGATAAGATGTTATAAGTCCACAAAACAATTCATGATATCTGTTATAAAGCATTCATGCATTTTTTGTTTTGTCCATCCTCATTTTTTTTAAAAAAGTGCAGCCACCCAAACCCTCGTAAACAAGTAAACAACACATGTACACTCATTATTATAAACACTAGGTGAACATGCGCTCTTCGCTGCGCCGCCTGCATCTCGTTCAAAAACAACCTGACCGGGATGGTAGATTTACCAATGTTTTGCATGTGCCACAGTCCAAAGAACAGTGGTTGACTTTTCTATCATTTCGTCTTTTTTTTATGGAAACAGTAGGACTCCGTCCTGCTGTGAGCTTTATTGATTAAGTAATAGTTGCATCGTCAATAAACATTGAAATAATAAAGCTCGGTGGATCATCTACCCGGACATTCGGTAGTGAATCCGTCTCTCTCGATAACCAATCAGCAACACAATTGGCTTCCCTATTACAAAAAGTAAACTCGCATTTGGAAATTATTGACGTTTGGACATAGATATCATCAAATAGTGTTGTTGCTGCTGCAGTTGAGGGAAAATCACCAGTTTGAAGGGCATCAACAACTTGTTGACAATCTGACTGAACAATAACACGTGAGCACCCCACCTAATTAGCCAAAGCAATGCCCCTGTACACCTCTTGAGCTTCCAACGTGGATACATCAATTACATATTGAACCTTTTCATTGCATGTAGCGATGAAGCTCCCCATATGATCTATGATTACTACTCCTATAGCTCCAGATACTCAAGATTGAAGCTAGCATCCACGTTAATCAAAACATAACCCTCTCTTGGTTTGGCCCAAACGAGCTTTACTTCTTTATTGAGTTTTTTTCTCAAGGATCTAATATTGTTTTTAGTAATGACTTGGATAGACATAGCAGCAACCCAATTTGCGGGGTACTTCTCTCCATGGATAAGTTGACGATGTATCCACCAGATATACCACGCAGCCGTCAAAATAAGCTCTCTCAACCCATCATCATGTTGATGTACTAAGAGCTCCTCAAGCACTACACTACCTGCTATGTCCACTATCATAGCTTCTTCTATTTTTCTACCAAGCCAAGCTTTCTCCATATGTCCAAAGCATGCTCACAACTAAACAACACATGTTTTATGTCTTCGCAATGAATATTACACCGGGGGCATTGGATGGACACTGGGACATGCCGATTTGCTAGAACTGTATAACATGGAAGAATTCCATGAAGATATTTCCAAGCAAATATTTTTACCTTTGCCGCAACTGATGTTTTCCAGAGAATATCCCAAACAATAATTTGGCTTGATTGCCCAGGTGCATATAGGTCCCTTTATTTTCTACCATTTCGTCTTCATCGCACACATAATTCTAAATCATGAGTCTTATGGGAAAGGGGCAGCATATGGTGTGGATATCCATTGGTGTTGGCCCCAGTCTCCCTAGAAGTCTAGCCAGGTTAGCCCATTGAAGGTCAAACATAGCGACTTGAGACGCGAAAGCACCTATGTGCTTCTCTGTTCCAATGGGGTGGTAAAAGCTTATTGACGTTTCTCTCTACATGTGAAAAAAGTGATGGAATGCACTCGTAATATTTTGATGGCACATTTCCTTTCAGGCCGAATATATTGCACACAAAAACTAGGCCGAATAGGCATCTTTGCTATTCAGGCTAGAATTCTTGGCTGCTATAGGTGCCATACATATTGAGCCTTCAAGTGATTCATCGTGAGTAGTGCGGCAAATGTCTAATGTTTGTCGATGTTTCGATGAATCACTTGTTATTTATGTTTACATGTATGTCTAGATGTTTTCATCTTAGATTGCTTTACCATTGCTCATATATCTAGACATGAAAATTGAAGAGCAAACGAGTAAGCTCAACGAACATGTGGCTACCGTGGGTTTTAGGGTGTATCTCATATTCTACAAGAGCCGATGCTTTATTTCACCAACATAGGTAAGGCTGGATTGGAGCCCACCGCTTCGGCCACTAATGAAATATTCAGTGCAAATCAAGATAAAGACCATTGTTGTTTACATGCAAAATCTTGACAAGAGGATGAACATAACTATTCAGCGGGTGATACGTGCATTTTGCATCATCATTACTGTTACATATATGTTTAGTTTTCATTGATATATGCCATCACACACCATTATTTATGCATTTTTAGATGATTTCCGGGACTTTTCTACAAAGTCCCCTTTATTGGTATTTAATATACGGGAGGCAGAAACCCTCCTTTTTCGTTTTTCATTGTTTCAGGGATTTTCTGGACATCTAAAAATCGAGGCAAAAATACCTAATCGTTTTCACCCGAAGAAGCACCGTGGGCGAAAGAATCACGCGAGAGGGGGCACGAGGAGGAAAATAGCACTGGTGGCACGCCCTACCTGGCTGGGCGCGCCACCCTGTCTTGTTTTCCCCTCGGGCATTTTCTCGGGCCCCCCCTTTTTTATACCAGAGCCTCCGTTTCGCCCAAAAACCTAAGTCATATTTTCTCGAGATTTATTGAGGCGGCAGCGGAGGCGAAGGTCCTCTCCTACTCCGGGAGAGGGCAAATTCTGCTGCACCGGTGCCTCTGGTGAAGGGGAAATTGACGCTATCAACATCACCACTCCTCCTTGCTTCGGGGAGGCATCTCCATCAGCACCATCATCACCACCATCTCCATGTACGAGATCGACATTATCCCCCTCATAGTTTGTGTTGAATTAAACCCCGAATATCGTTTTGAGGCTAGTTGCATGTTTGTGATTGGTACTTTATCTTTATTTGGTGGAGAGATTGTATATTTAGATTGTGTTGTAACCATTATGTCTCTGGTCCATATCATGGCTGCCACTTGTGAGTAGTTCCCCACGTTACTGGGGCATAGGATGATCTGGTTATGATTCTATATGATGTGCAATGACTGGTTATGTATTTCTGAACGACTGGTTATGTCCTTCTAAAGCACTTGGATGGAGACCATACGAAGACTTCTATGGGAGACATATATAAATGTTTTTTCAAGATGAAGTAGTTGTTCTCAAATAAACTATTTGAAGAAGTTCTACCCAATTGGCAACAGACTTGAACATAAAATGGCCGATATATATTTACCGCCCTTGGAATACATATAAGGCGGGTACACAGTTATCGCTCCAAGAACCAATGGCCGATGGAGTGTTGACATCGTCCTGAGCTAAAGATTAAGCAAGTTATTTTCTGGCACGCAAGCTCTGCCAGAAAACAGGGGCATGTGTTGACACTCGTTTTTGGCCGATAGCAAATCAAGGACAGAATCCCACCGTGACAAATAAAAATGGCTGAGCAATAATCGGATAGTTTCACTCGGCGAGTTTTTATTGCTAATCGAGGAGACACCATGCCCAACATGTTTAAGTTGTGTCATGATCCGGCTTGATAGCCGGTTATGCTAGCAGTCAGAGATGATCTCGAGGATCGATATACGAAGGCTTCCACTAGATCTCCTTTAGGATGACCTCAAATAAAGAAGTGATAGAAAAAAAAGTTGTGTACCTCGACGAAACAAACAACTTTGCTTTTTGAGTCATCATGATCTGAGTTAGTATGCAACTTGTGGAGCAAAATACTGCTGGAACCCGAATTACCGTAGGTGGGGCGCTCGACCACAGAGGTGTCTAGGGTAAGGCACGAGCGAAGTTGGAGAAGAGATGAAAACAACAGGATTAATTTATTTTATTGCGACCTCGATTAAACGGTCAAGATGAACTTGGGTTGCAAAGTGGTTGACATGAAGTTCTTCGTTTTTTCGAGACGAACAACTTTGTTGTTTACGAAATTTTGATTTAAGATCGTTTACTACCTCAAAGTAGCCCCGCAAGATACTCTCAGTTTTAGACCGAACATTTTGGAAAGTTCGAACCAAGCCATCCGAATTGGACCCAAACTAGGATTTTGGACGTAAATCCAACCCTTCTTATTGCACGAAAAGTCCAGCCGCTCCTTATATACTTGAGGGGTGCATGCCGATTGAAACAACACCAATCGAACAAATCAATCTACTACTTTTTCGTGATCATCTACTTTTATCCCTCTCCCTTGTATCTTTCTTCTTGTTCTTCGTCGTTCTTCAAGATTGGAGGCTTCAAATCCACGAGGTCCTAGGGGCGGTTAGGCCGACCTAGGGCAGCCCATAGCCGTTGCACGCCCTGACGGGGTCCCTCCCTGGAGAGCGGGGTTTCGGGTCTACAAAAGCAACCGCCAGACTGTCTTGTGTACCGCGCTTCCAGCGAGCCTCCCTCGGCGCGTGCTGCCATGTATCGCGCTCGGCGTCGATGGTACATGATGATGTGTTCGTGTGCGGACAACAACCGAGCAAGGGAGGAACCTGAGTGAGGTGAAAGAGGAGAGTGAGGCAATATTTATAGGTGCAACGGGTTGTCAAGACAGACAAGAAATCGCGGGGATTAAACGCAGCCAGAATTAGCGGGGCGCGGTGTCGCCGTGCGAGATTTGGGAAAGGATGTGGACAACGACGACATGGCGCCGCATGGGGCCTGATACGCGTAGATGCACACGTCCGTTGGGAACCCCAAGTGGAAGGTATGATGCGTATAGAAGCAAGTTTCCCTCAGTATGAAACCAAGGTTTAATCGAACCAGTAGGAGCCAAGAAGCACGTTGAAGGTTGATGGTGGCGAAATGTGATGCGGCGCAACAACGAGGATTCCGGCGCCAACGTGGAATCTGCACAACAAAACCAAAGTACTTTGCCCCAACGAAACAGTTGAGGTTGTCAATCTCACCGGCTTGCTGTAACAAAGGATTAAGCGTATCGAGTGGAAGATGATTGTTTGCAAGAAAACGGTAAAACACAATTGCAGTAGATTGTATGCTATGTAAAGAATAGGACCGGGGTCCACAGTTCACTAGAGGTGTCTCTCCCATAAGATAAAAGCATGTTGGGTGAACAAATTACAGTCGGGCAATTGACAAATAGATAAGGGCATAACAATGCATATACATGATATGATAAATATAGTGAGATTTAATCCGGGCATTACGACAAAGTACATAGACCGCCATCCAACTGCATCTATGCCTAAAAAGTCCACCTTCGGATTATCATCCGAACCCCATTCGGTATTAAGTTGCTAAGCAACAGACAATTGCATTAAGTATGGTGCGTAATGTAATCGACAACTACATCCTTAGACATAGAATCAATGTTTTATCCCTAGTGGCAACAGCACATCACAACCTTAGAACTTTACGTCACTTGTCCCAGGTGTCAATGAAGGCATGAACCCACTATCGAGCATAAATACTCCCTCTTGGAGTTAAGAGCAAAAACTTGGCCAGAGCCTCTACTAATAACGGAGAGCATGCAAGATCATAAACAACACATAAACAATAGATTGATAATCACCATAACATAGTATTCTCTATCCATCGAATCCCGACAAACACAACATATAGTATTACAGATAGATGATCTTGATCATGTTAGGCAGCTCACAAGATCCAACAATGAAGCACAACAAGGAGAAGACGACCATCTAGCTACTCGCTATGGACCCATGGTCCAGGGGTGAACTACTCACTCATCACTCCGGAGGCGACCATGGCGGTGTAGAGTCCTCCGGGAGATGAATCCCCTCTCCGGCGAGGGTGCCGGAGGCGATCTCCTGAATCCCCGAGATGGGATTCGCGGCGGCGGCGTCTCCGGAAGGTTTTCCGTATCGTGGCTCTCGGTGCTGGGGTTTTCGCGACGGAGGCTTTAAGTAGGCGGAAGGGCAACGTGGGGGGCCACACGAGGGCCCCACACCCTAGGTCGGCGCGGCCGGGGCACGGGCCGCGCCGCCCTATGGTGTCGGCGCCTCGTGGCCCCACTTCCTTCCCTCTTCGGTCTTCCGGAAGCTTCGTGCAAAAATAGGACCACGGGGGAAGATTTCGTCCAATTCCGAGAATATTTCCTTACTAGGATTTCTGAAACCAAAAACAGCGAGAAAACAACAGCGGCTCTTCGGCATCTTGTTAATAGGTTAGTTCCGGAAAATGCATAAATATGACATATAATGTGCATAAAACATGTAGGTATCATCAATAAAGTGGCATGGAACATAAGAAATTATCGATACGTTGGAGACGTATCGGCATCCCCAAGCTTAGTTACTGCTCGTCCCGAGCGAGGTAAAACGATAACAAAGATAATTTCTGAAGTGACATGCCATCATAATCTTGATCATACTATTTGTAAACATATGTAATGAATGCAGCGATCAAAACAAAAGTAATGACATGAGTAAACAAATGAATCATATAGCAAAGACTTTTCATGAATAGTACTTCAAGACAAGCATCAATAAGTCTTGCATAAGAGTTAACTCATAAAGCAATAAATCAAAGTAAAGGTGTTGAAGCAACACATAGGAAGATTAAGTTTCAGCGGTTGCTTTCAACTTATAACATGTATATCTCATGGATATTGTCAACATAAAGTAATATAACAAGTGCAATATGCAAGTATGTAGGAATCAATGCACAGTTCACACAAGTGTTTGCTTCTTAAGGTGGAGGGAGATAGGTAAACTGACTCAACAATAAAAGTAAAAGAATGGTCCTTCAAGAGGAAAGCATTGATTGCTGTATTTGTGCTAGAGCTTTTATTTTGAAAACATGAAACAATTTTGTCAACGGTAGTAATAAAGCATATGAGTTATGTAAATTATATCTTACAAGTTGCAAGCCTCATGCATAGTATACTAATAGTGCCCGCACCTTGTCCTACTTAGCTTGGACTACCGGATCTTCGCATGCCATGTTTCAACCAAGTGTCACAAAGGGGTACCTCCATGCCGCCTGTACAAAGGTCTAAGGAGAATGCTCGCATTTTGGATTTCTCGCTTTTGATTATTCTCAACTTAGACATCCATACCGGGACAACATGGACAACAGATAATGGACTCCTCTTAAATGCATAAGCATTTAGCAATGATTATTATTCTCATATGAGATTGAGGATATATGTCCAAAACTGAAACTTCAACCATGATTCATGGCTTTAGTTAGCGGCCCAATGTTCTTCTCTAACAATTTTGCATGCTCCAACCACTAAAATGATAGATCCCTCAGACAAGACGGACATGCATAGCAACTCACATGATATTCAACAATAGTTGATGGCGTTCCCCGAAGCATGGTTATCGCACAACAAGCAACTTAATAAAAGATAAAGTGCATAAGTACATATTCAATACTACGATAGTTTTTAAGACTATTTTGTCCCATGAGCTATATATTGCAAAGGTGAATGATGGAATTTTAAAGGTAGCACTCAAGCAATTTACTTTGGAATGGCGGAGAAATACCATGTAGTAGGTAGGTATGGTGGACACAAATGGCATAGTAGTTGGCTCAAGGATTTTGGATGCATGAGAAGTATTCCCTCTCGATACAAGGTTTAGGCTAGCAAGGTTATTTGAAGCAAACTCAAGGATGAACAAGTGCAGCAAAACTCACATAAAAGACATATTGTAAACATTATAAGACTCTACACTGTCTTCCTTGTTGTTCAAAACTCAATACTAGATATTATCTAGACCTTAGAGAGACCAAATATGTAAATCAGATTTTAGCAAGCTCTATGTATTTCTTCATTAATGGGTGCAAAGCATATGATGCAAGAGTTTAAACATGAGCACAACAATTGCCAAGTATCACATTATCCAAGACATTTTAGAATTACTACATGTAGCATTTTCCAATTCCAACCATATAACAATTTAACGAAGAAGAAACTTCGCCTTGAACATTATGAGTAAAGCCTAAGGACACATGTGTCCATATGCAACAGCGGAGCGTGTCTCTCTCCCACAAAGTGAATGCTAGGATCCATTTTATTTAAACAAAAACAAAAACAAAAACAAACCGACGCTCCAAGTAAAGAACACAAGATGTGACTGAATAAAAATATAGTTTCGGGGGAGGAACCTGATGATGTTGTCGATGAAGAAGGGGATGCCTTGGGCATCCCCAAGCTTAGACGCTTGAGTCTTCTTAGAATATGCAGGGGTGAACCACGGGGGCATCCCCAAGCTTAGAGCTTTCACTCCTCTTGATCATAGTATATCATTCTCCTCTCTTGACCCTTGAAAACTTCCTTCACACCAAACTTCAAGCAAACTCATTAGAGGGTTAGTGCACAATTAATAATTCACACATTCAGAGGTGGCACAATCATTCTTTACACTTCTGGACATTGCATAAAGCTACTGGACATTAGTGGATCAAAGAAATGAATCCAACATAGCAAAAGAGGCAATGCGAAATAAAAGGCAGAATCTGTCAAAAACAGAACAGTCCGTAAAGACGAATTTAAAGCTGGCACCAGACTTGCTCAAATGGAAAAACTCAAAACTAATGAAAGTTGCGTACATATCTGAGGATCACGCTCGTAAATTGGCAGATTTTTTCGAATTTTCTACAGAGAACTGTGCCCAGATTCGTGACAGACAGCAATGCTGTTTCTGCGCAGCGATCCCAAATATAACATCAACTTTGGCATAGAAACTTTACTTGGCACAAAAACATGATAAGGAGAGGTTGCTACAGTAGTAAACAACTTCCAAGACTCAACAAAACAAAAAATTGCTGTAGTAAAAACATGGGTTGTCTCCCATAAGCGCTTTTCTTTAACGCCTTTCAGCTAGGCGCAGAAAGTGCAAATCAAGTATTATCGAGAGATGAAGCATCAACATCATTACCAGGGGTGTTGGGAGTTTTCTCAACCAAGCATAGTATGTTTGATATATAAGTTTTAGCGTCTCCCTTTTCATTAGTCTTAGGCTTGCTACTCTCATCGAACAAATTTTCAGGAACAAGCCAAGCATAGTTATTTTCTAGTGCATCATTCATAGCTAGGAGTTTACATGGTATTGGTGCTTTGATCTCCCTACCATCATTAATATTATTAGTGTACCTTATTCTATCCATGTCCATTTTTTCAAGGAGACCAATAAAATTGGTATGAGAACCTAACATATTAAATTTAGCAAAAACCTTTCTAGCCTCTCTTGCTAGACCACCAAATTCTCTAAGAAGAGTTTCTAGAACAAAATCTTTCTTTTCCCCTTCTTCCATATCACCAAGTGTAAGAAACATGTGTTGGATTATAGGATTGAGATTAACAAATTTAGTTTCCAACATGCGAACTAAAGCAGCAGCAGCAATTTCATAGGTGGGTGCAAGTTCTACCAAGTGTCTATCTTCAAAATCTTCGATAATACTAACATGATTGAAAAATTCTTCTATATTATTTCTCCCAACTATGGACCCACGTCCTACCGGTATGTCTTTTGTGATGAAATTAAAAGGAAACATGATGCAATAAGCAAAAAGTAAACTAGGCAAACAAAGTAAAGACAAGTAACTAATTTTTGTGTGTTTTTGATATAGAGAGCAAGACAGTAAATAAAGTAAAACTAGCAACTAATTTTTTTTGTATTTTGATTTAGTGCAGCAAACAAAGTAGTAAATAAAATAAAGCAAGACAAAAACAAAGTAAAGAGATTGAGAAGTGGAGACTCCCCTTGCGGCGTGTCTTGATCTCCCCGGCAACGGCGTCGGAAATTTAGCTTGATACGCGTAGATGCACACGTCCGTTGGGAACCCCAAGTGGAAGGTATGATGCGTATAGAAGCAAGTTTCCCTCGGTATGAAACCAAGGTTTAATCGAACCGGTAGGAGCCAAGAAGCACGTTGAAGGTTGATGGTGGCGAAATGTGATGCGGCGCAACAACGAGGATTCCGGCGCCAACGTGGAATACGCACAACAAAACCAAAGTACTTTTGCCCCAACGAAACGAGTGAGGTTGTCAATCTCACCTGGCTTACTTTGTAACAAAGGATTAAACGTATCGAGTGGAAGATGATTGTTTGCAAGAAAACGGTAAAACACAATTGCGGTGGATTGTATGCTATGTAAAGAATAGGACCGGGGTCCACGAGTTCACTAGAGGTGTCTCTCCCATAAGATAAAAGCATGTTGGGTGAACAAATTACGAGTCGGGCAATTGACAAATAGATAAGGGCATAACAATGCATATACATGATATGATAAATATAGTGAGATTTAATCCGGCATTACGACAAAGTACATAGACCGCCATCCAAGCTGCATCTATGCCTAAAAAGTCCACCTTCGAGGTTATCATCCGAACCCCATTCGGTATTAAGTTGCTAAGCAACGAGACAATTGCATTAAGTATGGTGCGTAATGTAATCGACAACTACATCCTTAGACATAGAATCAATGTTTTATCCCTAGTGGCAACAGCACATCACAACCTTAGAACTTTCTGTCATCGTCCCGAGGTGTCAATGAAGGCATGAACCCACTATCGAGCATAAATACTCCCTCTTGGAGTTAAGAGCAAAAACTTGGCCCGAGCCTCTACTAATAACGGAGAGCATGCAAGATCATAAACAACACATAAACAATAGATTGATAATCACCATAACATAGTATTCTCTATCCATCGGATCCCGACAAACACAACATATAGTATTACGGATAGATGATCTTGATCATGTTAGGCAGCTCACAAGATCCAACAATGAAGCACAACAAGGAGAAGACGACCATCTAGCTACTGCTATGGACCCATGGTCCGGGGGTGAACTACTCACTCATCACTCCGGAGGCGACCATGGCGGTGTAGAGTCCTCCGGGAGATGAATCCCCTCTCCGGCGGGGTGCGGAGAGCGATCTCCTGAATCCCCGAGATGGGATTCGCGGCGGCGGCGTCTCGGAAGGTTTTCCGTATCGTGGCTCTCGGTGCTGGGGTTTTCGCGACGGAGGCTTTAAGTAGGCGGAAGGGCAACGCGGGGGGCCACACGAGGGCCCCACACCCTAGGTCGGCGCGGCCAGGGCCTGGGCCGCGCCGCCCTATGGTGCTGGCGCCTCGTGGCCCCACTTCCTTCCCTCTTCGGTCTTCTGGAAGCTTCGTGCAAAAATAGGACCACGGGCGAAGATTTCGTCCAATTCGAGAATATTTCCTTACTAGGATTTCGAAACCAAAAACAGCAGAAAACAACAACTGGCTCTTCGGCATCTTGTTAATAGGTTAGTTCCAGAAAATGCATAAATATGACATATAATGTGCATAAAACATGTAGGTATCATCAATAAAGTGGCATGGAACATAAGAAATTATCGATACGTTGGAGACGTATCAGGGCCCACCTGTCAGCGAGAGGGGAGAGAGTAAAGGGAGATATGTTCGGGTCCGCTTCGGTTGGGCCATGGGCTCCTTCTTGCCATGGGCCGAATCGTCACCCCGTGTCCCTTTTCCTTTTAGTTCGTTTTATTGTATCTTTTTTCTATTTTTTCTTTCTATATACTTTGAATTCAAAATTAAAACAAACTAGGACCAAAGTATGTTAGAAAAATTTGGAAAAAAATATCAGCGTGTTGCCAATCCCAAAAGGAACACTTTGGCACCACTCACTTTTCAAAATAAATTTAAAAGCCGAGATGGTCTATAAGCCTATAAAGTGTCTTATTGATTTTCCTTTTTGCACTTTGTGAATTTATACTTTCTTAGGGTTTTAAATGCACAAAACCATGATGATGGTGGAGTGCATGCTTTAGAATGTTGCAAATTTGGGATTTTACAATATATGTTCTTTTGTTGATTCTGTCGTGAAGCTATTGTGATGTCACTACTTGTGACAAATCCACCCGCATAGCGTGCATGTTTCGACGTGCATGACGTGGGCATTACCCTTCGGTTAACCAATATTGCTCTACCCTATACAGTCCAGATGGAGGCCCATGAAGGTACCCGAAGGGAAGTTGGGACACTAAGACGGTGCAGCGGAAGATTACTTGAAGTACAAGACACGGAAGAAGCCGAACAAGGAAAGATTAGAGATAGATCTATTGTAAGTCTACTCGTACTCGATTAGACCTCTCGGGACCTGACCACCTATATAAAGGCCAGGAGAGGGGCTATCGATGAACACAATCAATCTTAGCGATCTTAGCCAACAGAAGCTTAGAACTAGGTTACCCTAGCGATTAGCTATCTCGGCGAGATCACAGCCGAACTATTCGGCACCCCATTGTAACCTGTTTTCATCATAATCAAAGAACAGACAGGCCGGACGTAAGGGTTTTACCTCATCGAGGGCCCCGAACCTGGGTAAATCGCTCTCCCCGCTTGTCTGTGTACCGATGTCTCGTGTCAGCTTGCAGGATTCCATCAACCCTAAGCCCCTATCGGAGGGCATTGCCGAGGAGCACCCTCGACAATTGGCGCCGTCTGTGGGAACCCTGCAGGCACCAGATCAGTCATCGGCAGATCTGATCATGTCATCGACATCTTCATCGACACCTTCATCGGCACCGCCATCACCAACTCTGGGAGGTCCGATCCGATAAATTTGGGATGTAAATTTGGGATTTTACAATATATGTTCTTTTGTTGATTCTGTCGTGAAGCTATTGTGATGTCACTACTTGTGACAAATCCACCCGCATAGCGTGCATGTTTCGACGTGCACCTTATATTTAATGGATGTCTTACGATCATTATTGTGCGGATTTTGGTGGAAACATGGAAATCTGCATAGTGAAGAGACGGTGGAAGGATAAATTTTCTCAACGTCGACGGAGTCACCGCGAGGACAGGAAACCCTAACTAGAGGGATTCTTTTTTTAGAATCGATCTTAACCAGTTGCCTCTTGAAAGCAACTTTAGAAAGTTTAGACTTGGATATTCCCCTTTGGATAAAGAAGGGCACATGTGTATTTCCCCCTCCTTTGTCCCAAAAAGCCAACAATAGGAATACCATACCACGGCAAAATTCGTGGTCTTGCAAAGACACGGACGGACCGACCGGCCGAGCGTCTAATACCAGGCGTGACGTCGTAGGTTGTTCGGGTCCGTGCCAGGGGAAAATATTAGCCGTTCGTTCGAAAAGGGGGGACAGGTGGCGGCAGATCCCTCTTTCACCGATTGCATTCATCTTTCATTGCTCAATTTTCCCCCAAATTCCTCCAAATCCCTAACTCCCCAATCTCAAAATTTCCTTCAAACTGTAGATTTTTCTCCTCTCAAATCGAAATCCGCCGGCGGGCCTCTCCGATCGGCAACCAAGGTTAGTCCCTTCCTGTTCTCCTAGTCTCTGGAATTCTTCGATCTGTTCTGCTGTTTCCTGAATATTCGATTTTCTCTCTGTCGCGTGAAATCCAAGCAGACAAACTACGAGATATCTGCGCGGCGAATGTCATGGAGAAGGAGGTCTCGGAAGAGATGAGTCCACCCCCTCAGCCTGTTGATTCGCCAGAAGACACTCCGCCCTCGGAATCCGACCCCGAGGAGCAGAAGCCTGGTTCGCTTTTCCCCCAAACTTTTCTCCTCAACTCCTCCCTTGCTAGGGCTAGATTTTCCTGATCTACATGTCCATTTTGGTAGAAAAAAAGACGCCACGGAAATGGGCCGCTTGGACACGCCAAGAGGAAGAGAGTTTCTTCAATGCTCTGCGCCAAGTAGGAAAAGTAAGATTATACCTTCTGGATGCAATGTTACTTTAGCAGATTTGGCAGAGGGCCAACATCTTCTCTTTGTTTTTTTTTGTAGAATTTTGAGAAGATAACTCTCCGTGTCCAGAGCAAAAACAAGGATCAGGTAACCTCATCTTCCACCAATATGTTCGTGTGATTTTGAAGGCTGTGCATAACTAATTAGAAATTTGGAAGAGGAGGAACATACATGTGGAATTGCAAGTTTTGTTTGTATGCAAACTGCCCTTAAAGATTCCCATTTTGATGGCAAATAGAACCTGAGTAGACACAATTTATTGGTGAGTATCTGGAAGCAACTGCCATAGGGGAAATTATATTCATTAGCTAGGCCTTTCTTGTTCGTTGACATAGCACTCCCTTTAATTAACATAAAGGTATGAAGCCATTATTGCTTAGGTTGCCCTTGCAGTAGCTGGGGAGGTGTTGCAGGGAGGGAGAATCACATCATCTCAACAAACCAATGAGGATGAGCTCCTTCCACTTGCAGACAGTCTCATCTCTTTACTTTTAGCCATTCACCCTCCTCGCCTGCAGCATACTTCACTTTGTAATTATATCCCCTTTTAAGTTTCGTGGTGATTGACAACCTCCAAAATCCTGATCATGAGATTTTGTAATACCCCACCACGCCACTAGCTTTTATTCAGGTGCTGCATCGTTTGCCCTAGTTTTCCCTCTTTTTGCCCTGCCCTAACCATGTTTGGCTGCGAGGCACACACCTCGGTGTCTTAGCTTCTTGTGTGGTGAGCTGAAAGGCACAAGCTTCAGCTACGACTCTGCACCTCGAGCAGCTTGAGGCATTTTGCCATACTGCATTTGGTTTTATAACTTTCTATGATGACAGGTGCTTTATTGTCGCTCATTCTCTTACACCATCACATGTCTGGCATTATTTTGAACATGCACTAACTAGACAATACATTGTACTAAGCCATTAGCCTCAAGGTTCAGTATTTGCCTGCAAATACAGGTCAGACATTACTACTATCGTCTTGTTAGACGTATGAAGAAGCTTCTGGGTCCTGAGTTCTCACTTGATGCACGTAACTCCAAGGATATCATTGCTGCTATGCTCCGCTGGTAATTAAACGAGCCTTGATGATATACAGTTAATGTGATGACATGTATTACTCTTTTTTTCATTTAAGTAGCATAATAGAAAATAGTAATAGCTTTGCTATATCTTTCTACCATACTTTGGATAGTCTTTTCTACTTAATGTGTGTGGTATATTTTACCCCAACACAGATTACAGCTCTGGCTATAGTGTTTAGAGCTAGAATTGTGAGGCCTTAACAGCGCAATTGTGTAAACACCTTGTAATATTTAGTGTTATGTTGCTCTATTCCATTGTACATCTTTATGTTCTGACTAATCAATCAAAATGAATTTATGGCAATTTGGAAGTTTCTCTTATTCCCTGCATTGCATAATAAATATGCTAGAACAAAGAAAAACCTCTTTATAATAACAAAATTGGGGAATGAGTGCCTGGGACTAGAAGGAGGGAGCTAGTTATTTGTACATTGACACACAAAATGCCTTTGTATATGTGTAAGAGGGACAGAACATCGTTTCTTGCTAATAATCATCACCTTTTTATTTGATCCTGCATCATTTCTTTTAATTGCATGGATAAATACTGAGATGTTAACTGAGCTAAATGCAGGTGGTCTCTGCTCGACAAATTTAGCTGCAGTGCTTCAAAGCTACATCTGAAGCCTCGGAGATTCAAATCATTTGTGGATGCATTGGTCCGTTAGATCGCTGCTTGCTTGTTGTCTTCAGTTTCTTATCCCAATATAAAGGTCGTGTGACTAGTTCTGTTTCTCATGCAACCTATTCTATTTATAGGGAAACCAGCTGCTAAAGGACAGAAAGAGAACCAGAAGAAAGTGTCCACGAGCGGAGGCACACCTATCTTCAGCGCCAATTCTCAGCAAGACTCCAGGAAATCAATCTTCGTCGGTAGAACTCTTGCCCATGGATGCTCAAAATGGTAGCAAAGTAGCTTCTTCTAAAGGAGCGCTTTTTAAACGGGTCGCAGAGCCAAATTCTAACAAGTCAGGAGTAATCAAAGGAGATCTCTCTGCCACAAGAACCGTGAGACAAAAAAGAAGAGCAGGTGATCACTTATTTTCATCTGAGATTTGATATTGTATAGCCTTACACATTCTACGTTGTGTGAAATTTGCATGTTATGTATCATTTGCAAAATCTGCATGTCTTCACAAATCTTGACTCTGTAGTATTGAATGTTCCTTTACATTAGTGTTGAGAGCAGATGACTTGTGTTGTAGGTGGTGTCGGTGCATCTGCTGCATATAAGAAATGGGAGAGAGCTGCCATGGCCGGTGTTTCTTTAGTTGCTGATGCAGCAGAGGAGCTTGAACGCAACAGGATGACCCAGAACTTGTCTAATGTTGATGCAACAATGGCAGCTTCATCACCGAATAATTTGTCTAATGTTGATGCAACAATGCCAGCTTCATCACCGAGTAACTTATCTACTGTTGATGCAAAAATGCCAGCTTCATCACCGAATAACTTATCTACTGTTGATGCAACAATGCCAGCTTCATCACCGAATAACTTGTCTACTGTTGATGGTATTGTTTCTAGTGTTTGTGTTGTAGTTCATTTAATCACTGTACTATTGTTTCTTGTGTTTGTTGTGTAGCTCATGTAATTGCTGGGCCTAGATTAACTCGTGCAAACTCCTGATATTTTTATTCTACAACTGCCAGATGTGGGCACAAATCATATGAAAGAAGCAGATCCACAAGTACCTTCGAAACTGAAGCTGCAGTTATTTCCAATAAATGAAGCTACGCGGAAGTCATTGGAGAAGGTAATGTTTCCTTTTGCTAGCACTGGTTATTTGGTGAACTGTTAGCCCCAACTCTGAGATCCCAGTAGTCGATAAAATGTTCATGATATATGAAACATGAAGCATAAATAAATTTATTTGTGCCATTCATGTTGTGAATAAGCTATTTTCTGTAGTGGGTGTGAAATTAAGTGTTGCCTAATTCTATGGATGTGCACACACAGAGCTATTTAGTTCTTTTCTGAAATTTTCTAACAGCTGAGCTTGGTATACCAATCTGCACTTTAACAGGATGATCATAATCCACATCTGGAGCTCACATTAAGTGCTAGGAAAAGAATGTCTTCTGTTTTAGAACATATGAATCGCAAGTGGGGCAACTCAAATATTGGATGTGGAGAGCTTGTTCTTTTCCCATATTGTGCTCATCAAGAGGATTTAGCTACATATCAGAAGTGGACAACACGAGATACTGTTGCAGTCGGCGACGTTTTCGTTCGGTGAATAGCCCCTCTATTTTCCGATTAAGGTATGGGGTTTCTGTTACTATATTAAGTAGTAATCCTCTATGCCTTTAGTGCCAACCGTATAGTTGCTAACTGCTGTATACTTTTTTCGTCAATTAGGTATGGCTGGTTTTCCCTAGCTGAGCTTGAAGCAGGACTAAGTGAAATGTCGTTGACCCACTTTGAGAATTGCATGATACCAGAAGACATCCAGGTCAAATCTTCTTCAGAGGCTTGTCTGCAAAAGGATGGCACGTCGCTCATTGACTTAGCTTCTGAGAAAGCATCTTGTAAACCAAAAGATCGGTCGTCGGCATTGCTTGCTACACCATCTAGTACAGGAAAGAATGCCGAGGAAGAGCAGTCCATGAATGTTCCTGCAAACCAAGCCCTTGAGGTCCTATTCCTGTTTCGTGCATACTTTTAAGACAAGAATCCTATGGTTGATCTTTTATCTTTTATCTCTGATCTGTTATTATATTATACTTCAGGTTGATCCACAAATGAATTATGTAGCATTACCAGAAGTAGGCTGGGCAGATACCCTCACTGATATCAGTGTTGGATACTTGCTTACAGAAGCATCCAAGGCTGCTAATATGGATTGTGAAGCGACCTCTACTGTCAAAAATGCTCTTTTCCATGTTGATCCTTGCAGCTATGACTCGTTTGATGCAGCTGTTGCCCTTCATACCTCTCATTATCAAGCCGCAGAGCAGCCAGCTCATACATCTCACTCCACCATCTGGGGTGCAGAAGAAACGTGTGATGAGTTCAGTTTTAAGTTGGCCGCAGCTAGGAAGCAAGAAGGTTCAAACACTTCAGCTAGCAGCCCTCCTGATAGCGACAATGAAGTTCACTCTTCAAATTCAGAAGGGTTTCTAAGTTTTCTTGAGGTTGTTTGTCATTTTAGGGGTTCTGAACAAGCTTCTACCTTTTTGATATTGCTAAGTTACAATTTATCTCATGCTGTAGGACTTGGCTGGAAAAGAGACTCCTGACAATCTCGCGCTGATGATGCCAAAGATATAGATGAACTTTGTCCCAAATCGCCACCTCAAAACAACAATGATTCTGGATCAAAAGATCAGTCTCTCGCTGACATATTCTGGGTATTGGACAATTGCTCTAGCAGTACTTTTTATCTTTGCTTGCTGACCGGATTAGCTATACCGATACTTATATTTTCATCTTCCTTTTTTACAGGCTGATTCACTTGAACCACTGGACTTGGATATACCACCAGTGAGATACCAAGCTGATGACTTCATCTTAGGAAACAGTGACAATAGTTGGAATCGGATGATGGAAAATAGCATGGATGCGTTTCGGAACTTGTCGTTCTTCGCGGCAGATAATTTCGACTCAGTTCTGCCCATCATGTAGAGTTATGGATGCTGCGGGTTATCTCGCTACGTTGGCTAGGAAGGATACTGCCAATGGCGCATCCCGCTGAGGAGGAGGCTTTATATTGCCCAAGCGAGCTGCTTGTTGCCAATCCAACATGTGCGGACTCGCTGTGCCTTTGTTGTCAGCAGAGACCCATGTTGCTGTAAGGTTATGACATAAACTCGTGTACTTTGTAAATCGTGTTGTTTCTGTACAAAAGGCATATACAAGCGCTTGGTTACAATAAAGCTTCTCTTCCATGTACAAGTCATCAGATTATTTGACCAATAGTTAATGAGACCGATGTTTGGTTATATTCTTAGATATCTCGTCATGACCTCCTTTTCTTTTCTACGATACCCTGTCATGGCCTTATTAATTCTTGGGCACAAGTTCATCTGGAAAAGAAGTATCTTTGCAGGAGGAAATAGCTATTCTGCTGCTATTCAGAACACAATATGCTGGGGAGACTTGTGCTGCTTCTCCAGCTACAGAACACATCGTTATTGGAAGCACTGGCAGAAAAAAACTATTGGTTTACGGTCAACCGCTATAGCAGCGCATGGACTCTATGGTCTAAGCTTGTGTGAGAATTCATCATCTTTTGGCTAGCAAGAGGTCTAGAAGCATGCGGTAGTGTTCATAGTGCTATTTATTTATCATCAAACAGCGATACTTAATGTTAAACATCTATGTATACTAGTAAGAAGCAGCACTAAATAAGGCACTTAGCAAATCACCATTCAATAAAGCATTTAAAACTAGTGATAGCATGCATAATTTGAACTTTCAGCATTTTAAGCATTCCTCTTTCTCTTTTCATATCATGCAATCTATTTTTATTGAAGGGTAAGAAGTATATTTCAGCAGCCCTTTCATATGCATGTAAGGTACTTAATATGATGGTTTCATGTATTTAAAAATAAAACTAGACACAAGCAAAACAAAACAAAAGACGCTCCAAGTTCTTGCGAAAATTCTATGTTGCTAAAAAAATAGATTTTAGAAGTGTGCAAATCGAGAGTTTAAAAATGAGTCAAGTGGGGTGCCTTGGGCATCCCCAAGCTTATTGTCTTCACCATTCTTGGATAGCTCTTGGTGTGTTGTTCCTCCATTCCCTGTGGAAAAACTTCAACACAAACTTTTCTTTCCATTCTTTTCTATGGGGTGACATTAGTGGTATAAGAATAATATGGTTGCTGCAATTTTATTCAAAGATAAAATAATTCCTTTATGTATCAGAGATCACATAAAGTTATACACATTTTTAGCAGATCAAAAGATTCAAGAAAAATCATTTTGAAACTCAAAAGAATGATGCAAACATTAAGAGGCAAAATCTGTCAAAAATTTTGGCAGCAACAAAACTGAATTTTTTCAACCACTTAGACATGTCAGAAATTTTATCCAATTTTTACGCATATATAGTATGAAAAGTTGCAGCTACTGTGAATTTATCAAGATTTTAGGAGTTACGAAAAAATCAGATAAATCATGCACTAAAAAGTGCAATGCAGAAATCAGCAACTCCCACTTTGTTTCACAACTTTAAAACATTCAAATGGGTAAAACATCCAAATTGGTACTTTATTTAAAAACCAGATATAAAAAAAAAAAAACTCCTTGCAACAGCAAGAATGCAAAAGAAAAAATAAACATAAAAACATCTCGGGTTGCCTCCCGTAAAGCGCTTTCTTTATAGCCATATAGCTAGGCTTACTTACTTGATTCAAGTGGTATGGAAATCACGTGGTAGCTTGAATCTTGGTGCTACCTCCTTCTTTCTTGGAAAGTGATCCATATACTTCTTATGTGGGAATTTAATTTAACATTCCCCTCTTTTGAATCAGTAATAGCCCCTGTAGTTCTCAAAAAGGGTCTCCCAAGAATTATAGGACTAGAGGTATTGATACCCATGTCCATGACAATAAAATCCACAGACACATATGTTATATGTAATTCAACCATAACATAATTAACTCTTCATAATGCTTCTTTTAGTTGAATCATCAGCAAGTAAAAGATCTATAGAGAATTTTCCCCATATTCTTAAGTTTTAACAAATCATATAGCTCTTTAGATAAAACAGAGACACTGGATCCTAAATCTAGAATAGCATGGTGTGTCTCTTTTTCTATGGCAATTAATATCTCGAGGATCCAAGCTTAGGTGGTATCATAGCTTCATTGTTATACCTCTCTATATTTTCTTTGATAACATAATTTGCAATATTAGAGCCAAACCCAGCTTGATGAACATTAATAGTAGGACTTTTAGAAAACTTTTCAAGAATAGAAATTAATTCATGCAAGCTACATTTATAAAGATATAGTATTGTTTCTCTTATTTCACTAAGCATTTTCATTTCTTCTATTTTCTCTTGCCTACGATATAAATTGAAAATTCCATATCTATCATCGAATACATCTTCAGGGACTTCAACTTTTTCTGAACTTTTCATAATTTTAACTTCTGAAAGAAAACCATCTAACAAAACATAAGCATGTGTGGCTGGTAAATTCATGAGGGCGCCTCCACATCCTTTACCCATACATTTCTTAGATGTGTCAGTTAGCCCACTAGAATGTAAACATAAGCATCCAATATCTTAGGCCATGCTCTGCTCCATAGGCAAGTCCCCTAAATCTCTCACAAGCTCTTACTAGCAAATCATTTTCAGTTTGCTTAAAGGAAATGATAATTTCTCTAAGGTGACTTACTATTTTTGAAGAACCAAATCTCTCTACAAAAGTAGCTTTAAAATTGAACTAAGAGCTAAAGTTTCCAGGTATCCATTTTAACACCCAATCTAAAGCTTTACAATCAAGTGAGTAAGGGAAAAGCTTAACCTTGATGATATATTATCAGTGTTGCTTATCTTAAGAGCTTTGCATTTTTCATTGAATCTATTTAGATGCACCATAGGACAATCATTTGGTTTTCCATAGAAATGATGTTCATAGATTGCTTTTACTATTGTAGGATCAATTTCAAATGGTTCTATAGGTATTTCATCATATGTTGGAAAATTTCTCACACTGAAAGGCCAATGAGTTATTTTTTCCATTTTTAATTAGTAGAACAAATTTTATGTATTTTTGGGTTTTAAAATAGAATTAGAAAGAAAAGACTAAAAACAAGTCAAATAAAACACTTTGCAAAATATAAAAGAGGAAGAAGAGCTCACGACGGTGCAACCTCCCCAAGCTTGGTGATGGGGTTCGTTGCATATAAAACAAAAAAATTTCTACCGCAAGACGAATAAAACCAACAGATCTAATCTATGGAACACCCAAGATCTAATCTACAAGATCGAAGCAACGAGATAGAGATGAGACTAACCCTCGAAGATTCCAAAGCCTACGAGATTAATCTCGTTGTTGGTGTAGACGATCGTCCCCGTGCTACAATCCGGCAGCACTTCCGTACTCGGTCGCGCGTACGGTGTCGATGAAGCTCCTTCCTCTCCCCGTTCCAGCGGGCAGCGGAGGTGTGGTAGATCTCCACGGAATCCCAGCAGCATGACGGCGTGGTGGTGGTGGTGGAGAAGAATTCCTGCAGGGTGATACGTCTCCGACGTATCGATAATTTCTTATGTTCCATGCCACATTATTGATGATATCTACATGTTTTATGCACACTTTATGTCATATTCGTGCATTTTCTGGAACTAACCTATTAACAAGATGCCGAAGTGCCGGTTCCTGTTTTACTGCTGTTTTTGGTTTCGAAATCCTAGTAACGAAATATTCTCGGAATCGGACGAAATCAACGCCCAGGTTCCTATTTTTCCCGGAACCATCCGGAACACCCGAGAGCCGCGAGGGAAGCCCCGGGGGCCCCACACCACACCCGGCGCGGCCGGAGGGGGGCCGCGCCGCCCTATGGTGTGGTGGCCCCGAGCCCCCTCCGAGGCTGCCCTTCCGCCTATTTAAAGCCTCCGTCGCGAAAACCCTATTACGTTGGACGAAACCCACAGAAACCTTCCAGAGCCGCCGCCATCGCGAAGCCAAGATCTGAGGGACAGGAGTCTCTGTTCCGGCACCCTGCCGGAGCGGGGAAGTGCCCCGGAAGGCTTCTCCATCGACACCGCTGCCATCTTCACCGCCATCTTCATCACCGCTGCTGCTCCCATGAGGAGGGAGTAGTTCTCCATCGAGGCTCGGGGCTGTACCGGTAGCTATGTGGTTAATCTCTCTCCTATGTACTTCAATACAATGATCTCATGAGCTGCTTTACATGATTGAGATCCATATGATGAGCTTTGTATCGCTACTAGTTATGTGCTACTCATGTGATGTTATTAAAGTAGTCTATTCCTCCTGCATGGTGTAAAGGTGACTAGTGTGTGCACCGTGTGGTTCTTGTCGTATGCTATGATCATGATCTCTTGTAGATTGTGGAGTTAATTGTCATTATGATAGTATTGATGTGATCTATTCCTCCTTCATAGTGTAATGTGGACAGTGTGTGCGCTATGTTAGTTCTTGGTTTATTTTGCAATTATCTATTGTGCTCTAAGGTTACTTAAACATGAATATCGAATGTTGTGGAGCTTGTTAACTCCGGCATTGAGGGTTCGTGTAATCCTACGCAACGAATGGTGTTCATTATCAAACAAGAGTATATGTAGCACATATGAGAAAGAGTTATTTATTATGCGATCAATGTTGAGAGTGTCCACTAGTGAAAGTATGATCCCTAGGCCTTGTTTCCAATACTGCAAACACCGTTTGTTTACTGTTTTGTTGCATGTTTACTCGCTGCCATATTTTATTCAGATTGCTATTACCATTCATACTCATCCATATTACTTGTATTTCACTATCTCTTCGCCGAACTAGTGCACCTATACATCTGACAAGTGTATTAGGCGTGTTGGGGACACAAGAGACTTCTTGCTTTGTGGTTGCAGGGTTGCTTGAGAGGGATATCTTTGACCTCTTCCTCCTCGAGTTCGATAAACCTTGGGTAATCCACTTAAGGGAAACTTGCTTGCTGTTCTACAAACCTCTGCTCTTGGAGGCCCAACACTGTCTACAAAAATAGAAGCACCCGTAGACATCAAGCACTTTTACAGGCGCCGTTGCTTGGGAGGAAAGGTAAAAGGTACTCACACTCCGGATCTCGGCTACTAAGTTATTTTCCAGGCGCCGTTGTAAGTACTCGAAGCTATTTCCTTTAGACTACTGCAATTGCGACATTTGGTTTCTTGTTTACACTAGTTAGGCATAATGGACAACAATGAGCTTCTTATTCTATTTCCTGATTTAAGACATGGATGGTTTGATGCGAAAATTAAAAAACCCATGGAACATATTAATATGAATGCTTTGAACACTATTGTTGCTAATGCTATGGAAAATTCTAAGCTTGGGGAAGCTGGCTTTGATGAGCATGATATTTTTAGTCCCCCAAGCATTGAGGAGAAAATTTACTTTGATGATACTATGCCTCCTATATTTGATGATGAGAATAATAATGATAGCTACTTTTTTGAATTTGCTCCCACTACAACTAATAAAATTGATTATGCCTATGTGGAGAGTAATAATTTTATGCATGAGACTCATGATAAGAATGCTTTATGTGATAGTTATATTGTTGAGTTTGCTCATGTTGCTACTGAAAGTTATTATGAGAGAGGAAAATATGGTTGTAAAAATTTTCATGTTACTAAAACACCTCTCTATGTGCTGAAATTTTTGAAGCTACACTTGTTTTATCTTCCTATGCTTGTTACTTTGCTCTTCATGAACTTGTTTATTTACAAGATTCCTATGCATAGGAAGCATGTTAGACTTAAATGTGTTTTGAATTTGCCTCTTGATGCTCTCTTTTGCTTCAACTTCTATTTCTTGCGAGTGCATCATTAAAACTGCTTGAGCCCATCTTAATGGCTATAAAGAAAGAACTTCTTGGGAGATAACCCATGTGTTTTTTTACTACAGTACTTTGTTTTATATTTGAGTCTTGGAAGTTGTTTACTACTGTAGCAACCTCTCCTTATCATGTTTTTGTGCCAAGTAAAGTTTCTATGTTAAAGTTGATGTTATATTTGGGATCGCTGCGCAGAAACAGCATTGCTGTCTGTCACGAATTCTGGCACAAGTCTCTGTAGAAATTCGAAAAAATCTGCCAATTTACGAGCGTGATCCTCAGATATGTACGCAACTTTCATTAGTTTTGAGTTTTTCCATTTGAGCAAGTCTGGTGCCATTTTAAAATTCGTCTTTACGGACTATTCTGTTTTTGACAGATTCTGCCTTTTATTTCGCATTGCCGCTTTTGTTAAGTTGAATGAGTTTCTTTGTTCCATTAACTTTCAGAAGTTTTGTGCAATGTCCAGAAGTGTTAAGAATGATTGTGTGACCTCTGAACATGTGAGTTTTTGATTATGCACTAACCCTCTAATGAGTTGTTTTGAGTTTGGTGTGGAGGAAGTTTTCGAGGGTCAAGAGAGGAGGATGATATACTACGATCAAGAAGAATGAAAAGTCTAAGCTTGGGGATGCCCCGGTGGTTCATCCCTGCATATTTCAAGAAGACTCAAGCATCTAAGCTTGGGGATGCCCAAGGCATCCCCTTCTTCATCGACAAAGTATCAGGTTCCTTCTCTTGAAACTATATTTTTATTCGGTCACATCTTATGTACTTTACTTGGAGCGTCTGTATGTTTTTGTTTTTATTTTTGTTTGAATAAATGATTGTTTGGGAGAGAGACACACTCCGCTGGTTCGTATGAACACATGTGTTCTTAGCTTTTAATTTTCATAGCGAAGGTTGAAACTGCTTCGTTAATTGTTATATGGTTGGAAATGGGAAATGCTACATGTAGTAATTGGTATAATGTCTTGAATAATGTGATACTTGGCAATTGTTGTGCTCATATAGATCTTATTTAAGCTCTTGCATCATGTACCTTGTACCCATTAATGAATAATTACATAGAGCTTGTTAAAATTTGGTTTGCATGATTGGTCTCTCTAAGTCTAGATATTTTCTGGTTGAGGTGTTTGAACAACAAGGAGACGATGTAAAGTCTTATAATGCTTACAATATGTTTATATGTGAGTCTTGCTGCACCATTTTATACTTGAGTTTTCTTCAAATAACCTTGCTAGCCTAAACCTTGTATAGAGAGGGAATACTTCTCATGCATCCAAATACTTGAGCCAATATTCATGCCATTTGTGTCCACCATACCTACCTACTACATGGTATTTCTCCGCCATTCCAAAGTAAATTGCTTGAGTGCTACCTTTAAACCATTCGAAACTTATCACCTCTGATTTGTGTAAATGTTTAATAGCTCATGAGGAAGTATGTGGTGTTTATCTTTCAATCTTGTTGGGCAACTTTCACCAATGGACTAGTGGCTTCATCCGCTTTTCCAATAACTTTGCAAAAAGAGCTGGCAATGGGATTCCCAGTCCCAAATTAATTAACAAAAATAGACACTCCTCCATGGTATGT
This sequence comes from Lolium rigidum, assembly GCF_022539505.1. Taxonomy (NCBI): domain Eukaryota; kingdom Viridiplantae; phylum Streptophyta; class Magnoliopsida; order Poales; family Poaceae; genus Lolium; species Lolium rigidum. The sequence continues at coordinate 83,178,055 of NC_061510.1, forward strand.
GATTGTTGGACGGCACCCGAAGGATTCGGTTAGCCATGGCTTGAGAAAGCAAAGGTGGGGAGGAGTGTCATCATAATAAAACTAAAATAAAAAGGCACTCCTTCATGGTATGAGATTGTTGGCAGGCACCCGAGGATTCGGTTAGCCATGGTTTGTGAAAGAAAGGGTGGAAGGAGTGCCACCCAAAAATAAAATAAAATGGGAGCCGCTCTTTGAAGGTTTGTCTGGCAAGGGGGTTAGAGTACCCGCTACCATTCGTTGACAACAACAAACATCTCTCAAAACTTTATTTTTATGCTCTCTTTATGTTTTCAAAATCAAAGCTCTAGCACAAATATAGCAATCAATGCTTCCCTCTGCGAAGGGCCATTCTTTTACTTTTTATGTTGAGTTAGTTCACCTATTTCTCTCCACCTCAAGAAGCAAACACTTGTGTGAACTGTGCATTGATTCCTACATACTTGCATATTGCATTTGTTATATTACTTTGTGTTGACAATTATCCATGAGATATACATGTTAAAGTTGAAAGCAACCGCTGAAACTTATATCTTCCTTTGTGTTGTTTCAAAGCTCTCTACTTTGAATTATTGCTTTATGAGTTAACTCTTATGCAAGACTTATTGATGCTTGTCTTGAAAGTGCTATTCATGAAAAGTCATTACTTTATGATTCAGTTGTTTACTCATGTCATTACCATTGTTTTGATCGCTGCATTCATTACATATGTTTACAATAGTATGATCAAGATTATGATGGCATGTCACTTCAGAAATTATCTTTGTTATCGTTTTACCTGCTCGGGACGAGCGAGAACTAAGCTTAGGGATGCTGATACGTCTCCGACGTATCGATAATTTCTTATGTTCCATGCCACATTATTGATGATATCTACATGTTTTATGCACACTTTATGTCATATTCGTGCATTTTACGGAACTAACCTATTAACAAGATGCCGAAGTGCCGGTTCTCGTTTCATGCTGTTTTTGGTTTCAGAAATCCTAGTAACGAAATATTCTCGGAATCGGACGAAATCAACGCCCGGGTTCCTATTTTTCCCGGAACCATCCGGAACACCCGAGAGCCGCCGGAGGGAAGCCCCGGGGCCCCACACCACACCTCGGCGCGGCCGAGAGGGGCCGCGCCGCCCTATGGTGTGGTGGCCCCGAGCCCCTCCGAGGCTGCCCTTCCGCCTATTTAAAGCCTCCGTCGCGAAAACCCTATTACGTTGGACGAAACCCACAGAAACCTTCCAGAGCCGCCGCCATCGCGAAGCCAAGATCCGGGGACGAGAGTCTCTGTTCCGGCACCTGCCGGAGCGGGGAAGTGCCCGGAAGGCTTCTCCATCGACACCGCTGCCATCTTCACCGCCATCTTCATCACCGCTGCTTGCTCCCATGAGGAGGAGTAGTTCTCCATCGAGGCTCGGGGCTGTACCGGTAGCTATGTGGTTAATCTCTCTCCTATGTACTTCAATACAATGATCTCATGAGCTGCTTTACATGATTGAGATCCATATGATGAGCTTTGTATCGCTACTAGTTATGTGCTACTCATGTGATGTTATTAAAGTAGTCTATTCCTCCTGCATGGTGTAAAGGTGACTAGTGTGTGCACCGTGTGGTTCTTGTCGTATGCTATGATCATGATCTCTTGTAGATTGTGGAGTTAATTGTCATTATGATAGTATTGATGTGATCTATTCCTCCTTCATAGTGTAATGTGGACAGTGTGTGCGCTATGTTAGTTCTTGGTTTATTTTGCAATGATCTATTGTGCTCTAAGGTTACTTAAACATGAATATCGAATGTTGTGGAGCTTGTTAACTCCGGCATTGAGGGTTCGTGTAATCCTACGCAACGAATGGTGTTCATTATCAAACAAGAGTATATGTAGCACATATGAGAAAGAGTTATTTATTATGCGATCAATGTTGAGAGTGTCCACTAGTGAAAGTATGATCCCTAGGCCTTGTTTCCAATACTGCAAACACCGTTTGTTTACTTGTTTTGTTGCATGTTTACTCGCTGCCATATTTTATTCAGATTGCTATTACCATTCATACTCATCCATATTACTTGTATTTCACTATCTCTTCGCCGAACTAGTGCACCTATACATCTGACAAGTGTATTAGGTGTGTTGGGGACACAAGAGACTTCTTGCTTTGTGGTTGCAGGGTTGCTTGAGAGGGATATCTTTGACCTCTTCCTCCCTGAGTTCGATAAACCTTGGGTAATCCACTTAAGGGAAACTTGCTGCTGTTCTACAAACCTCTGCTCTTGGAGGCCCAACACTGTCTACAAGAATAGAAGCACCCGTAGACATCACAGGGCTTCGCCTAAGCCGGAGCAGGAGAAACTGGGAGGGAGGAGAGGTGGCAAATTAGGGTTGCGTGCGGATCAGCAATGGCCGGCCAAACTACCCCTCTATATATAGTCGGGAGGTAGGGTTAGGGTTTCACGAAACCCATCTAGGGCCAGCGCCTGGTGGGCCCACACCATACCCTGGCGCGGCATGGGGTGGGCCCGCGCCCAGGTGTGGTGTGGCCCACTCCTGGCCTTTCTCCATCTCCCCTTTGGACTCCGTCTGCATGACAGAAAAATAAGAACTTCTGTTTTTATTTCGTCCAATTCCGAGAATATTTCCAGAACAACTTTTCTTGAAATACAACACAACAGAATTCTTCCAGAACAATTCCGGTCCTCCTCGTGATGTCTTGGATCCCATCCGAGACTCCGAACAATATTCGGTCTCCATTTCATATTCCGAATCTACTTATGCTACATCGAACCTTAAGCGCGTCACCCTACGGTTTGTGAACTATGCAGACATGGTCGAGACTCCTCTTCGAGCAATAACCAATAGCGGGATTTGGAGATCCATAATGGCTCCCACATATTCAACGATGACTTAGTGATCGATTGAACCATTTACAAACGATGCCAATACCCTTTGTCTCGCGATATTTTACTTGTCCGAGGTTTGATCATCGGTATCTCCATACCTTGTTCAACCTCGTTACCGACAAGTACTCTTTACTCGTACCGTGGTATGTGATCTCTTATGAACTATTCATATGCTTGCAAGCTAATCAGATGACATTCCACCGAGAGGGCCCAGAGTATATCTATCCGTCATCAGGATGGACAAATCCCACTATTGATCCATATGCCTCAACTCACACTTTCCAAATACTTAATCTCATCTTTATTGCCACCCATTTACGCAATGGCGTTTGATGTAATCAAAGTACCCTTCCGGTGTAAGTGATTTACATGATCTCATGGTCGAAGGACTAAGGCAACTATGTATCGAAAGCTTATAGCAAATTGAGCTTAATGACTTGATCTTATGCTACGCTCATTTGGGTGTGTGTCCATTATATCATTCAACCAATGACATAACCTTGTTATTAATAGCATCCAATGTTCATGATCACGAAACCATGATCATCTATTAATCAACAAGCTAGTTATACAAGAGGCTTACTAGGAACTCCTTGTTGTTTACATAACACACATGTATCAATGTTTCGGTTAATACAATTATAGCATGGTATATAAACATTTATCATAAACACAAAGATATTATAATAACCACTTTATTATTGCCTCTTGGGCATATCTCCAACAGTCTCCCACTTGCACTAGAGTCAATAATCTAGATTACATTGTAAGGTACCTAATACCCATGGCATTCTGGTGTTGGTCATGCTTTGCCTTAGGGAGAGCTTTAGTCAACGGATCTGCAACATTCAGATTTGTGTGTACTTTGCAAATCTCTACTTCACCATCTTCGATGTACTCGCGAATCGAATGAAAACGCGGCTTGATATGCTTTAGCTTCTTGTGTGACCTTGGTTCCTTTGCATTGGCGATGGCACCCGTGTTGTCACAATAAATGACTAGCGGGTCCAATGCACTAGAAACCACACCAAGCTCAACAATGAACCTCTTCATCCATACCGCTTCTGATGAAGCCTCTGAAGCCGCTATATATTCAGATTCTGTTGAAGATTTCGCCACCGTGCCTTTGCTTGGAACCGCTCCGACTTACTGCCGCACCATTCAATATAAACACGTACCCGAGACCGAGAATTAGAGTCATCGGGATCGGTGTTCCAACTTGCATCGGTGTAACCGGTTACAACGAGCTCTTGGTCACCGCCATAACAAAGAAACATATCTTTAGTCCTTTTCAAGTACTTCAGGATATTCTTGACCGCTGTCCAGTGTTCCATCCCTAGATCACTTTGATATCTGCTGGTCAAACTAACAGCATGTGCGATATCCGGTCTAGTACACAGCATGGCGTACATGATAGAGCCTACTGCCGAAGCATAGGGGATCTTGCTCATCCTTTATCTTTCATCTGCCGTAGCCGGACCTTGAGTCTTACTCAAGACCTTACCTGGCAACATAGGCAAGAACCCTTTCTTGCTTTCATCCATTCTAAACTTCTTTAGAATCTTGTCCAGGTATGTACTTTGTGAAAGGCCTATTAGGCGTCTTGATCTATCTCTATAAATATTGATGCCTAAAATGTATGCTGCTTCACCAAGGTCTTTCATTGAAAAAGACTTATTCAAATAACCTTTAACGCTGCTTAATAGTTCTATATCATTCCCAATCAATAATATGTCATCTACATATAATATCAGGAACGCTGATACGTCTCAAATGTATCTATAATTTCTTATGTTCCACGCTACTTTTATGACAATACTTGAATGTTTTATACATACTTTACAGCATTATTATATATTTTCCGGCACTAACCTATTAACAAGATGCCGAAGTGTCGATTGCTTGTTTTCTGCTGTTTTTGGTTTCAGAAATCCTAGTAAGGAAATATTCTCGGAATTGGACGAAATCAACGCCCAGGGTCCTATTTTTCCACGAAGCTTCCAGAAGACCGGAGGGATAACGAAGTGGGGCCACGAGGTGGCCAGACCATAGGGCGGCGCGGCCCAGGCCCTGGCCGCGCGGCCCTGTGGTCTGGGCCCCTCGCGTCGCCCCCTGACCTACCCTTCCGCCTACTTAAAGCCTTCGTCGCGAAACCCCCTGTACCGAGAGCCACGATACGGAAAACATTACTGAGAGGCCGCCGCCGCCAATCCCATCTCGGGGGATTCAGGAGATCGCCTCCGGCACCCTGCCGGAGAGGGGAATCATCACCGGAGGGGCTCTACATCCACTACTAGAAATCCCCTTATTTCTGACGGTGTATTATAATAACCGACTGGCCGTCGGCTAATACCCTAATAACCGACGGTAGCATTCATGCCCGACGGTAATCAAAAACCTCTCAGCCTATGACCAGTAATAACCGATGGTAAAACCCATTGCCCGATGGGGACAATCTAACCCTCGGTTATTAATCTTAATGCCCGACGGTGAGAATGAATATCCGAGGGTTCTACTTTCACGGTCGGCTATTATTAAGTTTCATAGCCGACCGGGAAAAGCTAACTCTCGGCTATCCAATCTAATACCCTGCGGTTTTATTGTGACTGTCTATTGTAAGCATAAATAGTCGAAGGGAATTAGCAATGTCTCACGGTGTAACCATCGTTCACCCCGATACAGTGATCTAGAGTAGAATGTCACGTATAGTTTTGAATCGATTTTTTATTATTATTACTATATGTATGCATATAATTGCAAATGATCCTGCCCCTTTCAGACCGACGTTGGACTAATGACTAAACTTGGGGCTAATTTTTGGGGATTTGGCGCTAATTTCGTGGGCGCCAACCTGGGACAAAATAATCCCGCGCGCCGCCGGACGCACCACGTCCTCAAGACCTCAACTAAGGCCTAAACTGCCGCAGTCTCCTGACTCCCTTCCAAAACAAACTCTTCCTCATCGTCCTCCAGAACCGATCTAGGGTCTTGCTCGGTTGCCTGCTCTACAGGACGGGCGCCTAGGAGTTCCTCTGCGATGCAGAACAATCGGCACACAGCGATCACAATGGGGAGCAAAGGTATCACTCTCCTCCCCTGTCTCTCCTTCGCTCTCACAATAACCCTGGGCGAATTATAACTGTGTGTTCACGCATGTGTTGTTGCTTCTTGATTGCAATTCGTTTTTTTGTGGCAATAGATAAAGCTTGGGACGTGTCTTGTTCTATGGGTGATCTTATTTTTCTTTACTTTATCGACCAAGTTTGGTGCGAATTAGTTGGTGAAGAGAATAAATTTATCATATGATCTGTCACTTTTTTATTCACGCTGCAATTAGGTAGATGACAAAATAAACTTCTCTCCAAGTGTATGCTCCAGATGGACATTAAAATCTGAAGAATTCCCTTAGTTCTAGGTTCAGGAAGTTGTGCAAGATAGTAAAAAAAACCTCTGTTTTGGGTTCAGAAAGTTGAAGAGTTGGATACATAATTGTTTGATTGATGCAATTTTCAGTAGCCTGATACCTAATATTGAACTATGGTCAATTCATGCAGGATATAGATAACTGTTTTTTCTCTCCTATCTAAATTTCGGCCTGCAACTGAAATTAAATTTGTTTTACATCTTACACTGCACTTCATCTATGATTTTTGGCTACTGATACACTTTACAACCATCGTTTTTTATATATTTTACCTCATGCTTCTGCACAAGTAATTGTATGGACAAAGAGAAAAGGATAAATTTGTGCACTCTAGCTTGGCAACATGGATTACAATTTTTTGGAGCATGCGTTTTTCAAGGCATTAAGCTGGTTGTGCGGGCAATGTGTCATTCTCTTGTAAATTGTGATCTTTGAGTGAATGGGGGTGTGCTGACTTGTTGATTCTATAGTATTTGGCTGATAAAGGAGGAGTGGACTATGGTGCAATAATGCAATCAGTTGCACCTGAGTTGGTAAGTATAAGACATACATGTGCTAGGCTTGCAACAATAAAGGAGGAGTGGACTATGGTGCAATAATGCAATCAGTTGCACCTGAGTTGGTAAGTATAAGACATACATGTGCTAGGCTTGCAACAATAAACTTGAGTTATGTATGTTTTATGTTTGACTAGACCATGAAAGCGCGCGTTGCCGCGCCCGTCCATTTCAAACGAAGGATTATATATAGTTCAGAATGTTTTAATTGCCTAATACATGAGAAACTTTGAAGAATCCTACATTTACATGCATAATTTTGAATAATAAGACTTACTGATACTCAAAAATGACTGTCTTGGTCACTATTTAAGCATTTGCGATGATATCAGAATCGTTACCCAACACCTTCCCTGTTTGAAGATAATGTTAGCATCAGTCAATAACAAGCTTACATCTTTTGGAAATAACCCTTCTGAAAGTAATGATTCCAGAAGGATTGGTACAAGCGTTGTAAGCACAGAGAAAATTACAGTTTCTGCTAAGTAGCATGAAACCTGTTCTTTAGTCTTTACTGTAACCAAAGTCCTAGTCGGTTCATTACTGAATGCGCTTTCATATGATAAAATAATTTCTAGCTCATATAAGAAGAGTATAAGGTAAGCAATAAGGACTCCACAGCTCGTACAATTACTTAATGGGGTGTAAGACGAGTTCTAGGTTGATTTGTAACGGTGCACCTTTAGTGTTATTTCATTGACTATCATTAACCAATTTTAGTGAGAAAATATGTGGTATTTAGGTTACTTTCTATTCTCTATCTTTCAGTATACCATGACTGACTCGGTATGCTATCTTATTTTTAAAAAAGTGTGCTATCTTATTATGAACACAAGAACATACTAATTTATTACAACTTTTAGGCAACCATGCTTGTATCATCTCATGAGTTAGAAACTAAAGCCATCAACAATCTGCAAGTAAAGAAGTCCTATTATAATTATATTGAAACATGCCTTTTGATATTGTTATTTTCTCAGAGGAAAAATCCTAACAAAAATAAATAGAAGATTAATCTTTCACCTCGGCTGAGCATTATATATGAATTGTACTTGCTTCACTTCGCCATGTCAACCTATAATTTTCTGCTACCATTTCCATAGTTCTGTTTCTAGCCATTCCTAGTCTTCTCAATATTTGAAAAAAATTATTATTAGCAGTCAGAACCCATCAACAGAGCTAAAAGTAGCACTTGCATTTTAATGATGACCGAAACATCCTTGCATTGGGAACAGTTTACCATGTGTCGATCTGGATGTCTAATAAGAAGAAACCTCTTGGTTCTGGCAAATTATGATGACCAGGCTTATGTTTCGCTGCTTTACCTTGTATGCAAAACGAGCAATCAAACAATTAGCCAATCCGGAATATTACCATCACTAAATATTTCAAGGTAAACTGATAAATAAAGGACTCTGATATCCAGTTCTTCGCAACTCATAACCATGTAAATAACATGCGTCAACCATTAAAATATTGAAGAACGTAGCCATATGTACAACAACAAAATTTGAAATGGTACCTGACAGTAAGGGGGGACATGCATACTCTGAAATGTCATGTCAAGGACGTAAAATGGCATTACCACTGAATAAGAAAAAAATCCGGTGAATTGGACTAATCCGCTTCTTACACAGATATCCAAAAGCATAACGCTGCACTCGGAAACAATAAAGAAGGTTACTTGCAATGATTTGTAAGCGGCAGTGGGAATACTTCTCAACCTGAAGCTGCATTATTTTCATCATCCGCTGGTTCTCCCCGTCCCAGGCACCGCAGATGCAGGCCAACCCACGCAACGGAATTTCTAGGTCAAACCTGATAGAAATTTCAGGAATTTCAGTCAGAAATACGTACCTGAGATGAACACCGCGTGGGTGTGATGCTTCTATACGTGGAACTTGGGAGAAAGACGTGGAGCATGAAACTGTCGACCATCATCATCGGAAGGAAAGGAAACCGAAAGGGACGCACTATTTGCCATTAAATCGAGGCAATTAAAGGCGGCGGCGCTAACCATCACTGCGTCGCCTGGCCTACACGCCTTCCGACTAACTTGGACGAATTGGGCTGACCAGCATGAAGGCTCATATTTACCGGCAAGCTAAGGCCCACCCTAAAGCAGCCACGGTGTCTGATGTTGGCCCAGTTAATGACAAGGCGCCCAGATCAGTTTTCGGAGTAGCAGCCCGCTTACGTCCGGCGAACAGTCACGAACGAAGAGACATGGTATAGAAACTGTGAGTGGGACGGACAATAAATCCAGAGCCTTGAACCACTGAATCGGACGGCTGAGAGTGTTAAATCACTGTGGTGGCTCCTAGAAGGTTAAGTTTTACTGTTAACTAATACATAGTCCACATTGAATTCTGAAGTGGGATTTGAAATAGGACGAGAAGCTGATCTCATCAACATGAATCTGAAAAGGTTAGTTAAATGCAGATTTTTCAAGAAGTGATAAATCTGTTACTTTCAAATAAACCATCTGTATCTTAGTAGAAATATAGGCGAGTGATTCTTCTAGTGCATACTCCAATGTTAACACATATATGAGATCACCGAGATAGTTCAGAAGATATAAGCCACCGAAGTAGTTGCCCTTAATTCTTCATATCTAGTCGATGTCTAGACAATATCAGTGAGCATGAACTGCTTCCTTTATTCATGCATCATTTATTTAGTACAGAGCACTGCTTAAGTCTGGGCAATGCAGAAATTTATTTGTTCAACATACTTACATGATCCTCTAAGCAGTTTAAGAGTAATAAACTGGAAGTAAGCGTGCGTATACATGTATGTGCTAGTAATTGAACTCACCGAAAAAATATCTAGGCAGATAGGCCATGATGCATGCTTGATGTATCCTGTATGAGTCGTAGTTGCACTCTGAACCAAAAACGCTGCAGCTTGTAGTGTGTATTATTCAGTAGCAATTCAACCACAACTGGATGCATTACTTGCTAGTGATCTAAGTGTGGCTGCATATAGCAGCCTTCGGGTTTAATATGGATTTATTTGTGCTATAGCTTGAACACACAGAGTGAATGCACGGACAGAGCTGTAATGTTATTGAATGCTGAGACAGAATGCTTGGACTGTTCTCGGTATGATGGCTTTTTGGTCTCTTGCTTCTGCTTCACTTAGAAAGTGGATGTTGTGTAGTACTATTCTATTGTTTGTTCTTGTGAGTATATCTCTGTAATATTGTTGCATTCCTATTCTACGATCATACATGTAAGTCAGTGATGTATGTACAATAATGTACGTTATATTTATTTGAACTGTAGGCCAAGTTTCCTTTACAATGCATTTCTTTTCAGTTTTCTTACACTCAGTCTTATGATTCTTAGGGAATGGGAAGTAATACTTGTGGAAGTCCTTGTCAGGAGAAGGCCCGTGCTATTAATAATGATGATAATAATGCGATGTCATCTATGACAAAGAGGGTGATGGCGAGGACTATATATGGCTATGCGAGGGTGATGATTATGTCTACGTCAATGATCATTAGGGCACATATGGCGATGGGCATGACGATAACTCCGAGTCTCCGATGATGATTGGTGATATGAGTCTAATGACCAGAGTCATGCAACAAAGCAAATTTCTCTAGTATTTCTACAGTTTAGCCCTTGTGAGAATGTACGGACCACTTTAGTTTCCTTACTACTCTCTATTGTATTCGACCATTTCTAGATCGATCATATACTTTGTGAATTTATTACAAATACAATATATGCTCTTTGGTCGTCCCTAGTTGTTAACTAGCAATGAAAGAGCGC
>NC_061510.1:83188829-83205054 GCF_022539505.1 Lolium rigidum
TGAGTCCCGTTGGAAAAAAAAATCTTGATGCGTGATAGTACAAACTACAAAGTTGCAGCAAAAATTGCAACTTTTTTTTACCTCAAAAAAAAAGTTGCAGCAAAAATTGGCATTTTAATTACTCCCTCCGAAAATGCTAAAATTTGTCTAGAAAACGGTTATATCTAGACATGTTTTAGTACGTAGATACATCTATACCTAGAAAAAGTTGAAAGGTTATTTTAGAATACAGGGAGTACAAACAATAAGATTATTTAATAATCCGTCATGGGAACACGCAACCTTATCATCGAAGAGACATAAACAGCCGATATAACATCACACACACCTACTCAATGCCACACGACTTGCAAGTGGCGACGCAAACTCACAACAACCAAAATGAAAAAGACTCACCTTCCTTCGCCACCCGCATGAATTGCAAGGAGGATGGACACACAGGCTCTTTTCACCGATGATCGTCCAAATCGCATGATTTTTTCGCAAGCCGACTTATTTTTGCCATAAAATACCTATATATATATGAGCCCCGAAGGTTTCCGCCATAGAGCGCCGCAGAAACACAGAAACAAAAAAAAAACAATGCAGCAGGAAGATTGGAGGGGGAAAGTCCGCCAGAGCCGTCACCGGAGGGATCTCCACCATCTCCAACGTCTTCCTCATCATCATCATGATCAAGGGGGAAGTAGTCCACCTCTGGACTATGAGTTTGTGGCAGTAGCTTGATCTATTTCTCTCTTGTTCTTCATAGATCTTAGTACCATAAGAGTTGCCCAACATGTTTATGGTCATATATGTAATTCCTATGTGGTGGATTTTTATTCTATGATATTGTGATATGAGATTGGAATCTATTATGTGTAAGATGTATTGATAGATGCATATTATGTACCCCTTTCTTAAGTATTGATTCTGATCCAACTTGTATGCAAGAACATGTGTGGGGAGATGCGTGTGTTAGATGGAGTACAATGGTTTTAGTGATTGCATAGTGACAACAAATTCATGATCTATTATGGCTTTGCCTTTTCTTTTGCTACGTCACTAGGGATAAATTGAATGCATATGCTATGTTTGTCACGTGACAAAAATGATGATCTTGTTTGTTCAAGGTAGCATATTTAATATTCAAACTCATGTCAAAGTACTTATGGCTATGCTTCGTTAATTCTTAATGCAAGATTGCATGAAGTTTTCCCTTTTCTTGTGGAGTGTAAGTGAGATGTGTTGCATGCATCATCTCTATGTTAGGACGTGATGTCCATATGAATGCTTATCAAACACATATTGAAGTTCCACCAATATTATCTCATTGATGAATTTCTGTTATCCACTACAACTTTAAAGAGCGAGTAGACAAGTGAAACCATGAATCCCAGTCCAATTTTAATCATAAGAAACACATTTCCATTGCATTCATCTTACTTTCTATTTTCAACAATATTTTAATCCGAAAATACAAAAATATTTAGTTCATTTAATTTCACACAAAACCCAAAAACAACTATCTCTTAACCGATTTTACTTAGTTGACTTTACTTGTGTTACCTCTTTTATTTATTGTTACTAATGCAAAATCTTGTGCTTGAAAACCACACTATAGAGTTGGGGACACAAGGCATTATCTTACTTTACAGGATTGCTAGAAAAAGAGGAAAGGAGACAAAACTCTTTCCCAATTCCTCGAGAGTTCGATATAAATCCTCGAGTCACCCTTGTGGGGAAATTCTTTCCTCGCACAACACTCTGTACTTGGAGTCCAACGTCATCAAGACTATTTTCTGGCGTCATTGTCGGGGAGTTGGAGAGTTATCTCCTAGGTGACGAAGCAAGATTATTTTCTGGCGTCGTTGCCATCTTCATCACGCTATCACCCAAGTGTTGGAGATATGCCCAAGAGGCAATAATAAAGTGGTTATTATAATATCTTTGTGTTTATGATAAATGTTTATATACCATGCTATAATTGTATTAACCGAAACATTGATACATGTGTGTTATGTAAACAACAAGGAGTCCCTAGTAAGCCTCTTGTATAACTAGCTTGTTGATTAATAGATGATCATGGTTTCGTGATCATGAACATTGGATGTTATTAATAACAAGGTTATGTCATTGGTTGAATGATATAATGGACACACACCCAAATGAGCATAGCATAAGATCAAGTCATTAAGCTCAATTTGCTATAAGCTTTCGATACATAGTTGCCTTAGTCCTTCGACCATGAGATCATGTAAATCACTTACACCGGAAGGGTACTTTGATTACATCAAACGCCATTGCGTAAATGGGTGGCAATAAAGATGGGATTAAGTATTTGGAAAGTGTGAGTTGAGGCATATGGATCAATAGTGGGATTTGTCCATCCCGATGATGGATAGATATACTCTGGGCCCTCTCGGTGGAATGTCATCTGATTAGCTTACAAGCATATGAATAGTTCATAAGAGATCACATACCACGGTACGAGTAAAGAGTACTTGTCGGTAACGAGGTTGAACAAGGTATGGAGATACCGATGATCAAACCTCGGACAAGTAAAATATCGCGAGACAAAGGGTATTGGCATCGTATGTAAATGGTTCAATCGATCACTAAGTCATCGTTGAATATGTGGGAGCCATTATGGATCTCCAGATCCCGCTATTGGTTATTGCTCGGAGAGGAGTCTCGACCATGTCTGCATAGTTCACGAACCGTAGGGTGACGCGCTTAAGGTTCGATGTAGCATAAGTAGATTCGGAATATGAAATGGAGACCGAATATTGTTCGGAGTCTCGGATGGAATCCAAGACATCACGAGGAGGACCGGAATTGTTCTGGAAGAATTCTGCTGTGTTGTATTTCAAGAAAAGTTGTTCTGGAAATATTCTCGGAATTGGACGAAATAAAAACAGAAGTTCTTATTTTTCTGTCATGCAGACGGAGTCCAAAGGGGAGATGGAGAAAGGCCAGGAGTGGGCCACACCACACCTGGGCGCGGGCCCACCCCAGGCCGCGCCAGGGTATGGTGTGGGCCCACCAGGCGCCGGCCCTAGATGGGTTTCGTGAAACCCTAACCCTACCTCCCGACTATATATAGAGGGGTAATTTGGCCGGCCATTGCTGCTCCGCACGCAACCCTAATTTGCCACCTCTCCTCCCTCCCAGTTTCTCCTGCTCCGGTTTAGGCGAAGCCCTGCGGGAATTCTTCTCCACCACCACCACCACGCCGTCGTGCTGCTGGGATTCCGTGGAGATCTACCACACCTCCGCTGCCCGCTGGAACGGGGAGAGGAAGGAGCTTCATCGACACCGTACGCGCGACCGAGTACGGAAGTGCTGCCGGATTGTAGCACGGGGACGATCGTCTACACCAACAACGAGATTAATCTCGTAGGCTTTGGAATCTTCGAGGGTTAGTCTCATCTCTATCTCGTTGCTTCGATCTTGTAGATTAGATCTTGGGTGTTCCATAGATTAGATCTGTTGGTTTTATTCATCTTGCGGTAGGAAATTTTTTGTTTTCTATGCAACGAACCCCATCAGTGGTATCAGAGCCATGTCTATGCATAGATCTGTTGCACGAGTAGAACATAATGGTTTTGTGGGCGGTGATGCTTTTGTTGCTTTAGTTTGTGTACTTTTGCATCTTGCGGGATGGTGGGATGAAGCGGCCCGGGCTAACTCTCCATGACCGCGTCTCATGAGACTTGCTCCACGCTTGACATGCAACTTGTATTGCATAAGTGGCTTTGCGGGTGTCTGTCTCTCCCACCATAGTGAAGATTACAATTTATACTTTCTATTGTCAACACTAGTATCACCGTTGTGGTTCATGTTCGTAGGTAGATTGGATCTTACTCGAAAACCCTAAACCACATAAAATATGCAAACCAAATTAGAGGCGTCTAACTTGTTTTTGCAGGTTTGGTGATGTGATATGGTCATGATGTGATGATGATTATATTTGATGTATGAGATGTTCATTGTTGTATTATGGCAACCGGCAGGAGCCTAATGGTTGTCTTTAATTTTTGTTAAAGACTCAGCGTGTCTATTCATCATGTAATAGCTTTATTTCAAGTAGTTGTTATAGTAGCTATAAGTGATGGACAACCATGAAGCGGCGCCATCGACCTTGACGCCATGCTCGGTGATGATGGAGATCATGTCCGTGCTTTGGAGATGGAGATCAAAAGCACAAGAAGAAAGGCCATATCATATCACACATTATGAATTGCATGTGATGTTAATCCTTTTATGCATCTTATTTTGCTTAGATCGCGACGGTAGCATTATAAGATGATCCCTCTCACTAAATATCAAGATAATAAAGTGTTCATCCTTAGTATGCACCGTTGCTAAGACTTGTCGTTTCGAAGCATCTCGTGATGATCGGGTGTGATAGACTCTACATGTGCATACAACGGGTGCAAGCCAGATTTGCACACGCGGATACCAAGGTTGCCTTGACGAGCCTAGCATGTACAGACATGGTCTCGGAACACGGGATACCGAAAGGTAGAGCATGAGTCATATGAATGATATGATGAACACTTTGAGTGTTCGCCTTTGAAGCTACATATTTTCTCGTGAAGATCGGACTTGGTGTAGTGGATTTGGTTCGTGTAATCACTAAGACAATGCGAGGGATGTTGTTTTGAGTGGGAGTTCACCTAGTTAATTTAAGAATTAAAATTGAACTCAATTTATCATAAACTTAGTCTAAACTCTTTGCAAATATGTTGTAGATCATGGCGCCCCCTCCATCAATTTTAACCAGTTCCTAGAGAAAGAAAAGCTTAAGGGCAATGGTAGCAACTTCACCGATCGGTTCCGTCATGTGAGGATTTTCCTCACTGGTGGAAGCCTGTAATATGTGCTCGATGCACCGCTAGGTCCCCCACCACCTCCTGCAGTGTCCGAGGACATAAAGAATGTTTATGAGACTCGGGTTACTCGATACTCCGAAGTTCAGTGTGCCATACTATGCAGCTTAGAGGCAGAGCTCCAAAAGCGTTTTGAGCACCACGACCCTTGTGATATGATGCGTGAGCTCAAACTTATCTTTGAAACTCATGCGGCCGTGGAGAGCTATGAGGCCTCGAAGCAGTTCTTTAGCTGCATGATGGAAGAGGGCAGCTCCGTTAGTGAGCACATGTTCGCCATGTCCGGACATGCGAAGAAGCTCAGTGACATGGGGATGATGATCCCTAACCAGCTGGGTATTCATCGTGTCCTTCAATCACTGCCACCAAGTTACAAGAACTTTGTGATGAACTACAACATGCAGAACATGAATAAAGATTTACATGAACTCTTTTCCATGCTGAAGTTGAGATTAAGAAGGAGAATCAAGTGTTGATGGTCAACAAGACCACCAGTTTCAAAAAGCAGGGCAAGCCTAACAAGGGTAACTTCAAGAAGGGCGGCAAGAAAGTTGCTACGCACCCTGAGAAGCCTAAGGCTGGTCCTAAACCCGAGACCGTGTGTTACTACCGCCGGGGAAGGGGCACTGGAAGCGTAATTGCTCCAAATACTTGGCCGATCTGAAGAGCGGCCACGTCAAGAAGAAAGGTATATCTGATATACATGTTCTTGATGTCTATCTTACTGGTTCTCGTAGTAGTGCCAGGGTATTTGATACTGGTTCGGTTACTCACATTTGTAACTCGAAACAGGAACTGCGGAATAAACGAAGCCTGGCAAGGGACGAGGTGACGATGCGCGTTGCAAATGGATCCAAGGTCAATGTGATCGCCGTCGGCACGCTCCCCCTTCATCTACCTTCGGGATTAGTTTTAAACCTTAATAATTGTTATTTGGTACCTGCGTTGAGCATGAACATTATATCTGGATCTTGTTTGATGCAAGACGGTTATTCGTTTAAGTCCGAGAATAATGGTTGTTCGATTTATATGAGTAATGTCTTTTATGGCCATGCACCTGAGATGAATGGTTTATTCTTGTTAAATCTCGATAGTAGTGATACACATGTTCATAACATTGATGCTAAGCGAATTAAATTGAATGATAATTCTACTTATATGTGGCACTGTCGTCTTGGTCATATTGGAGTGAAGCGCATGAAGAAACTCCATTCCAATGGACTTCTTGAGTCACTTGACTTTGAGTCACTTGACAGATGCGAAGCATGTCTAATGGGAAAAATGACTAAGACTCCATTCTCTGGTACAATGGAGCGAGCTACAGACTTGTTGGAAATCATACATACCGATGTGTGCGGACCAATGAGTGTAGCATCGCGCGGTGGTTATCGTTATGTTCTAACCTTCACGGATGATCGGAGTAGATATGGGTATATTTACTTTATGAAACACAAGTCCGAGACTTTTGAGAAGTTCAAGGAATTCCAAAGTGAAGTAGAAAATCAACGTAACAAGAAGATTAAGTTTCTGCATTCTGATCGCGGAGGCGAATATCTGAGTTATGAGTTTGGCATGCATTTAAAGAAATAAGGAATACTTTCACAGTTGACACCGCCGGGAACACCACAGCGCAATGGTGTGTCCGAACGTCGTAATCGAACTCTCTTAGATATGGTTCGTTCTATGATGTCTCTTACCGATTTTCCGTTATCGTTTCAACGGATTTAGATGGTGCCCTATTTAAAGTGAATGCGATGGGAACTATGGTTTGGGAAGAAACCTAAGCTGTCGTTCCTTAAAGTTTGGGGTTGCGATGCTTATGTAAAGAAGTTACAACCTGACAAGCTAGAACCCAAAGCGGAGAAATGCGTCTTCATAGGATACCCTAAAGAAACAATTGGGTATACCTTCTATCACAGATCCGAAGGAAAATTTTTTGTTGCCAAGAACGGATCCTTTCTTGAGAAGGAGTTTCTCACTAAAGAAGTGACTGGAAGAAAAGTAGAACTCGACGAGGTTGATGAACCTTCTCTCATAGATCAGAGTAGCGCAGTGCCGGAAGAAGTTCCTGCGCAGCCTGCACCGATAGGAGAGGAAGCAAATGATGATGATCATGAAACTTCGAACGAGGAAGCTACTGAACCTCGCAGATCGACGAGGGAACGTACCACTCCTGATTGGTACGATCCCTGTCTAAATGTCATGATTGTGGACGACAATGATGAAGACCCTGCGACGTATGAAGAAGCGATGATGAGCCCAGATTCCAACAAATGGCAAGAAGCCATGAAATCCGAAATGGGATCCATGTATGATAACAAAGTATGGACTTTGGTAGACTTACCTGATAGCCGCAAGGCTGTCGAGAATAAATGGATCTTCAAGAGAAAAACAGATGCTGATGGTAATATTACCGTCTATAAAGCTCGACTTGTTGCGAAGGGGTTCCGACAAATTCAAGGAGTTGACTACGATGAGACTTTCTCACCTGTAGCGAAGCTAAAGTCTGTGAGGATTTTGTTAGCAATAGCTGCATTTTTCGATTATGAGATTTGGCAGATGGATGTCAAAACGGCGTTCCTTAATGGAGATATTGAGGAAGAGTTGTATATGGTACAACCCAAAGGTTTTGTCGATCCTGAAAATGCTAACAAGGTATGCTAACTTCAGCGTTCCATTTATGGACTGAAGCAAGCATCCCGGAGTTGGAACCTACGCTTTGATAGAGTGATCAAAGACTTCGGTTTTATACGGACTCATGGTGAGGCCTGTATTTACAAGAAAGTGAGTGGGAGCTCTGTAGCGTTTGATGCGCGTAGATGTACACGTTCGTTGGGAACCCCAAGAGGAAGGCATGATGCGCACAGCGGCAAGTTTTCCCTCAGAAAGAAACCAAGGTTATCGAACCAGTAGGAGCCAAGAAGCACGTGAAGGTTGTTGGTGGAGGAATGTAGTGCGGCGCAACACCAGTGAAACCGGCGCCAACGTGGAACCCGCACAACACAATCAAGATACTTTGCCCCAACGTAACGAGTGAGGTTGTCAATCTCACCGGCTTGCCGAAAACAAAGGATTAAGCGTATCGAGTGGAAGATGATGTTTGTTTGCAAAGAACAAGTAAGAACAATGATTGCGGTAGAATGTATTCGGATGTAAAAGAATGGACCGGGGTCCACAGTTCACTAGTGGTGTCTCTCCAATAAGATAACTAACATGCTCGGGTGAACAAATTACAGGTGGGCAATTGACAAATAAAGATTCAATACATACCAATGATGATTACTATGTGATTTAATCGGGGCATTACAACAAAGTACATAGACCGCTATCCAAGCATGCATCTATGCCTAAATAATCCACCTTCAGGTTATCATCCGAACCCCTTCCAGTATTAAGTTGTAAACAACAGATAATTGCATTAAGTATGGTGCGTAATGTAATCAACACAAATATCCTTAGACAAAGCATCGATGTTTTATCCCCTAGTAGTAACAGCACATCCACAACCTTAGAACTTTCTGTCACTGTCCCAGATTAAATGGAGGCATGAACCCACTATCGAGCATAAATACTCCCTTTTGGAGTTACAAGTATCAACTTGGCCAGAGCCTCTACTAGCAACGGAGAGCATGCAAGAACATAAACAACACATATATGATAGATTGATAATCAACTTGACATAGTATTCTAGATTCATCGGATCCCACCAAACACAACATGTAGCATTACAAATAGATGATCTTGATCATGTTAGGCAACTCACAAGATCTAAACAATGATAGCACAAGCGGAGAAGACAACCATCTAGCTACTGCTATGGACCCATAGTCCAAGGATGAACTACTCACGCATCAATCCGGAGGCGGGCATGATGATCACTACTAGATATCCCCTTTTAGCCGAGGGTTAGATTACCGTTGGGTATTTTAGTTCACCGTCGGGCTACCTTAAATCCGACGGTATACCGTCGGCTATGTCCCGTCGGCTGCGCTCGGTCGGCCATTAGTCTAATATCCGACGGTACCGTCGGATATTAGCTTTGCTCACGGGAATAATCTGACAGTGCGCCGTCGACTATGTTCTGGCCACAAGACGCCCCACAAACCCTCGACGATGCTGAAAACCGACGGTTCCCTGTCGGATGTTTATTTTCCAACGGGTGTTACATCCCGTCGGTTATCTCAGTAATCAACGGTATGCTTACCCGTCGGATATGATTATAACCTGGAGGCTAAACACACCATCAAATAGACTAATAACAAATGGTGCACGCAAACCATCGGGGATTCTAATAGTTGAGAGCCCACCAACACCGTCCTTTTATGAGTTTATCAATGGTCATAAAGACACATCAACACTGCGCATGCCTTCACGGGCATTAGTCACCAAGGGATGTTGTACAGCACAAAATGTGATTCTGGTCGACTCTATTTCTATAGCATTTAAAAATCTCATAATAACTACTATATTATAGGGCAACTCACTTCTTTTTTGTCAAAATTTTGAGCCTCCTTGAGAATTAACACAGTTGTGACACGTGTATATCTTGATTGTTTTGCTATTCCGTGGTGCTTTCTTGGGGTCGTTTTGGTGCTCTGTAATATTTATTTGGCAGACAAGCTGCCCGCTGCTTTGGTTTTGGATTGTTCTGGGTAACTCTGGGTGTGGTTGTAGCTTGATTTAGCGGTCAAAGCGGTGCTTCCGTTCCAATGAATCAATCCAAAACATCACCGCTGTGCATCGGACTTGGAACCAACAGTTGGATTTGTCCCTCCTCTTTCACCTCTCCCATCTTCTCCCTAACGACGCCTCCACCGTTGCGCCTACCGACGCATCCACCGGCGTGATAAGCCTCCTGTTCCTTCCAATGTCGCTGGCGGCAAGGATCTCGGCGTTTTTTCCTCTCGAGTATGGCATCCCCGAACTCGACGGCGCAGATGCCAGTGCAGACTGGGAGATTTTCCTCCGCCGGCGTCTCCTCCACGGGCAACAACAAGCCCGTCCTTCACTGCCAGGCGCCAGCACGTCCGCGTCGACGATGACGCACCTAACAACACAAACGGCTAGGCGAGGCGGCGCCGTATCTTTTGCCAATTGTGTCCTCTATCTGTGCGAGTTTGTGAGTCTCTACTCATGCTCTCTCTTTACATATTTCTCTCTTTTTCTCACAAGGGAGCAGCTATGAGGCGCAAGCGGCCAGGCCGCACAAGGAGCAGTGAGAAATAAGAACGGTGGTGCTACAGATCTGAACTGTTTGATGGAATGCCCCATAGGTACTAAGGTTCAGTTTTTTTGGTTGCTCTTTTTTCTTCTCATTTTTTCTAGCTAAATTACTCATCTTTAGTTTCAATTTGTCATATACCAGTGATATTCTTTGTACTCGATCTGACTAATTCACTATTCTCATTTTCCTATTTGAAGCCTATGTTGAAGGGCTTTGATACTGCATATTAATAGTGTGGTTTTCTTTCAGTGCTCGCGTCATTGCACAGATCTATATGATGCTTGACCTGGAAGGGCAGCATTAAAACAGTGGTACACACTGATGAGAGCTCTCAAAAGTCTCCATATCAATATTCTATATGATTCAGTGTAGCTCCTCTAGGATCACGATTTGGTTTTAGTGACTATCGTAATGCAAACTGCAATTTATTCCGCAAACAATTTGACTCTTATCAGATTGAAAAACTTTTGGTTCAGGGGTCCTTACACAATCACTCATCCATTAACATCTATAGATTTGTTTGGAGTACAAGTACAATTTAGTTTTCATTGTTGATCTGAATCTCTCAAGCACTCCTTTTTATTATTTCTACTTAGTTAGGGTGACTTCAGTGCTTCTAGGAATATACTGCTTGGCAATTCATGGGATGTGGGTTAGCATTGATGTAGACAATTTGCTATTTTAGATGATAGTACCTGTGGTGTATGAAATCAGCAGGCTAGACAAGATCATGGACTATTCCATTGTGAATAAAAGGAAGAGCATGTGCAATGCATAGTTAGACTGTCTTCCAAGATAAGGTGTGTGCCATGATTTATTACATCATTAGTTCCTGGTCGCATTTGATGATATTTCGTCCAATTGATTAAATAGTGAATATTTTTTAGAGGTTGACAAGTATGGGTAGTACACTGGTTGATGGAAGTATCTAAAGATTCAGTCATTCAATCTTCTCTCCCCTGTATGAGGGTCAGTTCTCTCAATTTGACGTCTATTTACATCTGATAAAGATTCATTTTTACCTATCATCTCTATCTCTGTCCTGCTAATGCATGTTTTTCGTGGTCAATTTACTCTACGGAGGAATTGTGGCTTCGGTCAGAGGATAAAGCCCATGTTTTAAGGAATTATGAATCTCACTTCAGCACTTTGAATGCCTATGGCATGTGAACAATAAAATATATTGTTCCAATAGTCACCTTCCTGGCGATTTATTTTCCTGAATTGCATGGGACTCATGTCGTAGTTAAGGTTTGGACTTATGTACCTTTATGCTTTATAATTTTCTTCCTTTCCGTGTTGGTAGTTAAGATTTCAAACTTACAGAACATGTGCTGAAAAGAGCCGCACACAGCCCCAATTAAGAATCTGGGATGTGCCAGCAATGCTTAACATGCCCTTTATGTTTTATATATGATTGCACTAGACATAAATTTACGCCTGAAGCAATCTTCACATCTGCCACATTAACATGAATCATCTTCTATACCAAGGACAAATAACGGCGTGCAGGTTAAATTGACAATCCAAACCGCTTTAGTCGAAGATCTCTCGCGGAAAGGTTATCAATGGAAGATCCCTTGTGCGCGTCACCCACGGAAGGGCCTACATATGGAAACACGGAATAATCTGTATAGGTGTATTTCATCAAGGTTGACTGCGCATTATTGTGCTCAACATACATCATCCTACCAGGTATTCAGTTAATTCACTTGCTCCTATTCAGCATCATGTATCGAGTTAGGCTAATTTAGTAACTATCTCTCCTCATGGAAATACCAACCGTGTGAAAGAATGCTTGGATCGTTTTTGTTCCCAAACTCACTACGGTTCAGATAACATCCTCTGTTTCGTGTGCTTAATTATCATGATATATTTGTACAACCACTTGAATTTTTCCTAAAGAGACAAAATCAAACAGCCATCCATATATTCCCCTCTTTTAACGCTATGAAAAGATTAATCATACTAAGCTATTATGGAACAAAACGAAACACCAGTGCAAACAAGTGCCTACATATCTGCTGCCATACAATGTCCGAGTCCGGTAAGTTGCTTTTAGACAAAGAAGCCGTCTGTAGATAAATTGTGATGTGTAACTGGTTTGGATGCAGTGTATTCTTATTTAGTGTGCTCCCTTTGCTTAGGTTCCCTCTGTACACGATTAATTGATATTTCGGGATTGTTGAACTCTCGAGAGTCTTAGCCTGCTTGAATCTGGTCATTTAGATATATTTTATTCGGAACATATATGCTACTGATGTTTGCATTCATAATTTTCAAAAATCCCTCCCCAGCTGAATATGTAACCATTTATATACAAAAATTACAACTTCAAGATATTTTAGTCGTTTAGGTCGATACATGAAATTCAAATTTGTTCCTATTGTATTTTGCCAGATTTTGGCCTGGTTTCTACAGATGATACCTACAACTCTAAAGTGCTTTAGCTAATATATATGGAGGCTGGTCTATTCCTTCCTCTCTGTTTTTAGTGCTTCCTCTGCTTCCTGATTTTTATCTATTCGGTTAGCACATCGAAAACAGATTTAGGCGGTCATGTCTGTCTTCTTTGTGTACTATTTATGTTCTTTATTGTGTTTGGTAAACTAAATTTCCTACGGAATTATATATGAGCTATGGAAGAAACAAGTTTATTATCCGACAGTCTAATTCTTATAAGTGCATATGAATTTAGCCAGCATAGCGTAATTCTCCCACTCTCCTTTAACACAAGATGTTCTTTCAAGATACAGGGTTAAAATGACTAGGAATTCTTGGCTGTCTACTTGATTCTAGAATAAGCATGAACGTGTTCTAGCATTGTTGGGTTGTTATGTTCTGTTCCCTAAGTTATATATAGCTGAAAAAAGATATAGGACATTTCTGCATGTAAAGATGGCACGTTAAGAAATATTTGTACCATTAAGATAGGATTATTTTTGTCTTGCTCTTACTTAAAATAAGTTCTGCCCAGAAATTTTGATTTTTTTTCATCATGGGTACGAATATTAATATTTACATTTGGATGGTTCGGCTGCAGGTCAGAATAATGAGTCTCCCTATTCCTCAAACTTCAAAGTAGGTTCAACGTCCTTGAGACTTTAACATTGCCACCATCTATGGATCTCACGAGATAGAGTGCACCATCATCAGCTTC
The DNA here is from genome assembly GCF_022539505.1 of Lolium rigidum. NCBI lineage: Eukaryota > Viridiplantae > Streptophyta > Magnoliopsida > Poales > Poaceae > Lolium > Lolium rigidum. Next base: position 83,202,088 of record NC_061510.1, read on the forward strand.
TGTAGTCGATGCGGTAAAATTGTGGTCTTAGTAGAGCACCTGTGTTTTTGGGCTTCTGTAGTTGTACGGATCATCAGGAAGTGTTATAACAAGCAGAGCAGAGCTGTGTCTGACAGCCTTTCTGTGTAATCTATTCACACCTGCCGCGTTTCAATACGTGTCCTTTTTGTATGGTGAAGGACCATATAACATCCCTTGACGATCCACCAAGTGCATCTAGCCGAGTTGTGTCCTCCTACACTTTCTCAGTTTGGTCTGCAAATGTGCAAAATTCCTCGGCTTTCTCAGTTTGGTCTGCAAATGTGCAAAATTCCTCGGCGGATACATGCGAAGCTGCTTCCTCTGAGTTTCCGTGATCGTCAACAATGTCAATATACGACCGTGTATTCCTTAGAGAATTATATATCAGTGTAGCCATGCCCATTCGAAATAACTAAGTAGTCGTTTCTGTCCCATATGTTGTCTCCTCCTCTGTGTATCCTATGAATGTGATACAATTTCAGAAGTATAAATAAAGGACACACTGTTCCGTCATATTCTAGAACAAAGTTTATATGTTCAACTCTGTTCTTCTCGAATTCTAGCTCACAGAATTTCTAAGAGCATCTCCAAGCGTTATAATAGTGCCGCCAATTTACCGCGCTGAGACGCATTTTGGCTGCTCCAACAGACGCGCGCTGCAAATATTTTTCTACATGCGCGCCATTTTGCACAATCGCACGCACCAACTATGCCTCTTGCATTTCAGCGCGTGAAAAGCCACAACGAGTGCACGCGGCCAATGACCTCCTGAAAATTCACCCCGCATCCCCATTTCCGCCTCCCACTCCGGCGCCGCCGCCGCCCCTATTCCACGTCGGTTCAGCCGCCGCCTTGCTCGCCGGCGTAGGTCAGCTTTTTTGGCGCGCCGGCGCTGCTCCAATCGACGGGCGACAACCGCGCCGCCGCCGCCCCTTCCTCGCCGGCCCTGCTCCAATCGGGCGTCAACCGCGTCGCCGTGGCCCCTTACTCGCCGACGCTGCTCCAATCAATGATTTAATGGGAGTTCCCGTCCAAGTGCGTAGAAGAGAAAAGAGACTAGCCCAACTTATTTCCTCATACCATGCCATTCGTCAAGGAGAAATGCATGATCAACTTCAACTTGATATCATCGAGGAGTGGTGGAAGTGGCATGTGCAACAATGAACAAATTCAGTTTATTTTACCATTTGTTGCATTTGTTGTATTTTTGTATTGTTGTATTGTTATTTAGACATCCATTTTATTCATTTGAACTATTCATTGTTGATGTTATTTGTGTTGTAATAATAATTGAACTATTTATTGTTGATTTTATTTATGTGTGTTTGATCTTCATGTGAATAGATGCTTGTGAGATCTGTGTTTGTGCGGTAGCGCGCTGTAAAACGCAGCGTCCGGTGAAGCGTTGTTTTGCCGCGTCTGGAAAATAGAGCATCCAGTGGAGCGTCAGGTTTTATCGCGTCCGTCAAAGCCTAGAACAACGCTGCAAACGCCTTTTAGCACGCGCTACTATAGCGATTCTGTTGGAGATGCTCTTATTCATAGTACTTAGTGCCTACCTATCTATCGGTGATACGGTAGGTGTATAAGAGTGTCCCCGGCAAAATATACAGACAAAAGCACATGCACAAATCCAAATACATTGGAAAACTATACATTAAACAACTTTTCTTCTATAGAGCATAACATGTACACGCTACACACCATAAGACATTTGCTTACAATACAACCGTCAACATAGCAGCAGCGAAAGCACTAGGCAATACTTCTCAGGGATTTCTCAAGCTTAGAAATTCCACCACTAACAACCATGAGAGCGAAATTAGTGATATGTTCATATGGACGCTCAGCAGCTCCAGGTGCACATTACTCAAAAGTTGTCGACTAAGCAGAAGAAAGTTTTGCATACGTATCCAACTTACGGCGACAACCATTTGTCAATGCTTCTACTCTCATCCTCAATAGGTGGTTCTCTTCCCCTGCACGATGTCATCCACTGCAAGAGTTGTAACTATCATGGTTAAAACGACTCATATTCCACCAATGAGATCCTTAGTTTCGAACTTAAATTCCCTTTCAAGTAGTCAGATCAACGACTTCGCTGCCTTCTCTTCAGCCCCCTTCATTGTATGATACCCTTGGCCTCTTTAGGTACACACCTGACTAAGTTCTATAGGAACGTCCAAATCTGGCACGGAAGCACGAACATCACTAAAAAAAACACCATACCTACGATAGGTATCAAACTAGAGACCAATAAATGGAAGTTTCTTGACCACTTCACCAATATAACCTTACAAGCAACTTCAAGAGTGTGCACATTTTATGTAAAAGAAAATAAGCTCCACATTCAGAGAAGATCACCACAATGAAGACAAATTTACCATGTGGAGGAAATCGAGGAGTCGGCGTGACATCTAAGAGAGCGCCATCTCACTCTACATGTGATGCATACATCTCAAAAAAAGCATATATATCCATTAAATCATCCATAGTGAGGAGAACACTCTACTGAAAAGAACACGGTTGCATGCCATGTTTCAGAGAACACATGTACCACCATGCATAGCACATCCATTCACGCGTCACCACAAGAAAAAAAATTAAACCACCCTAACATATGATCACCATCTCACTTTTCTTATTCATTCAACATTTGTTTCATTTAACAACTTAGTTAATCTTACATATACAGTGCATGCCAGTAAAAAAAGTAATACGTGAGTGAAAACACAAATTTTTATTCAGAATAGGCACACGGACATTTCACAGAACGAAGAGCAAGGAAAATACTCACCCAACACATGAAAGACGTTACACACCCAGCTGGATTTATTATACAAAGCTTGGATTCTAAAAAGAACAAACACAATTATAAAAAGAAAAAAAAACTAAAACCCACAAACATTTAACACAACCAAAAATTACCATCACTCAACCACCACA
>NC_061510.1:83205154-83217965 GCF_022539505.1 Lolium rigidum
TATCCATGCTTCCTCCCATAATGATATAGAAAGCTCTAAGCTCGGGGAAGAGGTGTTTGAAAATCCTTTTGCTACTGGTCATTATGTTCTTGATACATCTCCTTCTAATAACAATGATGGTATGGACACGGATAAACCGATTCGTGAAAGATAACTATTCTATTTCTTATGATGACACTGTGCCTCCGATCTTTGATGATTATTATAAAGAATGCTATGATATAGGTTATAACTATCCTTATGAAACTTTTCATAGTCATGATTGGGTTACCAAAAACAATTCCCTTAATATGCAACTTGTTTACCATGTTCAAATTCTTGATAATAATCTCTGCTCCAATTACTATTAATGAGAATAACTCTTCTTATGCCAAATTTAATGATACTTCTATGCATATGAACCATGATAAGAATGTTTTAAGTGATGGGTATATTGTGGATTTCATCAATGATGCTACTGAAAGTTATTATGAGAAAGGGAAATATGGTTATATGCATCTTAATAATATTAAGTTTCCCCTCTTTATGTTGAGAATCTTGAAGTTACTCGTGTTTTATCCTCTTATGCTTGTCACTTTGTTCTTCATGAATTCATTTGTGTACAGGAAGCATGTTAGACTTAAATGTGTTTTGGATTTGCTTCTTGATGCTCTCTTTTTGCTCCGGATACTATTTCCTGCGAGCGCAACATTAAAACTGCTGAGCCCATCTTAATGGCTATAAAGAAAGAACTTCTTGGGAGATAACCCATGTGTTTATTTTGCTACAGAACTTTGTTTTATATTTGTGTCTTGGAAGTTGTTTACTACTGTAGCAACCTCTCCTTATCATGTTTTTGTGCCAAGTAAAGTCTCTATGGTAAAGTTGATGCTAGATTTGGATTGCTTGCGCGAGACAGCATTGCTCGTCTGTCACGAATCTGGGTCTAATTCTCTGTAGGTAACTCAGAAAATTATGCCAATTTACGTGAGTGATCCTCAGATATGTACGCAACTTTCATTAGTTTTGAGTTTTTCCATTTGAGCAAGTCTGGTGCCATTTTAAAATTCGTCTTTACGGACTGTTCTGTTTTTGACAGATTCTGCCTTTTATTTCGCATTGCTTCTTTTGTTGTGTTGGGTGGATTTCTTTGTTCCATTACCTTCCAGTAGCTTTGAGAAATGTCCAGAAGTGTTAAGAATGATTGTGTCACCTATGAACATGTGAGTTTTTGATTATGCACTAACCCTCTAATGAGTTTGTTTCGAGTTTGGTGTGGAGGAAGTTTTCAAGGGTCAAGAGAGGAGGATGATATACTATGATCAAGGAGAGTGAAAGCTCTAAGCTTGGGGATGCCCCGGTGGTTCACCCCTGCATATTCTAAGAAGGCTCAAGCGTCTAAGCTTGGGGATGCCCAAGGCATCCCCTTCTTCATCGACAAATTATCAGGTTCCTTCTCTTGAAACTATATTTTTATTCGGCCACATCTTATGTACTTTACTTGGAGCGTACTGTGTGCTTTTGTTTTTGTTTTTGTTTGAATAAATGCTTGTGTGGGAGAGAGACACGCTCCGCTGGTTCATATGAACACATGTGTTCTTAGCTTTATCTTTTAGTGTTCATGGCGAAGGTTAAAACTGCTTCGTTCATTTTTATATGGTTGGAATTGGAAAATGCCACATGTAGTAATTGGTATCATGTCTTGAATAACTTGATACTTGGCAATTGTTGTGCTCTTATTTAAGCTCTTGCATCATATACCTTGCACCTATTAGTGAAGAAATACATAGAGCTTGTTAAAATTTGGTTTGCATGAGTGGTTTCTCTAGAGTCTAGATATTTTCTAGTGAGGTGTTTGAACAACAAGGAAGACGATGTATAGTTTTATGATGCTTGTAATATGTCTTTTATGTGAGTTTTGCTTGTACTAGTTCGTGCTTGTGTTTGCTTCAAACAACCTTGCTGGCCTAAACCTTGTATCGAGAGGGAATACTTCTCATGCATCCAAATCTTGAGCCAATCACTATGCCATTTGTGTCCACCATACCTACCTACTACATGGTATTTATCCGCCATTCCAAAGTAAATTGCTTGAGTGCTACCTTTAAAATTCCATCATTCACCTTTGCAATATATAGCTCATGGGACAAATAGCTTAAAAACTATTGTGGTATTGAATATGTACTTATGCACCTTATCTCTTATTAAGTTGCTTGTTGTGCGATAACCATGTTTCGGGGACGCCATCAACTATTCCTTGTTGAATATCATGTGAGTTGCTATGCATGTCCGTCTTGTCCGAAGTAAGAGAGATCTACCACCTTTATGGTTGGAGCATGCATATTGTTAGAGAAGAACTTTGGGCCGCTAACTAAAGCCATGATTCATGGTGGAAGTTTCAGTTTTGGACACATATCCTCAATCTCATATGAGAATAATAATTGTTGCCACATGCTTATGCATTAAAGAGGAGTCCATTATCTGTTGTCCATGTTGTCCCGGTATGGATGTCTAAGTTGAGAATAATCAAAAGCGAGAAATCCAAAATGCGAGCTTTCTCCTTAGACCTTTGTACAGAGCGGCATGGAGGTACCCCATTGTGACACTTGGTTAAAACATGTGCATTGCAAAGATCCGGTAGTCCAAGCTAATTAGGACAAGGTGCGGGCACTATTAGTATACTATGCATGAGGCTTGCAACTTGTAAGATATAATTTACATGATGCATATGCTTTATTACTACCGTTGACAAAATTGTTTCATGTTTTCAAAATAAAAGCTCTAGCACAAATATAGCAATCGATGCTTTCCTCTTTGAAGGACCATTCTTTTACTTTTATTGTTGAGTCAGTTCACCTATTTCTCTTTACCTCAAGAAGCAAACGCTTGTGTTAACTATGCATTGACTCTTACATACTTGCTTATTGCACTTGTTATATTGCTTTGCATTGACAACTATCCATGAGATATACATGTTACAAGTTGAAAGCAACCGCTGAAACTTAATCTTCCATAGTGTTGCTTCAATGTCTCTACTAAGAATTTATTGCTTTATGAGTAACTCTTATGCAAGACTTATTGATGCTTGTCTTGAAAGTACTATTCATGAAGAGTCTTTGCTATATGATTCAATTGTTTACTCATTGCATTTACATTGTTTCGAATCGCCGCATTCATCTCATAAGCTTTACAATGGTATGATTAAGATTATGTTGGTAGCATGTCACCTCAGAAATTATCTTTTATCGTTTACCTACTCGAGGACGAGTAGGAACTAAGCTTGGGGATGCTGATACGTCTCCAACGTATCTATAATTTCCGATGTTCCATGCTTGTTTTATGACAATACCAACATGTTTTGTTCACACTTTATATCATTTTTATGCGTTTTCCGGAACTAACCTATTGACGAGATGCCGAAAGGCCAGTTGCTATTTTCTGCTGTTTTTGGTTTCAGAAATCCTAGTAAGGAAATATTTTCGGAATCGGACGAAATCAATTCCGGGGATCTTATAATTTCGCGAAGCTTCCAGAGCACCGGAGAAGTGCCAGAGAGGTGCCAGGGGGGGCCCACACCACACCCCGGCGCGGCCAGGGGGCGCCCCCCTATGGTGTGGGCAGCCCGTGGCCCCTCCGACTCCGATTCTTCGCCTATATAAGCCGTCGTGACCTAAAAACATCGACAGAAAAAACCACGAGACGGAAAACCTTCCAGAGCCGCCGCCATCGCGAAGCCAAGATCTGGGGGACAGGAGTCTCTGTTCCGGCACCCTGCCGGAGTGGGGAAGTGCCCCCGGAGGGCTTCTCCATCGACACCGCTGCCATCTCCACCGCCATCTTCATCACCGCTGCTGCTCCCATGAGGAGGGAGTAGTTCTCCATCGAGGCTCGGGGCTGTACCGGTAGCTATGTGGTTAATCTCTCTCCATGTACTTCAATACAATGATCTCATGAGCTGCTTTACATGATTGAGATTCATATGAGTTTTGTATCACAATTCATCTATGTGCTACTCTAGTGATGTTATTAAAGTAGTTCTATTCCTCCCTGCACGTGTGTAAAGGTGACTAGTGTGTGCACCGTGTGGTTCTTGTCGTAGGCTATGATCATGATCTCTTGTAGATTGTGGAGTTAATTATTGCTATGATAATATTGATGTGATCTATTCCTCCTACATATGCATGAAGGTTACGGTGTGCATGCTATGCTAGTACTTGGTTTAGTCTGTTGATCTATCTTACACTAAAGGTTACTAAAACATGAGCATTATTGTGGAGCTTGTTAACTCCGGCATTGAGGGTTCGTGTAATCCTACGCAATGTGTTCATCATCCAACAAAAGTGTTGAGTATGCATTTATCTATTCTGTTATGTGATCAATGTTGAGAGTGTCCACTAGTGAAAGTGTAATCCCTAGGCCTTGTTCCTAAATACTGCTGAGTTACTACTGCTTGTTTACTTGTTTTACTTGTGTTACTACTGCTGCAATACTACCACCATCAACTACACGCCAAGCAAGCTATTTTACGGCACCGTTGCTACTACTTATTCATACCACTCGTATTTCACTATCTCTTCGCCGAACTAGTGCACCTATTAGGTGTGTTGGGGACACAAGAGACTTCTTGCTTTGTGGTTGCAGGGTTGCATGAGAGGGATATCTTTGACCTCTTCCTCCCTGAGTTCGATAAACCTTGGGTGATTCACTTAAGGGAAAACTTGCTGCTGTTCTACAAACCTCTGCTCTTGGGGGCCCAACACTGTCTACAGGAAAGAAGGGGGAACGTAGACATCAAGATGGTACCCGCATCAGCAATGAACCCCATCATCAAGCCTTGGCCATTTCGAGGATGGGGCATGGACATGATCGGCAAAATCCATCCTGCATCGAGCAAAGGCCACGAGTGGATCTTGGCCATTACAGATTATTTCACTAAATGGGTGGAGGCCGTCCCTATGAAGTCTGTGGCATCGAAGGACGTCATCAGTTTCGTGAAAGAGCATGTCATCCACGAGATTTGGGATTCCCCGGACCATCACGACCGATGGAGGTTCGGTTTTCGTTTCTCGCGAGTTCAGAGATTTCTGCGAGAGCATGGGAATTAAGTTGATCCGATCATCCCCATACTATGCTCAAGCAAATGGGCAGGCTGAAGCGTCCAACAAAAGCCTTATCAAGCTGATTAAGAGGAAAATCGACGAGTACCCTAGGCGTTGGCATGAGGTATTATCGGAGGCTTTGTGGGCTTATCGCATGTCATGTCATGGAGCAGTGAAAACCTCGCCATACCATCTGGTCTATGGACAAGAAGCCGTGTTACCCTGGGAGATCACGGCTGGGTCGAGACGTGTCACGTTTCAGAATGACTTAACAACTGAAGAGTATGCAGCCCTGATGAGTGATAGCGTTGAGGATCTGACGGAGCTTAGACTTTGGTCACTTGAGAAAATTAAGGAGAACAAGGCCAAGGTGGCTCGTGCATATAATAAGAAGGTGAAGCCAAAGGAGTTCCACGTTGGTGATCTGGTATGGGAAGCTGTATTGCCGTTTGGGACTAAGGACAAGGCGTATGGTAAATGGTCTCCAAATTGGCACGGGCCGTATAGGGTTGACCAAGTCCTAAAGGGCAATGCATACATGCTCGAGCAGTTGGATGGTGTGAAATTCCCAGTGGCCGTCAATGGCCAGCATCTCAAGAAGTATTTCCCAAGTATGTGGGAGGATGGGCAGTGAAATACGGGGGCCGATTTTAAATCGGCCAGTAAATTTTTTTTACATTAACTTGAGCAGTGGAATATGGGGGCCGATGTATGCAATCGGCCGATAAAAAGGAATATACGTGCAAAGCAAGAGCCGATGCACGGTCATCGACTTAAGAATAAAACAGCCGATGTGCAGCCATCGACTATAGAGGAACAACTGTTATTTCAGGTCACCATTCAATTTTACATTCGATTGTGGGACTGGCCTTTCTGGCGTTTTGGGCAAAGACCGATGTGTTGCCATCGGCTTCTCGAGCAATGATTTATTTTGATAATCGGAGGAATTAAGGAGGGAATCCTTCTTCATTGATTTAAAAGGGGGATTTTTTACAAGGAGGAGCCGATTGCTCAGGAATGGAGGAACAAAAGGAGGACAGATTGCTACTACTAGTCCTATGCTAGTGGTCCCTATTCTAAGGACCGTCGCTGTCCTCGTCGTCGCCGTTGTAGCCGCCTCCGGTGCTGCTGCTGGCGTGCTCCTCGTCGCTACTGCCGTAGCCCTCGATAGGGGCTTCTTCCTCCTCATCATCGTCGTCTTCGTCGTCATCTGACCAGGCCCAGCCGCGGAAGCGCTTCGCCGGCGGCTCGTCGGAGGAGGTGTCGTCCTCCTCTTCCTCCTCGTTGGAGGAGGCGTCGTCCTCCTCATCCTCCTCTTCTCCCTCTTCATCGGAGGGGGTGAAGTTACCCCAGGAGAGGAGGTCATCCTCACTCTCCGACACCAGTTCCCCGTCGATGAGGAACCGGAGGTCGTCCTCCCCATCGGTCAGGGGTAAATCACCATCTGACCCTACGAGGGCCTCGGGTGGGCCATCGGGCACGAAGTCGAAGTCCCGCTCCGGCTCATCCCATTGGTTGTGCTCTGGCATCGGCTCACTTGAGGAAGAAGATTGGAAGGAGAGAGCCGATGCAGCAGAGGAGGAGGATGAGTCCATGGTGGAGGAGGGTTTTTCGGTGGCTAGTACTGAGCAAGGGGATGAAGAAGCGAGTTGCTTGACGCGGTTAAATAAAAGGGGATATAGTGGAGATTTAATGCTGTGGCGGTTTCCGAGGAAATGGTGCCGAATCTGTCAAGTCGTGCAGGGAAGCTGAGAAGGCAAGGCATCATGATGAAAGATTCTGCGACGTTTCTGCTCTGCCACGACGTGACCCTACGAAGCAGAAAAAACATAGTGGTTTTGAAATTATCATTGCCAAAACCAGGGGGCATGTGTTACCACCAGAATTTAACCAAGTCTGGAGATGGGCCGTGATTAAATGGGCTTAGAGGATTTGCATGGAAACTATTCCCGAACCGGCCTTGTACAAAAAGTTTGGGCAAGATTGCCCATGTATCTATAAATTATAGTAGGATACGTGTCGGTTAGAATTAAGAGATAGAGTTTAGCTCGTACACGGTTGGGTTTATTCCCAAGTTAGAAAGTCTACGGACTATAAATATGTATCTAGGGTTATTGAGAAAGCAGGACGATCACGTTCACAACAAATCAATCTAGGCGCATCGCCACCCCTTGTTTCGAGGGTTTCTCCCGGGTAAGCAACATGCTGCCTAGATCGCTTGCGATCTAGGCGATCGCATTTATTCGTTGTTGGTGTTGCTCGTCTTGAAGCCTTTTTGATGGCGAGCAACACCCTTATCTTAGGTGTTTTGGGGTTGATGACAATGCTTTCACGATGTACTTGTTTAGCTACGCTACCCTCGATATCTAGTTGCCCTTACACCTATTTTAGGTGTAAGGGCAGCATCTTGCTTGATTCTTTATTTAGTAGATCTAATCCGTTATAGTTGCTCCTTGTTCTTCAAGGATTGGTTTGATATCTGTATGGTTAGGCCTTATAAACGGGTTGAAGGATCCGGTAGTGCGTAAGGTGTGGTTTATTAAGCTCTAGAGGGATTGTTCCGGGGATCAACTTCACGTTGGTTTTTAGGCCTCTTTAGGGTTGGTTTTCCATCATCTTACGTATCTGCTAGGCTCAATTGCGCATAGGATGTTCCGATTATACGGTGAAAACCCTAGACTATCGTAGATTAGTTCAGCTTGATATTGATTAAGCATGATCCCCATGTCCTTATAAGTCTAACATGAACCATGGGGCAATCGGCTCTTTGAGCCGATCCACAGAATAACTTAAGAGCCGATCGGGGCTCGTATTTAATATTTACGTGTTTGCCATGCAGGAAACTAGTCGAAGCAATCCATCACCTTCCTGACCAGGTATAGGTCAGGTGGCACGCCCTCGTAAGCACCAGGACGTGTGCCAGAAGGCATTGCGGGCCGTCGCCCGAGGGACCAGGGTCAACCGCAATCCTGGGAGCCTCCCGGCTCTACTGTGTTGCCCGTCGCTGCTCGCCGGTGGGTTTCTGACCGCAACAGTTGTATAAGACACTATACAAGCTAAAGGCAATATTTGTTGGATCTTTCGAAAATAGCAAACCCTTGTTGGATCTTTCGACCTGCACTTAAAGATGTCTTTACTGTTGTTTCATTGATCTGTAATGTGCTTAAAGAATCAGTTAATTATCCTTTGTGAGATTAACTATGTCTGGAAGCTTGGAACGGGTTGGAGGTTAATGATGAGTGGCGGGATGAGCGTGCGATGCGGTTTGAGACCTTGGAGGTGGCCACGAAACTCTCTCCACCGCAGTCGGAGCCTTGCCAGTTTCCTGCCTTTTTGGACCGTGGAGCAGTATTTGTGGTTTGCTCGCTAGTTTGAAGGCGGCTAGTCCAGGGTATGGCAAGAAAATTGTCTGCGTCTTGGCGGGTAAGATCTCGGAGGATATGATCAAGAAGGCGGAGAAGTCTCTTAAGAAGTTATCTATCAGAAGGAAAAGAAGGAAGAGGGCCGTAACAAGGAAAGTTTCAGAAGCTGATTAATTGCTGGACTGTTTTTGGGTTGCCATGTTCTTTTGATGTGTCTTCTTTGCGACGTTGTGCTCTTGGGTCGTCGGTTCTTGTTGGTTTAGATGTTACTTTCTTTTGGTGTTGTTCTCTTGTGGGTGTGCTCTTGTTTTGGGTTTGTCCCTGTTGTTGTAGGTTTTCGCTCGTTTTTTTCCTAAAAACTGAGCATTCTCTTCTTAATTAATAGATGAGGTAAAACTTTTATCTCCGTTTAGAAAAAGAGTGTTTGAATGTCTGCCTCGATAAAAAAGGATCAATGTTAACCTCAGTAGTCATGGTAGGAGGGCAGGAGGCTCTCGTAGTATGTGTAAGAAAACTGTTTGCTCCCTTTTTTTTTTGAGAAACACAGTACAAACGCAGACGCTCACACACACGCGCATACACTCACCCCTATGAACGCACACACGCACACCCTACCCCTATGAGCACCTCCGGAAGACCGAGCCGACGGATTGGATCTTGAAATTGACGAAGTCACCACAGGCGCCTCGGCCGTCGACGGGAACGTCGTCTCCCACTGAATGAATATTCCGCCTTTATGAGACACACAGATGTCAAACCTGGGGTTTGAACTCTGGTGGGCTGGGGGTACAACCACCCTCCTAACCATCCAACCTCAGATTGGTCTTTCTCTTCTTTTTACCTTTTTGGGCCTTGTAGCAAACTTATGGTTTCTATTTATGGAAATCGGAGATAAGACTCTCTTTAACAAAAAAAGTTAATCTCTCGAACAACCTCAAAGAGTATCGATCGTGCTCAGCAAATCAACCACACATCGAATACCGGCTCTTCCATGGCGTGTGTGCTCCGGAATGTTTGCTGAACTCTTGGTAGCGACCTGAATTATTCTGAGTTGGGGTAGGGACGGCTACGACGACAACTCCTAAGCAATCAGTAGGAGTACTGAGTACGACCACACCCACAACATGACGATCAACAAAATAGTCTCCATCGGTACAGTAATTCGATTTAATTCATGGCATAAGCCGAAACACTGATCAGCCATACGTGCTGCACCGACGGGTGCCAGTTTCCCTTTCAGGTCGACGTGAAGAACAATGGCGAATTAAAGTCGCGGATCTGCCGGCTAAATCCCTTGGGAGAAATGGTGGCCGCGTGTTGTTCTTTGCTCTCGCTGTCGACCCTAAATTCCTGATTCGTCCTGTTCAAAAACAAAAAGAATTCCTGATTCGTCGGGCAAGCGAGGCCTCAAATTCCTGAACATTGTGTGGGCGTTGGCACAGTGGCGGCATGGCGTGCTGCAGGAAGAAGAGTCCAACGTACCTATCCGGGCGAGCGTGCGATGCGGTTTTTTTGCAAACATCCGTGGCGGCAGGTCGACAGGCCGTGTTGCTCCCAGCGAGTCGTTGCAGACCTGTAGGTTGGCCGTAACGCACAGTATCGTGCGTAGACTTGAGAGGATATGCACATGCTGAGATAGAGCACACTACGTACGCACAGCCACTTCCGTATGATATCCATCCTCTGAGAGCAATGCTGCTAGCTGGATATGTACATGGGGTGATGGAGGTCATGTTGATTAGTTGCAGTCAACAGTTCAAGTCGCTTGAAGGAATGAGCTGAATCTTAACCCTCAAGGTAAACTAGAAGTCTATAATGGAGGTCTCCGCTAGATTGTCTCTTTTGGTTGCATCACCCAACTTCTTCATTTCACAAAATCCTGTCACCGTTCCATGCTGGCGTTTACCATTGATCTCACGACCGTTGCACGACGTCCACATCTTGGTCATGTTGCGCTAGTATAAGCAAAGCAGACACCTGTTTAGAAGGGAAAAAGACATGGGCGAGCAGGACCTGCAAGCTTTTCAATTTTTATGGCCGGCCCCGCCCACCGCTTCGGCCTCCTCCGGCGACTGCAAATTGCAGGCTCCGCTTCAGCCGTCCTGCCCAAGTCTCCAAAACGATCGACTCCTCGATGGGGCAATGTTTGTGTTGCACTTTCTTCTGAGCTCGTCGCTTGTTGGAAAGTGGTGTTGTTGATCAGAACATTGTACTCACTACGCGCTTTAAACTGACAAAGGAAAATAACACCACTCTGATGGACATTGCCCACTTATCATGAACGTTTCATGGCTATAACTTAGAGCATCTCCAACAGGCGCGCTATATCGCGGCGCGCTAAAACTAAGAATTTGTGCGCGGTAAACAGATAGCGCGCGCTGTGCCGATTTTTCCTCCACCGGACGCGCTAATATGCAGCGCGTCCGCGGGCTGAAAAAATGGTCCTCCGCCAGGCGCGGCAAAATACAGCGCGTGCGGGCACGGAAAACAGATTTCTAAACTATTTTGCATTCATAAAGATCAAATAAACACACATAATTCATGAAACAAATGACACAAAGTGCAACAACATCACATAGTTCAACAACGACACACAAAATGACGTAGTTCAACAATGACACACGGCATATGGTTCAAATGGACAAAGTGGAACACATAATGCATATCACACTTCCGCATTTTCCAAGTGTTGCGGTCAGAAACCCACCGGCGGGCAGCGACGGGCAACACCGTAGAGCCGGGAATCTCCCAGGACTGCGGCTGGCCCTGGTCCCTCCGAGCGACGGCCCGCAAAACCTTCGGCACGCACGTCCGATGCTGATGCAAGGGCGTGCCACCTGACCTATACCTGGTCGAGGAAGGTGTTGGATGATGCCTCGCTTAGTTTCCTGCATGGCATACACGTAAACATTAAATACGAGCCTCGATCGGCTCTCAGGTTGTCCTGTGAATCGGCTCAAGGAGCCGATCCACCCATGATGCGTACGAGGTGTACGATCGGATGGTGGTCCTGCTTGATCAAGATAAAGCTAAAACGACCTACTACGATTTGGGGTTTTCACCGCATAATCGAAACATCCTACTCGTGATCGAGCCTGGCGGCCACGCACGGTGATCGTAAACCGACCCTAGACAAGGCCTAAAAACCAACACGAAGTTGATCCTCGGAACATCCTATCTAGGGCTAGCAAACTACACCCTACGCGCCACTGGATCCTTCGACCCGTTTGTAAGGCCTAACAATGCAGATATTAAACTAATCCTTGAAGAACAAGGAGCAATCATGACGGATCGGATCTACTAAACAATGATCAAGCGGGGTGCCGCCCTTACACCCAAGATAGGTGTAAGGGCGGCTAGATGCCTAAGGGTTGCACGACGATAGCATATGATATGATGAACAATGCTAACCCTAGAACATCTATGATAACTACGTTGCTCGCCATCAAAAAGGCTTCAGTACGAGCAACGCATGAACGACGAATAAACGTGTGCTGCCTAGATCGCAAGATGCGATCTAGGCAGCATGGTGCTTACCGGAAGAAACCCTCGAGACGGGGAGTTGGCGATGCGCCTAGATTGGTTTGTGGTGAACGTGATTGTTGTTTATTTCATAAACCCTAGATACATATTTATAGTCCGTAGACTTTCTAATGTGGGAATAATCCCAACCGGGCACGAGCCCAAACTCTATCTAACCGACACGTATCCTACTATGGTACAGATACACGGGCAAGCTAGCCCACACTTTGTATACAAGGACGATTCATGTATTCCTTCTATGTATATTCTTCAAGCCCATCTCCAATCGCGGCCCACCTCTGATCCGGTCAAATTCTGGTGATAACACATGCCCCCCTGGTTTTGGAAATGACAATTCCAAATCACTCCGTTTTTCCTTCGTCGGGTCATGTCGTGGCGAGAGCGTAACCGCCGCAGTATCCTTCATCATGATGCCTTGCCTCCTCCACTTCTCCGCGTGACCTGGCAATTTTTTTTTTGTTGGGCACCACTTCCTCGGAAACTGCTGGGGCATTGAATCTCCACCATATCCCCTTTTATTTAACCATTCCAAACAGTTCGCTTCTTCATCCCCTTCGCATTAGCACTCAAAAAGCCCTCCTGCGCCACCATGTCTTCTTCCTCCTCTTCCTCTTCCGGTCTTTCCTATCGGTCTTCCTCCTCCCGCGAGCCGACGCCGGAGGACATACGCGCACCAGAAGAGTGGGACCAGGAGGACCACGCCTCCTCCGTCCGGTCCGAGGACGACAAGTCCTTGACCAGGCGGGGATGAAGATCTCCGGTTCCTCGCCGATGGGGAAGCTGGAATCGGAAAGCGAGGATGACTTGTTCCCCCGGGAGATTGTTATC
>NC_061510.1:83218065-83293379 GCF_022539505.1 Lolium rigidum
AAGGACTTTTGAAACTTCACCGGAATCCATCACAAACCGTGCTTTGTGTGTTCCAGCTTCTACAACACCACAAGAAAGAATAATGAAAACAAAGAACAAATATCATTTGGACCCATACAATCAACCGAACAAAATAATGTAAACCGCAGTTTAGAAATAAGAAATAGATACGGATCCGGAAGAAATAGACGGAAAGGAGGTAGTTAGAAAGCGAGAGAAATAGAGGATGTCCGAGAAAAAGTCTAAGAGGAATAAAGAGGAAACAAAATAAGAACTACACCCGAAACAGAAACAATATATCTATAGGATTAGAGAATGAATTTACGAGGAAATTAACAAACAAACAAATGAACATATTACGGAAACCCTAACCGGGAAGGGAAGATGGTGAGCGAGAGAGCGGAGCGGAGACGGGAAGGGTGAGCGGAGCGAAGACGGAAACCCTAATCAGGAAGGAACAGAATATAAAACCGGCGGAGTCGGAGCGCAAACCACCAAATGCTTCTAGTACGACGACCGAACGGCGCCATTTTACATACCATAGAGTGGCTTCAAGTCACTAACACGCGGAACCCACTTTATGTTGGCCCACTCATCAGTGAGTAAAACTAAAAGAAAAGTCGGGAATGCGAAAGGAAAGAATCTCACTCGCGAGGACTATCCCACGCTCCACGGCACCGGCCACCGGTGCAAATTTAATGAGAAGTAAGTAGATTATTGACTAATCGTTTCCGGTTCCCCATGCAACATGCGCATTACTCGCTCATTATTTTATTAATAAATTCAATCACCGCCACGAGGCATCAAAGTGGTACCAAAGAAGCTGTGAATGTTCCCCGTCATACAAAAACAAAACGAAAGTTCTCTCAAAAAAAAAACGAAAGTACAACGACGGAAGAGTCCCAAGAACGCCACATTTCAAGGCGTAAGTACAACGACAAAAGGCATAAGCACAAGCACCTATCAAGAATAAAGTACATTTCTATCGCGGAACAATTACACAAAACAAGTCTTGAAAAACTATTAGCCAATAGTACTCAATAGTTCCCCATGTAAAATTTCAGTCGAGTACGGAGGTGAAATGCGCACGAGTACGACTTAGGCAGCAAGATGAATAAATGACTGTTTCACTAATTACGTACTGCAAATTTTGGGTTACGCAAGAAGGTACAGGTGTAAGGTTTGTCGAGTACAGCGGTAATGGGCGCACGAGTACAGCTTCGTTAGCAAGATAAGTACAGGAGTGTTTCCCTCTTTTCTCTCGCACGTTGTTTGTTCTTTGGGAAAGGGACATGCGCCGAGCAGGGTCGAGTACGACGGTTAAAGGCACACGAGTACATCTTAGGCAGCAAGAGGAACACATGACTGTTTTTCTATATTTGTACGCAAATTCTGGGTTATTCAAGAAAGTACAGGTGTAAGGTGTGTCCGATACAGAGGTGAAGGGTTCACAAGTACAGCTTCGTTAGCAAGAGGAGCACGGGAGTGTTTCCCTATGTTCTCCGCATGTTTTATGGTTCTTTGGAAAGGGACATGCGCCAGCGGGTCGAGTACGGCGGTTAAAGGCGCACGAGTACATCTTAGGCAGCAAAAGCGATGCGTAAGCTTGTTTCTCTATATTTGTACGCAAATTTTGTGTTCTGCAAGAAGGTACAGGTGTAAGGTGTATCGAGTACAGCAGTGATTGGTGCACGAGTACAGCTTCGTTAGGAAGAGGGGTACATTATTGTTTCCCTATGTTTTCTGCATGTTTTTTGTTACTCTCGAATGGACATGTGCCAGTAAGGTCGATTATAGCGGTGAAGGGCGCACGAGTACAGGTTAGCCAGCAACAGGAACACATGACTGTTTTTCTATATTTGTCACGCAAATTTTGGATTATTCAAGAAAGTACAGGTGTAAGGTGTGTCGAGTACGGAGCTGAAAGGTTCACAAGTACAGCTTCGTTAGCAAGAGGAGCACAGGAGTGTTTCCCTATGTTCTCCGCATGTTTTATGGTTCTCACGGGAATGAACATGTGCCGGCAGGGTGGAGTACATCGGTGAAAGGTGCACGAGTACGGTTTAGGCAGCAAGAGCAAAACATGATTTGTTTCTTTATATTTGTACGCAAATTCTAGGTTACGATGGAACGTACGGGTGTGTAAGGTGTGTACGGTACAACGGTGATGGGTGCATGAAGGTACAGGCGTAAGTACAACAACACAAAAGTCCTAGGTACATAACATACAAGAGTATAAATACAGCTAAAATATAAGCTAGAATATAACCTGCAAACACAAGTATTAACTACAGCAACAAACAAACAACAAAGTACAATTCGAATACGGGAAAATAATATCTACATAACTTGAGGGAAACATAGCAAGGAATAGTAAGTGTCTCACAGTCACAATAAAGAGGTAAGTACATCAGGAAGCAAATATCAAGTACGTAAGACATAAGAGTACAAGTACGAGAAAAATATATGCCGAGAAAAAGGAAACCACAAATGTTCAACACAAGGTGACAGCACAAAACGAGGAGATTCTTGGGTTCACTTACAAATAGTAAAAGAACAAACTAAAATATAAATAGAACCATAACGGAGAATCAATGATCTCGTCGGAATACAAACGAGAGAAACATGTTTCTTTCCGAAATGGTTTGTATCTCCTTATCGAGCAACATTCACCGTCTTGCATGCTTTCTCATTATATCAATGACTCGCAGGCATTTTCTTTGCATTACCTTGGAAAGTTAGCATATAGAACGCCGGCTGCTCACGCAGCTTGATAACATCATTCCGCAATTAACAAATGAAAATTATATGCGAGACCAACAATTACATTTGCAAAGAAAAATATAGACAAAGACTTACTTCTCTTATCTTATGCTTGGAAACCACCGCAATGTTGAAGAATTACTTTCATAGCTTGAGGTCCGAGTCGTTCCTAAAAACGGTATTGAGTAAGATCAAGAAAATAAAACTATATGGATTACCACGAGAACAAAACAAAGACACATAGAAACACACTGATAAATACAATCTCTTAAAATTTTACTTACTCATTGATGTTGTCAGAAACAATTTGGGCAGGCATCACCTGAAAGTTATAAATATCATAACGCTCAGAGTAATATGCTGTTGTATAAGCCTTCTTGAAGTTATCAATAACGAGTCATTGCAATATTTTACGCTACGGTAGCATCATAATAAGGACAATATGTCTCAAACCGCGATCGGGCGAAATTAGCGACAACCACAATCCAAAAGTGATTATCTCTAACAGGAAGAATTACCGAAAAACAACCAAATTTTTAAAATACCTAAAAAATAAAATTAAAAGGACAAATTTAATTTTTAAAATACAAAAAATCAAACGAGTTGCACAAGAGTTGAAATAGCAGTTGAAACCAAATTCAATTATAAAACATCAAAGGAAAACTTGTGGCATACTAGACAATGTATATATTCAAGATACAAATATCATAAAAACAAAATACTCACAACATCAAAGTGATATATCCTGCAGGGTAAATTAGGCTCCATAATGTAATTCTTCAGTGCGTTCGGATCAGCACCCAATTCCTGAATGCCCTCTAGCGAGTAGAGAGAGAAAAAAAACACACATTTTACCATTACGCCAAACAATTATCCATAAAAAAAGTAGAAAATATCCATATTTAATAAATAAATAAAAAGAGTAAAAACTTACTACACTCTCACTATACATTATGTACTTTAGGCAACTGGGGACGTTGTTGATTAAATAAGACACCGTTGTCATACTTGCTCTTCCATTACGGTGGCAGCAAATACATTCATAACGTAGTCATGAACATAACCACCGAGGTTGCATTGACAACCCAAAATTTACTGTGAGTGGCCCATCTTCCCCTTGTCTCAACAATTCTTGGGCTGCACAACGAAACAAAATCACAACATAGCAAAAACATTATTTAAAATGATTAAATAAAATGGAAAACCGAGTGGCATAAAATAGTAGGATACCTTCTTCCAAATTGCGGCTGGTAAATACTTTCGCACCCACTCCATCATATCAATCTCAGCCTGCGTCGAATCTCTAATTGAGAGGAAGGGGCGATGATTTCCATGATGCAAAGGTTGACTTTGTGAAAGCCCTGTTGTTGATCCTCTATTATATGTGCCTTGTGACAGACTCGTGTTAAATCGTACCTGCTGTTCACCATAATTCCTCCGGTGATACTGCGGCGTAGCACAAACACGTGGGGACCGAATCATGAATTCCGGAAAGGGAGTAACCACATAACCAGCGTTCCCACCCACATCTTCATCATCATGTTGGCTACTATTATACCTTCCTGCATTTTGAGAGCTATGAAAATTTTGCTGCCCAAGCGTGTTGTAAGAGCTGTTATGACCAGTGTTGTAAGAGCTCTGAAGAGAAGACGCTTCATAAGGAATAGATCTCTCATGTCTATAACCAGCAAACCCAGAGTTAAAACCAGACACAGATATTGTCCTTCCAGGTGTGTTTCTCGCTTGCAAAGAAGAATGATTTGACAGGTGCAAACCATCAATGTTAGAATTAATAGCTTGGGAGGCAGGAGAGTCTGCGAAATTAACAGTCCTTCGCCCTCCATGGAATGTTCTTCCATTTCGATCACGGAGAATGCCCTGATAACCAGATGACAATACGAGGTTGCGATGGCTGCGACATACCGGGGACTCCGTCTAGATATCGGTGTTGAGTACTTGGATGGCATACAAACACTTCCAACAGGCACCAAATGTTCAGCCATCAAGACATCTGAGGGTGATGAATATGAAAAATTCTTCATTGCAAGCGTTTTCGTCCTCTCAATCCTTTCTATTTCTTCCCAGGCAGAAGGTTCATCCAACGGGTCACATGGAACAATATAACTAGTTTGGTCTGCTCCACTTGCCATCTTTGAGCTACCCTCCTCCAGTACAGACATCTTTTGTTTCTTCGCAGACGAGTCATTCTGGAAACCGTGAGACTCAGATGAATTTCTCTTCGAAGACGGGGGTAGAAGAGAATCTTCAAGACCAGTAGCTGGATTATTAGAAGTAGAAACCTTAGCACGCTCATCAGCAAAAGCAGTGGGATTAATTGGAGGTTCTGCACTTGTACTGCAATAAGATTGAGTTTCAACTGCCAGCTTCTTGCCAATTTGTTTAACTTCAATCGTTGGATCGTTAGAATTACCGGATGAGCCATCTTTGCAATCTACTCTATCGGCGTTAACACAAGCCAAAGAGTCGGCCTTGCAGGTTTTCGTAGTAGCACCTGAAGAACACGCAGTCGAGCCACTCCCTTTGCTAGTGGACTCGGGAAAACAAAGGACAACTTCATTTCCTACGGTTGCATCAACTTGTTTAACATTGTCAAGCACCTTCGGGGGGTCACGAGAGGGCATGTTTAACCTCTCACCAACTGCGCTCTTACCGAGTATCTAAGGCAACCGAGCAGTTGCAAGTTTCGAAGCAAGAGGACTATTCAAAAGTCCACAACAGTTGCAAACAACTCCTTTCTGGACAAGCAAATCCAAAGCTCCTTCGGATGGGAGTATTGATGGAAGATCCTCCACAACGCGATCAAGATACGCTTCGAGATTCAGGAGATACTCCTTATACAATGCATTTGGCGTGTATTTGCAATTAATGGGAATGAGCTGTTGAAGCAACCTAATCTGTTTATAAACATTCTGACTAATCGGCATGATTTGCTCACGCCACATGTCATCGCACATCTCAGCATTAGTAGCAATACCCTTATTCCTGTTCTGGCTTTCTGGCAAGCTGTATGTTTGGTCATTCAATACGGAGACTTCTTGATTTGATTCAGTTCTAACGGCAGATGGGCTATCACGCGTTCCATTCGAGCGGTATATATGATCAAAATCATTGAGTATACCCAGACAATTCGCCATATTACTCGAACCATGGCCTTGAACAAGAACCACCCTGTTTATCTTCGGATGCGCAAAATCTTCGTTCATTATAGTGGCTCGCAAGCTGCAAAACATTGGCAATCTTATTGTTGATGATTGGCTGAATTGCGAGAAAATATTTCAAAGTACAAGCCTCGCTGAATTTCTTTCAGGTCATCGATAGCCTGTTGCAAAATCAAAAACAAAACAAAACAAAAAATTAGTAATTGCAAACAATTACTTCAAAATATAAAACATTACACTACGAGATGTCAATTAAAACAGAACATCACAATAAACGTACCAACGGACGCATCGCGAGCTTCACAAAGGAGCAAAGAAACGTCTCGAGACCGGGATGCGGATCTCCAATACGAAAGTGGAAGACCCACTCGATGAAACGGAGTACGTCTCACATCCTTCGACTAATTATAACACAAACAAAGAAAAATAAAAAACACAGTTTCGGGACAACACATAAACATAAAATTTTAAAACATCTATTGCTCATCATCGGATAATAAAATACACTAACCGGTATTTCGCCATAGGTTCCATCCTCATGAGAAACCAAGTCAAGTTTTTCAAATTCACTAACTGTAACTGAATCCCATACGCTAATTCTTGGAACAACACTAGCAAGCTCTTTGACTTTTATATCAAGATATTCTAAGTAAGTCATCTACAAAGAACAACAAAGCAAAAAAATAATAATAAATCAGGCACTCAGATAGAATTAATCAATAACATGACAACAGCAGCTGTTGAGAAACTAAAGAAGTTACTAACCAGAGGAACTACCAAGCAACCACAGAGGGCACCTTGTAGACCACAATCAACGAACGTTTTCATGGAAACTGAAAGTTTCTGAAACACTGGTCGTAGACCAGTCATACGTGCGGATTTCCTCAGAAGGACCCTCAAGTGCTGAAAGGTAGTCAGGACTGACACACTCATACGTCGTTGGACATAGAAATGCAGTAATACAGAACATCATCCAATATATCTTGAAATCTTCCTCTTCCAAGTCAGAAGACAGCATATTCATTAGCTCATTTATAGTTGGGGTACTGCCTTCACAGCATGAACGATTCCTAACAACATCCCTGAATTGCTCACCGCACTTGATAGGGATGCGCCGTCCTCCAATTGGTGTGCCTAATACCTTATGGACACACGAGTGCATTGAAAGCAAAGTCAAAGCCATTCTTGAACACAAACATCCTTTTTGAAGCAACATAGTTGCTGACAATCCAAGCAACAAAAGCCCTTGGTATCTCTTCAAGACGAATATCAAGGAGAGATTCTTGACCTATATCAGCAACATAACCCCTTTGTTTGGGGCTAAGGGACTTGCAAACAGAAATGAACTTTGGAAGGCTAAGTTTTGTACTAAATTCTGATGAACCATTAGGCATAGATCCAGAACTGGAAAACAGAAAACAATAACACATAAACACATGATCATGACATGAAAATAAACCACAAGCATGAACAAACATATTTAGGAATAACAAACAATCTAAACTAACCAAGATTTTCTCAATGCGTGCAGCTCAATTTTTTCGGTATTAGCGGATACTTTCTTCTCCATCCTGATCCTATCCTGCTCAAGCTGGTCACGCACCATGAATTCACGAGTCACCATCTCGGTACCATCAACGGAAAAAGACTGCGTATCGGATAATCGAGGGGTGACCTCATCTTCACCATCACGAGGTACGGCAGCTTCGTCATCCATTGAACAACGCGAGGCTACGAGAAAACAACGAGAACTAACAAAACCAGCCGAAAAAATCCACGGGGCTCTTTATTGAGAACCCGCCGCCTACAATCAACAATCGAAGAAAGAAATCAAACGATAAATAGGATTAGGAAGCATCCCAGACGAGAGGTTTCGAAAAACAGATCTGAGATGGGGGCGCAAACGTACGAAGAGGCCAAGAGGGAGGAAGAAGATGGCTCACGGGATCAATGAATGACGGCAAAAATTACGGGAACGCCACGGAAGAAAAATTGGGAAAGAGAAATAGAACCAATCATCCCATCCACGGTCCCACATGTCATCCACGCGAGAAAAGGAATCATAAGAAAAACGAGGACCCACATGTCATACTGAAACATCAACTCCCATTTTAATGACATGTGCTTGGCCCACAAATACGGTGAAGAAATATATCGGAGATAGATATCTTAACAAATCCTCCACTTACGGTGGACAACGGGATCACGCTTTCCATCCCTTTCTCTCTCATCAACAGATTCAAAATTCAAATCAAGATCCAGACGAGAGGAACGACGGAGCCACCAAGGAAGACGAAGGAAGACGAACGACCACGAACTCAAGGTAAACATCTAAATTCCAGATTCGAAGATTTGTAACGTTGTATACCGTACCCCGATTTTTCTCGTTCGATATCTGGAACCCCATCCACGACTAACATGTATTTCGATCAATCGCAATTTTCCATCTAACTTTTTTTTTCCAACGATTCAAAATTCGAACATGCAGGACAACATCAACGCCAAGGAACAAACAAGGGATGAGAGAATTAGGCAACGTGCACAGTACATCCGATAGGAATATCCACATAGGTAAAATTCACCGGGTTTCTTTTTCATTGGTTCTGGAATCTAAAGAGTCACGGACTAACCACTCAAACGAGTGGCACTAAATAAGTTCAAACACTGGGTACTCATCAAAAGTAATCGTAAATTCAAACTTGCACATTTGCTTCGAATACTTTTCAAAAGTAGCAGATCTAACTTCTCAACCTTCCACGCTTGCTCTTCATACTCATGGACTTCAACACTTCATACTCGTGCGGAGCTGGAGAAGAAAAAAGAGAGACATCGGAGAAGATGGATGAAACATGGGCACAACAGAACAAGGATGAAGAACAACAAATATTGTGGTTGAACAAGCCGCCTCCCGGAGTCAAGATACCACTAACCGCACAACGGATGGCAAAAGTTGCAAAAATGGTAAAACTTACCGAAATCTACTCTACTTACAAGCACCTCCCCGTTATGATATAGTGCTAAACTTTGTGGTGTCGGGAAGTACTACATCACCATACTAACAAATACTAGTAACACTCGCATGGAGAAAACGGACTAACGAGTGTAGCAAGTACGGAACTACCATTCTCGTGCCTACAATGATCGGGAAAAACTAACTATTCATATCAAGAAGTACTAGTAACATTTCCAAGGAAAAACAATTTCCATGCTTTGTCAAACAAAAGCAACGAGTATTAGGATGCCTATGTTGTTCAAAGAGTACTAACCCATAGTATTAAGAAGCATTAGAAACAGTTCCAGGCAATAACAGCTTCCTCATGTCGACAGGTACACAAGTACTAGTACTATGCCTATAATATAACTTTATTGTGGTTTATTTTGTAATGTTATCATATATCTTTATTTAAAATGTACACAACATAAACTATATTTCTTTTGTTTTTGACATGCACGTACAAAATAATTTATATTCAATTTTTTTTCAGGCAAGAATACACACGTGGAGGAACAAAAGGGAGAAAATGCAACAAAATAAACTTAAACAAGCTGAGTCACAGTACAGAGTGCAGTGTGCTCACCTTAAACGATCTCTAATAGAAGTAAAGAAGGAAGAAGCTTCCGGCAACGGCTCGACAATGGAATTGGATAGAGAGACGAAGGAAAAAAAATTGCTAACCTCTGAGAAAATCAATCAGTATGCGCCCTCCTACGCTTGTTCAAGAGAGCATCCTTCCCTGCTTCCAAGCAACAACAAATCAAATCAATCACAAAAGTTCACAACGAAGGTTGGTAAAATTAATTACTAGACATGGCACCAAAAATTCACTACTAGATTTTATTGAATCAATTTAACAAATATACTTAAAATTGATTATTTTCTGAGATGGTAATATTATTGACTGTCAATCTTCTTACAGGATGCCAATGGCACCAATTTGAGACAAAAGCATCACGAAGAAACAGGAAAGCATAATTATGTGTCGAGCAACAAGCAGACAGAGCAGCTCGAGTTGCACCAGCGGAAAAATACAAGCAAACAAAATCATCAAGTTATGAGGTAAGTAACAAATCTTACACAAGCAAAGTACAAAATCAAAAACATTTTTAGGATAAATACTGACAATTATTTATCCATTTCTCAGGGTTTATTCAAAGAAATCGAGGACGATGATATGTCTGACGACAACAACGACAACAACCACACACAGATCAAGCTAGTAGACAAGCACGACACCTTCCAACAACAATCTCAACAAAACAAAGAAGACATCAAGAAGGCATGTAGATTACAGTTAATCATCAATTCTCGCAATGACCAGAAAAGTATACGTGATTAAAAAATAGACCGACAAAAATAATTTAAATCCAATTTACGGGAGGTCTACGGCAACCGAGGCAAGAATGAAACAACATACAAGACCAAGCAGCGGCTATGGTATACCGGACAAACAGAATGACAGGAAAACACACAAGCAACCAATACCGAGAAAAAATTATCAAAGTACAATTCAAGAATTTATACAAGATAAATGATGATTATGCATTATGGTGAAACATCGATAAACCAGGAATCTAACACAAAGTTTACTTGGTTTACTTATTTGCAGGAAATGAAGTTTGCCACAGCCAACACCAACTCCAGTGATAGCACAACAAGCAATGCAAAGGTAGTAACTACATGTATGTATTTATAATTACAAATTACAATTAAAATAATGCATTAAAAAAAAATTTGTATACCTTTAATTTACAGGAAACATATGAAGCATACACATGTACAGAAACATCGGGAAACAAAATCATCGATCAGCAGGTACGTACTTTTGATTTCAAAAACAGTACACACTTTGTTATATGTGGAAATAAACATTAAAATATCTAAACATCCGGAACACCATCTTACAAAAACTGATGCACAATATGAATGTTATGAATTCAGGAATACGAGAGAAATGGGAAGTACAGACGAAGAAACAAGTGCCTCAAAGGAAACAAATCAAAAAGAAGCTTATTCATCATCGCGAAACACAAGACAGGAGAATCAAACTCGCCCTCGGAGGAACAAGCTACCAAACAAGAAACAAAAGAAGAACTGAAGGATGATGATCCAGAAATAAATCCACATCCTCCAACAAAGATGGAAGAGGAAATGGACAAGATGTTCAGCACAGATGACTACCCAGCAGTTGAAGAGATTATCAGTGCAGCTATACCAAAGGAAGGTGCCCGTTTCAAAACAAGAGACGATGCATTCTATAGTTACGCTCTGTATTCAAGAAAGGAAGGATTTGCAGTGAAGAAGTTCAGCAGCAAGAGATCAGGAAAAAACGGAGAAATTTACACGCAAATGTTTGCATGTAACAAGGAAGGATGCACAAACACAGATGCCGAACCATCGTCGCACAGGAGAACAAACATACTATCGAAGACTGGCCGTAAAGCACGGATAATTGTAAGAGAATTTGATGGATACTTGGTACATCAAGAAGGTTCACTTAGAACACAACCACCCGCTGGAACCAACGAGACTATCTCATTAGGTTTGCACACTGTCACAAAAGGATGACTGATCTCGACAGGAGATTAATTCATCTACTACAGATGGGACGTCTGCCACCAAGGAAGATGATGTTAATCTTCCGGTCGATCAGAGGGAAATTCCGTGGAATACCCTTCGATGCTGTTGATCTAAGCAACATAAAGAGTAAACAACAACAAATAGAGAAAGACCATGACATCCAGAAGTGCTCGGAACGCTTCAAGACACTCCGAAAACGATACTGGCTTCTATCATGCCATGGAAATAGACAACGAAAAAAGAGTTCGGAGCCTGTTTTGGATGGACGCAATGTGCGTAATGAACTACAAGCTGTTCGGTGACTACATATCTTTCGACACAACTTTCAGCACAAATAAGTATGGCTTACCATTTGTTCCTATAGTTGGGGTGAACAATCACGGCTCCACAGTACTGTTTGCCGTTGCTCTGCTAAAGGATCAAACAACAGATACATTTATATGGGTACTGGAAACATTTGTTCAGGCCATGGGTGGAAAAGAACCAAAGACAATAATAACGAGACCAGGACAAGGCAATGAAGAAAGCAATAAAAACAGTTCTAAAGTCCACAACACACGAGAACCGATACTACCACATCGTGACCAAGATGAGCCGGAAAGAGAGCACCTTCTTTGCAAAAAACACGGGATCGTCGGAAATGCTAATGTACATTGCAAAGAACGCATTCACACCAAGCTGAGTTCGAAATGGGATGGAATAAAGTGATAGAGGATTACAATGCTAGCGGAGAAGAACACCTAAGCAAGTTATTCGAGGATAAGACACGGTGGGTACCGAGCATACTTCATGGATAAATTTTACCCATTCTCATCAAGCACGGGAAGGAGCGAGAGCACAAATAACATGTGGAAATGCTATAGCCAGACACACGGACACGATAACAATGTTCCTTGAACAATATGAGGTCATACAAGACAAGTGCTTATCTGCCCTGGACAAGAAGAAGCTCACATCAACACTGAAAACAGCAAAATTAGTAACAAGACATCCGTTTGAGAAGCAAGCTCTTGAACAATTCACAAATGACATATTCGAGAAGTTCCAGATTGAGATCACAAACAACACGGCATTCAAGGTAGATGGATCACTTGAACCTCGGTCGCCACCTGCGGCTGAAAAGAATAGTGAAATTCTACAACCACATGGAATTCAAAAGGGAGTTGTTTGACGTCACATTTGACGATGAAAAAAAAACTTCATGTGTTCCTGCAAAAAGATGCGGAGGGATGGTATACATTGCTGCCATGTAATAAAAGCAATGGTTCACATGGAGATCAATGATTTGCCGAGAGAGTTTTGTGATTAAAAGATGGAGAAAAGACATAGACATGGAACTCGCAACATTAGGAAATGTCGCGAGATGCTTCTTGCGGAGATGAAACACTAAAGTTTGCCGGTGTGATGAGCCATATGGCAGAACTTTGCAACAAAGCGTGCCCAAATGACAAAGCATACAATGTCATGATTCAGTGTATGCGTGATATGGAAACAAAAGTGCTGGCAGCAATAAGAGAAGATGAAGGAGCTAAAAAACTTCACGACGAAGAAACAGGTAGCAACGAAACATTGCGTGACCCACCAATGTCCGACAGAAGAGGAACAAAAAGAGGGGACGAGAATGATGCCGGGTTCGGAAAAAAGACAGAAAACTAGACAAATAAAATGCGGATATCGCAAGAAATCAGGTCACAACAAAACAGGATGTGGAGAACTGAAAGCAAAAATTGCAGCAGAGGCAGCACAGGAAGCAGCACAAGCAGCAGCAGCAGCAGAAACAGCAGCATCACAGGAAAGATATACAAGCAATACAGCACAGAATCAATCAAGCAACAGACACACAAATAACGATAGTAACACAACGGAGAGAACAACACAACCAGGAAACACTTACGGTATGTACTACCACAACGGAAGAATAAGATGCGACATGGAATATCTAGTATTTGGTACAAAAAACACATTAACAAGGTAAGTGTGCCCATGAAGTTTCTTTGTCAGTGATGAAAACCTACTGATGCAAATAATCTGCTTTTTCCTACAAATTAACATAAATTTAACATATATTTATTTGCAGACGTCGACGATGAACAAAGGATATCAAAAGGAGAGCAACAAAAGTAGGAACCACTCAAGGAGGAAGCCACATGAATATTTAGAATATATGATACAGACAATGGAATGAATATGTAATGTTATTATGTACTTCATTTCCTTATTTTGTACAATCAAGTTCACTTCATTGACTTCACTGGACGAAAAAAGGATAACCATTGTAAAAAAGTTCTTACTTTCGAATTCTTCAATCTGTTCGCGAACGAAACTTGCCGGATAATCAGGAGAATCATAAGTGAGCATCATTCCGGCGAAGAATCTGTCGAAAACTTTCGATGTCAGCTCGAAAAACACGAAACAACACAATGGTTAATGATCTCCAACAAGAATACACAAGCTCCAAACGAAAAAGTACACAACGACTAAACAAAAAGATGCACAAGTACTAAAAACAACCATTGACATGTACTATTTATACAGCGAACAAGTACTAAAAAACTGCCTTAAATACTATTGAATAAAACTATGTACACAACACATTACTTACCTTGAATACATCACGGGTAAAAATTAGCCTTGAATATCCAAATAAACCTCATTGCATAGATACCACGATCACGCCTCGCGCTTGTCCTAATGGTCAAAAATAAAGAAACAATTAAATCCAAACACAGTAAAAAAAAATCATAGTTCACATTAAGAAAAGATGATTACTGCGAACAAGAAGGGGTGCCGCAAACTTTTATCTTGAACGATGAGATATTTAATCTCTCGACACCATGAAGATAACTGTAAAGTTTCTTAAATGATTTGACCTGAAAGAATAAAAAATAAAAGTTATTGTTGTCATGTGTAAATAATTATTTAATTAGCTAGATTACAACGAAAACCATACAATTCTTTGAGTAGAAGCCATCTGAGCTTCAGTCAACTCCAGCCGAGCTAGACACTCTAAATTTCCCGAAATGGAAGTCGACAAAGATAACCCACCAATGGCTGTAATCGCAACAAGTAATGTAGACCTGTTTGAAATTAAACAATCACACGAGAAATAAGAAAGCATCCACGATACTTGTAGTAGAAAAAATATAAGCGCCAAACAAAACATGACAAACATGCCTCTTCCCTATCCGGACTATAGTACTTCGGATCATGTTCAGCAAAGCTTGCAGCAAGATGAATAGGGTCAGCCTCATCCACATCAAGAATATGCTGGAAAAAACAACAAGAAGATGTTTAAAAAACTAAATGCTAAAAACATTTAGTTAAAAAATAAATAAATCTAAAACATATACACATGACGTACCGCCAAAGAGCTCGGAATAAATAAGAAATCAAGACCATCATCAACGCACTTAAGAAAAACATCCATAACAGAAGGATCCATGAAACCACCACCCTTCATAGCAAGGTAGAAACTATGCCAGACTGACGGACTTACCACCAACTTCAAGTATTTTCTCGGAACCGCAATTGTTAAAAACAACAAGAATAAACATCCGTATATACAAAAATAGATGAAAAATAGATGGAAAATTGAATTACAATGGTTACCCTTCAATGTAATTCCTAGGAGCCTCAAGTACATCAGCAAACAACATTCTATGAAAGCAGTTACAGGGACTTCCTCTTCCCCAGATAGCTCCTTAAGCTCAAGACAATCATCAGAATCGCCGTCTGCATAGGAATCATACTCCTGAGCCACGTAACTACCTCCAACAACATTTGCAGTTTCGGGCTCCTTTCCCTTGCATGTACATGGCCCCGAACGCTCAAGACAACAATCCTCAAGACAATAATCAGAATCGGTGTCCGCATTGCCATCACCCTTCCGTGCCACGAGAACTACCTCCAACAACATTTTCGGTTTCAGGCTCCTTTCTCTTGCAAGCACATGGTCTGCTTCTTCAACTCAATTGACAAAAGAGAAACCATATCACGCATCCGATCAGCAAGACCACGTCCCGTTCTTATCATCGACGAAATGAAGATAGTCTTCCACATTTCTTTCGAGCTTAGAACGTAACTCGTAAATAAAAAACACAATTAAGAATGCAATTTACAATAACACAATAATTAAAAATCAAAAAATATAATAAAAAACCTTACATCATTATGCATTTCACCGGGAAACATATCCGAGATGTGACGATCGATCGCTTCACGAAGATGGTCGGGAATACCGTAACGAGAGTGAAAACCTGGATCTGCCATCTTTTCCAACCTGAACAAGCACTCGGAGAACACTAAAATTAGTTCGTGTACAATGTGTGCAGCTTATCACTTTCGAAACTAGAAAAAACAGGACAACAAAAAAAGATTACAACAGAAACCACCTTTGTCGTCGCAATTGCATATCTTCACTACACGTCTAAAACGATACGCGCCTTTGGCGCAAATACATCGACAACCAAACAAGAAAACCAAAAGAAAGCAACATAATTTACACGCATGCACCGGCGAAGACGTGTAACGTAACAAAGCACCTTTGCTGCCGCTAAACTCTACAACAAATAGGTGCACAAGTACAAGAGATATAGATGCACAAGTACAAGAGATATAGGTGCACAAGTACAAGAGATATAGGTACACAAGTACAAGAGATATAGGTGCACAAGTACAAGAGATATACGTGCACAAGTACAAGAGATATACGTGCACAAGTACAACAGATATACGTGCACAAGTACAAGAGATATACGTGCACAAGTACAAGAGATATACGTGCACAAGTACGATAGACTAAGCTACGCAAGTACAGAACAAATTGTCACACGAGTACCAAGGTCAAACACGAACAACTACAAGACACAAAGGACAAGCAAGTACCGGACAGTAAACGGGTGGACGAAGTACAAAACTATCTTATGAACAACCACCGGACAAACCCTAGAAATAGTTCGGGTACGATGTGTGATAAAACTAGACCAAACAAGTACAACAAAATACACAGATAGAAACCACAAGAACCACCGTAGTCGTCGAATCCGCATGTCAACACGACACGGGAAACTCAGCGGCTCATCCGGAGCGGGTAAATCGACAAGAAAAAAGACCAAGAAACCCTAAATAGTGAAACTCGGCAGCTCATCCGGATGCATGTAACCACGAAATGTGGAATTATACGGCTACTCCGACAAAGGCAAACCCTAACCGGTGTTACTCGTGAAAGTGTATAACCAAGAAGAGGCGGAAGAAATCGATGAAAAAAGAACGACTTTACCGAGAGAAAATGCATCCGCATCCGCCTTCCGCATATTTTCCATTTGAAAGTGCTACCTCCCTCCCATTAATTCCCCGTAAAACTCACAGCCCGGAAATACAAAGGGAAAATACCGATTCGATCTAATCGAATCAAAGGGAAAAACCAAGATCTTAGAAACCCTAAGCGAGCGTAAAAACGCGACGACGCTTACCACTCGGAGCAGGAAAACGTCCGCCGACGATGAGTTGCGAGAGGTTCTCGACAAAGAACGGTGGAGAAGGGAAAATAGCGACGCCGCCGACGAGACGACCGACCGAAGGAACCGTAACCCACGACCAGCCCGGCACGTACGTAAGAAGAATAAGGGAAAAACGGAGATAAAGGCGGACGCGAAACGGGTCCCCGTAAACCCGTTAAGTGAGAAGCGGACCCGTTACGAGAAGTGGACGGCTCGCAAAATCACCGTAAAGCAACACGTGTCGAGCGCGGAGGAAGTCCACCGGCAAATTCCGCGCCCCACGTTCAACCACGTGTCGCGCGCGGAGAAAGTCTCTTCCCTTCTCAGAGGTCGGCCTTTTTCTAGAGTTTTCGGACCTGGTCGGTGTATAGGATTTGCCCACCGGGCCACCTTCGCAGCAGTTAATCTGTCGGGCCGAAGATGTTTTGGGCTGATGCCAGCTCAGATATTTATTCGGCCCGCAATGGGCCCAGTTCCTAGAATAACTTAGTTTTACCTGGGCCTTAATTGCGTTAGTGACTGAGTGTGCGTGCGCAACTGAACAAACTCTCGACCAGTTCAGCTAAAAAAACAAATTGCGACTAGTTTTCTATACCTTCCACGGGTAGGGTTAGGGCCGCCCACGCCGCCGACGGCGACCGGAGCGGAGCGGAGCTCACTCCGCCGCTTCCCCTCCCACCACCTCGCCTCGCCCGACCGTGTCTTATTCGTCCCCGTCGTTTCTGGTTTTGATTCTGCCCCGCGGGTTCCGGATTCGCGTCGCCGCCGCTGGGTCCGATTCGCCTCCGCCGCCGCCTGATTAGTGTTCGGCGCCGCCTCCACCAGTTGGGAACTCTCTTCGCCAAGCGTCTCAAGGTCCATACACTCTCCGTTCACTCTCTCATGGATTTTTACTCAGCTTCCCGTCGACAGGCCATGGACCAGTCGGACTGGACATCGCTCCCCTCCGACCTCATCAGGCGGGTCGCGGACCTCTTCCTCGCCACCAGCGACGTGGACTACTACATGAGTGTGCGCGCCGTGTGCCGCAACTGGCGCGCCGCCACCGACGACCCGACCGGGCTGGACCCTCGCTTCACGCCCCGCGGATGGGTTTTGGTCGCGTCGCTCGCCGGCGATGATCAAACCGGCCGCCGCTGTCTCTTTCTCCATGTCAACACCGGCCGTTTCCTCTGGAAGGGCCCGCTCTGCAACTACACCTGTGTTGCCTCCACTGAGGACTGCCACCTAGTCTTAGAGCCGGCATCCAGGAACTCCAGGATCTGCCTCCTCAACCCCATGACTGGCCACCTAGTCAGCTTGCCCGTAACTACGGCACAGTTCCTCGGGGACAACCAATTTGGTCTCAGTCACGACAGAAACATGTTCGCGACAGGCTCTTCATCGATGGTGCTCTACAGCTTTTTTGATTCCAGTTCTGGCGGGTGCATCGATCTGACCTGGGATGCTGTTTATAATCGGGAGTCACTGTTCAAAGCCATGACGGGTATGTTTGCCTCCATGGTGCCCTTCAAAGGTCGCGCTTACGCCGTGAACGAGAATGGGTCAGTCTCTGTGGTGGAACACAACTGCAGGCTGGATGAGAAGCCTGAGGTCACCAGGGTTATCACCGGCAGCTGGAATTGGATGGACGACCGCAACACGTTCCTTGTTGACAATGCAGGGGAGCTGCTGGTTGTGAGCCTTCTGGTGTCGCGGAGAGAGATGCAGGTCTTCAGGGTGGATCTCAAGAATGGACTTTTGGAGCAGATTAAGGGTATTGGCAACCGTGCTATCTTCCTTGGCAAGCGGCGGTGTTTGTCGATTGATGCTTATAAATTCCAAGCCATCGAAAGCAACTGCATCTATTACATTGGCAATCGCTTTGGCTTCGACTGCGGGATTTTCATGCATTGCCTCAAGGACGGCAGCCATGTGAAACTCTTTGAGTCCTGTTGTGTTCCGGAGGGCCCCAAGAGCCTTGCCAGAGTTATCATGGAGTATGCTTGTTATGGACATAATGCTTAGTGCTGCATAACAATCTGTTACTTTCTTCTCATCCAAGGGAAAAAAATGTGTCTTGTGTGTTTGTTGCAAACTGATGGCCGGTTGCCTCAGGTCAGTTTATCTATCTATTGTGGAAAAAGAATCAAACCCATTGCTGAGATGATTTTCATTCTCGGTTCAGTTTTTATAATATATACACGAAGTTTTTAAATGACAAATCTTCAAACTTATGGGCTTTCATCCGAAAGATTATCAAATTGTCATGTTTGGAGTTTTTTATGAGATGTTCTCTGGTGTTTGAAATTTTCAACGTGATGTCCCCTCAGGGAGAGGATTTGGCAAAACAACAGAGTCAATGTCAGTGTAGTGACAGTCTTCTCTCGAGATAAAAGATACATAAATATTTTTGGGTATCCTGTAATAGCAGCAGAGATATGTGGGCAAGTATTCATGGGCGGCTGCCATGGACCTGTATTATCGAAGATATTCTGCATATTGATACAATATATTGACATTCCTAGCAAGACGAATCACATCTTTATGTGGAGTACATCTTAGGAGTGAGTCTGTTTCTGAATCATTTAGTATGATCGTTTGCTCACTCTCAGGGGAGATTGTCAGACGTATAATGAGTTAAGTAAAAGCTTGAACATATATGCTCATAATGTATCGCGAGCCAACTTAGCATTCAGTCGGCAATTATAAAAGTCAATAACATATGATCCGAATGGACTGCCCATCTCTACTACTAATAAAAGAGCAAACGTGAATTTTTCTAAAGCCACACCAATAACTGTACACCGACTGCTTACCACCACACAATTAGACACACTAAACTTAATCTAACCGTCAACAATAATCTTTGTGTACACTTGGCATTTTACTTTGACTGACCATGCTCCACCTCCACCGGTCCATCCATCCATCTCCAGAAAAGGAAACTCCACACAATCTCTACTACTAATAAAAGAGCAAACGTGAATTTTTCTAAAGCCACACCAATAACTGTACACCGACTGCTTACCACCACACAATTAGACACACTAAACTTAATCTAACCGTCAACAATAATCTTTGTGTACACTTGGCATTTTACTTTGACTGACCATGCTCCACCTCCACCGGTCCATCCATCCATCTCCAGAAAAGGAAACTCCACACAAGGAATATGAAATCACAGTCCCACGATCACATCCTACAATTATGCAAGAAATTAATGCAAAATAGGAAATTCCACACAAGGAAACTCCATGCGATCTTATTCACTCTTGGCCCAAACGACGCCCTGCCTTGCGTCTCACCATTATTAGACGTCTCCCAGCAGTCCGTCGCGGCGACGTCCAAGCCGCACGACGCCGCCCAGCAGTCCGTCGCCTCCTGCGTGGCAACGTCCAAGCCACACCGTCGGACGCCGCCCAAGAGCTCGTCGCCTCCTGCACGGTGACGTCTAAGCTGCACCGTCGCCTCGCTGCACAGCGACCTCGCCGCCCTACATCGCACTTGACGCTCCTCACCCATCTCTGCGGACTAAAATTGACATCCCTGCAACTTCTTCTCAATAAATATTCAATTTTATCCCTTCTTGGAGTTTTAATTTTTTCTTATATTTTTCTTCTGTACATCGATTCTAATCTATCGCGGTGTAGGGCGGCGACGGCTGGTTGATGATTATCGTGTGGTTTTCTCGGTGTGTGCAACAGAATGGAGTACGAACGCAGGGTGAATAGTTCTCCGGGAGGGGCAGTTTCAGGCCAAGTACGCCATTGAGGCATCAAGGTGAGATTCATTTTTTTAATTTTTTTTGGGAGGGGATCGCATGTCCAAAGCGTCGATAGCTTTGGGACAGAGGGTGTCTCGATTCTTAGCTGAGGCCAATGTACAACATCGCTGAATGTAAGTAGCAATTAGGTTGTCTATCCTCCTGATATGGATTGCAGCTAGGCTCTACCCTGACCGGGTTAAATACTAAGGGTGGTGTTGTCTTGGCTGGTGAGAAACGTGTGACCTCATTGTTGCTGGTAATTGCATCTTCACGTACTAATTCTTTTTTTGTTCAATTATGTGATTGATAACGCTGCATTTGACTATTAGTTGCAAGCCTTGCTGACTGAACTTATTCACGGCGAACTTCCTCTTTACTGATGATGATCCTTGAGACATGAATGATACTCCTTAGCACTCTTGTGATTTTATTTATACAATATTTCTTTTTGTTCCAAGTTTCAACAATACATGTTTATTTTTTTATTGTTGTTCAGGCTAATACATTCCCTACAATGTGCTATTTCAAGAAGAGATGTGTCTGTGTATTATGTCTGGATCATTTCAGATCATCCAAATTATAGAAGATGCAAAAGTTCATTTATAAAATCAATTGTATTTTTCATTATCAATTACAGTGTGTATTCTGCAGTTTCACACTTAGCAAGCACATCAATAGAAGATGCACATTGTACATGTTGTTATTTTCTAGGAATCCCAATAATTTATTATAGACAATTTAGCCATTCCACAAAAAACTATGCTGGATTATCAGTTCTTATGATGGATTATCAGCAGCGTATGGTGGATCTTGTTGATATTATCAAATCCGATAGCATGGTTCCTTTGTTGTACATGAGCCTTCATGCATAATTGTTCTGTGAGGGCCGCATCAATGCTCTGCTGGTGTTATATGTTGCACTATGTAATACTCCCTGGGTCCCAAAGTATAAGACATCTAAGATTAATCAAAAGTTAAAGCATCCTAACTTTGACCAAACATTGAGGAAAAAATACCCATATCTACAATATTAAATGGTACTTTGAGAAAATGTACTTTATGGTAAATATATTGATATTGATTTAGTATTGTAGATGTTTATATTATTTTTTACAAATTTGATCAAAGTTAGAAGACGTTGACTTTTGACTAACCTTAGGCGCCTTACATTTTGAGACGGAGGGAGTAGCTTGCATCTAGGGATGATTTTTTTTTTGAAACAGTCACGAGCACCATTCCATCAATAGTCAAATGATTTTATTCTTCTGTATGACTTGATACTTATGAGTATCTCCTTATGTTAAACTCTTGGTACTACTTTTAGAGAATGTTTCACTGTATATAGTTAAGAGTTATTCCTTTGATCAGACTAAGCTTATAAAATAACGGTGGAAATTGCTTACTACTAAAACCAAAGATGGTGGTGGTGGTTTTGCTGGCGAGGGATTCAACTTGAAAAAGAGTGGAGATGCACGTGTTGTTTGTGGGGATTCCTTCGTCGGGAAATCAAGATTGTTGAAGATATGATGTGCTTGTGAGACCACAAAAGGTGTGATAAGGAGCAGTGGGGTGAGCTTAAGGAGTAATACAACAGCTACAACCATGTTTTATGTAACCTACATTCAATCCGTATCCATTGGATTTGGTTATTATGGATGGACAAGATTGATTGTGTTCATCAGAGTGGTGCTTTTTATACCGAGTCAAACCTAAGTTGTGCACATGACTGGAAATGGTCTA
Organism: Lolium rigidum; assembly: GCF_022539505.1. Lineage (NCBI taxonomy): Eukaryota > Viridiplantae > Streptophyta > Magnoliopsida > Poales > Poaceae > Lolium > Lolium rigidum. The sequence goes on from NC_061510.1 coordinate 83,240,572, forward strand.
CATGGACAAATGATCGATTTGGTCAATTAACACATGGATATACTTTTTTTCTGTCATGCAAGTTATAAAAAATACATTAACATCTTATACAAGATGACTTCTATTCAAAATGATTGCTCCAATCCAAATCATTACATACGCAGGATAAGAGATTTGTGGATTGACATTATAAGCTTTGTGTATTCAAACTTTGAATTTGCGATATGCATTTAAATTTTAAATTGGAGACGTGCATTGCACGTGCAAGCTTACTAGTAGATTCAAACAGCCATCCACAGGTGAGTACTACCTTGTAGCCCGGGCATATTTGAGCTCCTTAGTGAAAAATGCACCAAACATATTTCCTTCGAGGAGGATGTCTAGTAGGCAGATACGGTTTGTGAAGTTTATCTACATCGAGCATTCTGAAGGCTTCCACAAAGCCAAAAGATCATTCAGTTTCTGTTTTCATAGATCGCCATGCCAAACAGGCTTACCACAAGGCATTTTTTTCCCCACCATCACGGATGGGGATAAAGCGAGTTAACGTTGTAAGCATATAAATTATCTCCTTCAGGCAAGTAAACATTGCTATGTCCACCATAGTAAGCTCTCTGGATAGAAATGACCAAATTCTTCTTTGGAATGAACATAGGATGCTTTTCATCGTCATAATAGTTCATACGAAATATAGCTAATGCCAGAGATGCTACCGTTCTTCTGATATCTATTACAAATTCTTGCCAAAAGAAAGCTTGCGCTTTCTGCAATATTACACCGAAGAGTATGAGGTTATCTCTATAAAGATTGTACGAATCTGCATTATTCAACGATTCAAGAGACACCGTAGAGTCAGGTAGAATCCGCTAAGAACATCTTATCATATATGGAAATTTATTTTTACGATTTTTCTCCTTTCTTTTTGTTTTTTCTTCTTATTATTTGAAGTTGAAGTAACTTCTTCTTTGTAAAGACGTTTTTGATGAACATAAAGTTCATAAATTGTGCGATTTTGAATGTTTTTCGACAATCCAATTCGGGTTGTTTCAACATGAAATTTTGAAGTAGAATCCTGTAGAATTTTGACATGTTATGAAAAAACACACTAGGAACCTTTTTTCTGAGCTTTTTTTTCCTCACTAATGATTGCATTTACGAACGATTCTCAATACGAGCTCACTCTGATCATAAAATTTTGGATGAGTGAACTTATATTCATAAGTAAAACAATGCAGAATATGATCTTTCGGTGGCTTTCTTTCAGGGTGAACGCACATTAAAGCGGATGCATACACAAAGGACCTGATTGGTTGCTAACAAAGGCTTCTCCAGTATCTAGTGGGCAACCCTGCTAGACTCATCTTAATTCTACAGCCAAAAAATATTAAGCGATTGCTATGTTTGAAGCTGAACTTCATACGAGTGAGATTTCTGCTTTGGTGGGACACAGAAAGATCTAGACACATTGTTGTGGTTGTGATCAAGGCTCAACCACATTGCTGTGTCTCAGAATTCCAACTCATGTTCTTTGTGTTTGTAACTTGGAATGCTAGGAATGGTTTTCCTAATTAATTTGGTCATTAGTGATGTACCTAAAGGGGTGGTAAAATGAGTAGATTGTGTTCCAGGTCTAGATTTATTGGAAAAGTGGTGAACATAAAAAAAAGTATTGTATAGCCATTAATCTAAGCCCAAAGATCATGGGGGCCTCTCCATCCAAGAGCTTGAAACGAAAAAAGAATGCCAGATTACCACTTAAATGGTTGTTTGAGTTGATTTGTGTGGATGAATTATGGCAAGAACTTCTGAAAAGAAAGCCACTTTCCTGAAATGGAGTGGAAAGTAGAGGGAGCCCATCATTATTTGGTCCGATCACACTAGTTTAAAACATGATTTGCTTTGTGTGATTTGGGACATTTAACATCAAAGATTGATCTTAAGTCAGATTATGGGAGGATGTTTTCTTGAGAACACAGTGGCTTAGTCAACAATAACCAAGCATGTACTCTATCTGATCTATATATAATAAGTGTCGTGGTTTAGTTTAAGTTTGAACTAAAACTACGACACTTATTATTATCATGTAACGAATACCTACGTGCAATGGATACCTAGTTGTATCGATAATGGATATCAATGAGCCACACATACCTAACTGCATGGAACAATCTATCTGAGCGTCTCTGAATATCCAACTATCAGGATACCTTTAAATGAAATCTGCACCAAATTGTCAGTACCGTCATCTATAAGTTATATATACACAAATATCTTACAATGTGATATTCCAATCCAAAGTAGCCAACTCTAGAAATTAAAATCCCATTAAATATGAATATATCCGTGTGGTATATACCTCTTAGATGAAAGATAATCCTCTTAGATAAAATTGGTAATGAAGCACTAAATGTAGCTTCTGAAGTCATGATAAATGAGTCCATCATCCTTTTTAAGACCATTTTGTTAGAACCATGTGGTGTATTGGTGTATGGTCTAGGTGTCCAACTTATCACCTTCTTGGGGGGTCGCATGTACGTCTGGTAAATGGTTGAGGAGGCTCTCAGATAGGTGGAGGGCCTTATTTTTGTCTAAAGCTTCTACGTAGTAACATGTGCTGGTCACGAGGATATAGAGTTGATGATGGCGATATGCACATAAGTCACAACTAGAGCTGGTTTTGAGTGGATCTGGATCATTTTCCCAGATTCTAGGGATTGCGTTCGTTGGAGGGCTTTCTGGCCCCTGTGAACATATTTGCTTAATGTATTAAAGAGGGTTCATCATCGTCGGTTCTGTCACTTGTGGCATTCGTTTAGAATCTTGATCATAACGACTCGAAATCACCCTTCTAAGTTCCATAGGCGGTGATCTAGTCGTGTCAGTTCAACATCTTGAGCCTACAAGTGGTATTTGAGGCATTTTTTCCTTCCATCTCTAGTTACAAAAACATTTGGCAAGTTTATTTCAACTTAGGTTTTGTATATGTTGGATTTTTTCCACAACGATCATGGAGGAGAAAAAGAGCCACTTATGATGGTGTAGTGTTCCCCATTCAACCAATCTAATCTTTGGAGAAGGGCGACTAAGACGATTGCGTGGCGAACACATGACGCATGTGGATCCAAGACACCGGTTAAGTAGACCCAGAGCTTGCGCAATAGGTTCCAAACCGAAAATCAACAAAGTTATTTTTTGGGCACATCCATGTCGCTGTTAGTGGCTCCTCCAACCCGTCGCGTATCGAGGAATTCTGCCTCACCGGCGCTGAGTACACGGCGGTGGTTGTGTTGGGCTAGTTTGATGACTACCACGCCATCCCCGACGAGCTGCACATGAAAGCCCACGACGGCAGGATCACTTTCGTCGATGTTTTTCGCGTCCGCCGTTGGGACATAGGCGAGGACGCTGGCGACGGTCCCCCGCACTCGACGCCCTACAGCGGCGGCGCTTGGGGCCGTGGCGCTGGCGGGCCTAGCGGTGGCGGCGGCGGGCCTGGAGGAGGTGGAGGCCCAAGAGGCGGTGGTGGTGGCTCTGGAGGCTCAGGTGCTGACGGTGGACCAAGTGGAGGGAGCTCCTTCCCTCCGGGGTCGCTCTCCAGGTCCGCGCGCCGGCGTGGGGCGCGTCGTGCTCCGGGGACTTTCTCCGCGCTCGTCCCTGCGCGCGGTTCCGATGCTGCGCCCGCGGCAAGCGACGACGAACTCCCATGTGATCTTCTGGATGCTCCAGGCACGGCGCCGTTCGCCATGATCACGCCGGGGGGCATCGCTCGCCCCTCGACCCTGCATGTTGCGGTCTCTCCTGGCTTCTTCCATTTTTTGGCGGTTGGACCGGCAGGCGAGCTTGGTTTCTTCCGCATCCCTCGACGCTATGGGCCTGCTGGCCCGGATGTTGGCCCTAAAGGCCTCATGCACGTCAACCTGCTCACGGGCTCCATGGGGCTGGTCGCCACTGCGACGAAAATCCAAGGCCGCCCCACGGCAATCTCCACTGACGTGTTTGCTGAGGCGGTGATCACGCCGTCCCCAGGGCTTGTCCTTGCGAAGCAGATGGCGCTTGTTAGCATTAAGCACGATCTGTGCATGTTCCGTCGGCAAGACATAGTGCATAAACGTATTCGATTCGTGTACGATGTAGTGTCCGTACAGGTCTTGTTTTGTAAACCGACTAGGACTAGTGCTCAAGCCTATGCGTGTATATAAGTGCACCCAAGGCCTTGTAATCTTGTATCAAGTCAGAAGAAATAAAGCAAGACAACTACGAGGCTCGATATGAGCCTCTAGCAATCAAATCGATTTCGCGTGCGTGTGTTTCGTGAGCCAGCTTGAGGCCAGCTTATTAGTACGTACGTGTATCGGCGACTTGGTGTGTGCTTGCTCGTCTCGCCGGATTGCCATCTCGCCGGAATAGCTCAGAAGCAGTTGAGCTTGCGTATACGTGCGCGTACAGCCGGAAAGTACTCGGCGAGTTCACGCGACGTAGGGACCAAGTCCAACAATTGGTATCAGAGCCCGAGTTCATCGTCCGTGATCTGAAAGTACAAGAAGATCATGGCGATGGTCAAGGTTGGCGAGACATCGGCACCGGTGGTGGAGACGGTGGGGCCGGCTTTGTATCCGCGCCTCGATCGCAAGGACTACGGGCTTTGGGCCCTCAACATGGAGGTGGCTATGGAAGCTGCGGAGATCTGGGAGGCCGTCGATCCAGGCGGCGATGACTACGTCAAGGGAGGCGCGAAGTACACGAAGGATCGCAAAGCATTAACGGCGATCTATTCTGTCGTGCCGAAGGACGTGATGCAGCACCTCGTCGGAAAGAAGTCGGCGAAGGATGCATGGGAGACGATCAAGACCTTACACCAAGGTCATGCCCGCGTGAGAGAAGCGCATCTTCAAAGTTTGACGAAAAGCTATGAAGATCTGAAGATGGAGGAAAGCGAGACGGTTGATCAGTTTGCCGCCCGTTTCGTCACCCTCATCAATGCAATCAGGGGATATGGCGAGAGGTTGGATGAGGTCAAGAACGTCAGAAGGTTCTTGCGTGCCGCACCGGCGCGCCATATGCGGATCGTTACATCGATCGAACAATGTCTCGACCTGAATACACTGACGGTTGAGGATCTCGTCGGAAGGTTCAAGGCCCATGACGAGAGAATCCGGCTTAGCTTCAATGACCCGGACCAGAGTGAGCACTTGATGCTCACGAAGCAGCAGTGGATGACTCTTTCGAAAGAAAAGCAAGAAGGGTCCATGAGCCGCAGCAACGGGAAGGAGAAGCAGCGCCAGGCGAAAAAGTACATCGCCGAGCAGGAGGAAGATGACGAAGCTCCGCCGCGAAGGAAGTTTGACATAAAGAAAGTAAGGTGTCATAACTGCGGGAAGCTCGGTCACTTGGCAATAAGTACTTCATGCTTGTGGTGGATGATTACAGTCAATACATGTGGATTGTGTTGCTGAAAAGTAAGGATCAAGCCCTACAAGAATTCATGAAGATCAAAGAAGCTGGAGAGTTCAAGGCGCAGGTGAAAATAAAGGTCTTATGCATTAAGCACGAGATGAAGTGCACGTCGTGCTTAGGGGGGTGATTGTTAGCATTAAGCACGATCTGTGCATGTTCCGTCGGCAAGACATAGTGCATAAACGTATTCGATTCGTGTACGATGTAGTGTCCGTACAGGTCTTGTTTTGTAAACCGACTAGGACTAGTGCTCAAGCCTATGCGTGTATATAAGTGCACCCAAGGCCTTGTAATCTTGTATCAAGTCAGAAGAAATAAAGCAAGACAACTACGAGGCTCGATATGAGCCTCTAGCAATCAAATCGATTTCGCGTGCGTGTGTTTCGTGAGCCAGCTTGAGGCCAGCTTATTAGTACGTACGTGTATCGGCGACTTGGTGTGTGCTTGCTCGTCTCGCCGGATTGCCATCTCGCCGGAATAGCTCAGAAGCAGTTGAGCTTGCGTATACGTGCGCGTACAGCCGGAAAGTACTCGGCGAGTTCACGCGACGTAGGGACCAAGTCCAACAGCGCTGTACCTCCAGGAGCGCTGCCCCATGATGCTGCCCCGCCAACCTCGCGTTCCGGTGGGCGGCCCCGTCCGTCGACAAGGGGGTGCCGCGGTGCGGCGTTTCAACCCGCTCCGGCAGCTTGGCGATGTCAGCGACGGCGGCGACTCCGGCCCGCGTCGTAGCAAAAGGATCCGCGACGCTAATGACGGTGGCCACCAGACTGCCACTTCCAGGGCAACGGCGCTCAAGGCGCACAGGCTCGAGGGTGTGCCCCTCCCGCGCCCTCCCGCTGGCGCGTCCGCACCATTTCTGCCCATGACGCTCCTTCACTCCCTGGCGCGTGGCTGCGACCTCCCCGACGACGCACTCGACCGCCTTGCCGCGTCGTCTCCGGTGATCGCCGACGTCGACTGATGCGGCCTGCTCAGCCGCCAACAACACCCCGGGCGCCTGCTCGGCCTCCAAGCCGGCAGTTTTGGTCTCGGTTCCCTGGGTGTGTCTCCGCCCTAGCTCTAGTTGTGCCTTGTGCCTCTCAGTTTCTGGGTAGCCTAGCTCCCTGGGTTTGTAAGAGTTTGCGTTGTACATTAGGTGTGTGTCTGTTTCCCCCATGAGTACACCTCGGTTGAGAAACATGATAGTGGGGGTTTGGAATGTAAGGGGTTTAGGAGACGATGATAAGTGCACTGTAGTAAACTCCGCCGTAGTCGATATGTCTCCCGCTGTCCTTTGTATGCAAGAAACCAAGTTGCGTGCTCCCTCGAGCTTCAAACTCAAGACAATCCTTCCTCGTTCCCTTTCTGCAAACGAGTGCATCGACGCCGATGGTGCCTCTGGTGGCATTCTTACGGCCTGGGACGCGTCGAACTGGCAGCTTCTTTCGCGGCACGCTGGGCAATTCTGCCTAACCACCGAGCTCCGCTCCACTTCGGATAACCTCCGCTTCTTCATCACAAACGTCTATGCGCCGTGCGACGCGGCCTCTCGCGATGAGTTCTTCGATGAGCTGCGGAGCCTAGGCGCCCTGTGCACTGGTCCATGGCTAATTGCGGGCGATTTCAACATTGCTCGTTGGCCGGATGACCGCAGCGGCGGCGCATTCGACGCGAACCTGGCCTCGTCCTTTAACTCCGTTGTGGATGACCTGCTCTTACAAGAACTGCCGCTCCTGGACCGCCGATTCACTTGGTCGAACATGCGCGAGCAGCCCACACTCGTTCGTCTTGACAGAGCCTTTATCAATCTTGCCTGGTCCACGGTACTATGCAACACGACGCTCACGTCCGCGACCCGAGTTACCTCCGATCATGTGCCGCTCGTGGTCACCGCCTCTTCGTCGGTCCCCGTCCCTGCTGTGTTTCGATATGAGAAAGGGTGGGCTTTGGACCCTGGCTACCAATCTCTTGTGCAACATGTCTGGGTCGTCGCTGCAACCAGCTGCCTGACCCTGCAGCGAGGCTTGCCCGTAAGCTCAAATGGGTGAGAGCGGAGTCCAAGAAATGGGCGAGAGGGCGGCGGAAGCCTGACTCGATTATCACCTCCTGCCGGGCTGCCATCCAGCTGCTCGATTGCCTTGAGGAACTGCGCGCTGGTTGTCTGCTGCCGAGGCTACCCTACGTCGGCTTGTCAAGGACCAACTCGCGCGGCAACTCAAGATCAAATCCTTATAATGGCGCCAGCGTTACTCCATCCGTTATTGTCGCCTCGGAGACGAAAACACGCGCTTCTTCCATGCGTGTGCGTCAGCTAGGCTGCGAAAAAATTCCATCCGTGTGCTGCATGACAATGGGCTACCTGTGTACTCACATCCAGAGAAAGAGCGTGTGCTCACTGCCTATTACTCGTCGCTGATGGGGAGATCAGTTGGTACTGCTTTCGACTTCGATGTGCAGGCTATGTACAGCCCGCTGCATTCCCTCGCAGACCTGGAGCGCCCCTTCTCGGAGGATGAAATACAAGCTGCTCTCCTTACAATGCGCACTGATGCCTCCCCAGGTCCTGATGGGTTTAGCTCTGGCTTTTTCAAACAATTCTGGCCGCTTGTGAAGGGGGACATGAAGGATTTGCTTGACGCGTTTCACTCTGGCGTTGCACGGCTGCATCCTCTGAACCAAGCTTACATGGCCCTGCTCCCAAAAAAGGATGATGTTGTCACTGCCGATGGATTCAGGCCAATTTCTCTCCAGGGCACCGCGCTGAAAATCCTATGCAAGGTTCTGACGCGTCGGATTCAACCGCTTATTCCGTCTCTTGTGTCTATCGACCAATCTGGTTTCATCAGAGGGCGAAACATCTCGGATAATTTTGCGTATGCGGCTGAGCTGATCCAGTGCTGCTACAAGAGGCGTGCTCCCACCATTGTGCTCAAGCTGGATTTCAGGAAGGCGTTTGATTCTGTTGATTGGGTTGCCCTCGACCGCATCCTCCGTGCCCGCGGGTTTGGGGACAAGTGGTGTGGCTGGATCAAAGCTATCTTGGAGTCTGGGCGTAGTGCCGTCCTGCTCAATGGAGTACCTGGTCGATGGTTTGACTGTAAGCAAGGGCTGCGCCAAGGGGATCCCCTCTCTCCCTATCTGTTTATCATCGTGGCGGATGTTCTACAACAGCTCATCGCCGGCGACACCGGGGTTGGGCGCTTGCGACACCCTCTGGTGGATGATCTGCCGTGCCCCGTAATCGAATACGCGGATGACACCCTTCTCCTGCTTCGCGCCACTCCTGAGCAGCTTACCCGAGCCAAAGGCCTACTGGACACTTTCTCCCGCGCAACGGGCCTGCAGATCAACTTTCTGAAATCCACCTTTGTACCCATCTGCGTCCCGAAGCCGCACGCCGCAAACCTTGCTGCACTGGTGGGCTGCACGCCAGCGGATTTCCCCCAGACGTATCTGGGGCTCCCGTTGACTGCCACCAAGCTTCGGGTGCAGGACCTACAACACCTTGTGGTCAAAGTGGAAAAGCGCGCCCCGGGGTGGAAGAGCTCCCTGCTCAACTTGGGCTCCCGTCTAACCCTGACGGACGCTGTCCTCTCCGCCCTTCCATCGTTCGCCATGAGCGTGATCCCCCTCCCTGTCACCACTTTGGGCCGCATGGACAGACCTCGCCGCGGCATGCTCTGGAAAGGGAAGGCAGCGTGCTCTGGTGGAGACTGCCAGGTTGCTTGGGAGGATGTTTGTCGCTCGCGCGCAGAGGGAGGCCTCGGCGTACGCAATCTCCATTGCCAGAATACGTGCCTGCTCCTCAAGTTCATCCACAAGCTGCTCCGTGGAGAAGACACGCCCTGGGCCAGGTGGGTCCGCCACTGGTACGGCGCTAATGGGATCGCCGAGCCTCCGTCGCCCCTGGACACCCCCTCGTGGCGATCCTTCAAGCGCGTTTTCGCGATCTACCGCGGGCTCACCAACGTGCGGGTTGGTAATGGTGCGACCACCTCGTTCTGGTTCGATAATTGGCACGCCGCCGGGCCACTCTTCGCACGCGTTCCCGAGCTGTTGACTCACTGCACCGACCCGACGATCACGGTGGCCGTGGCCCTCGCGCGCTCACCATTGGAGATCCCGCTGCACCCGCGCATCACTGCTACCGCTCAGTCTCAACTCGAGGCTCTGGCGACGTCGCTCCAGCTGGCGTCTCTCTCGGATGAGCCCGCCTGCTGCCGGGAGCCGCCGCCTTCTCCACGGCTGGGGCTTACCGCGTCATGAAAATGTCTGGCGTCGTGCTTCCGCTCGCTGATTACAACTGGGCGAACTTCGCACCACTCAAGGTCAAAGTCTTCTTCTGGATCGCCCGCCACGGGAACACCAGGACGCGTGCGATGCTTCATCGGCATGGGATCCTGTCGACTGCCTGCTGCCCTTTCTGTAACAGCGAGGAAGACATGCTGCATCTCTTCTTTAGGTGCCCTCGGTTGGGGCCCTGGTTTGCCGGCCTTGGGGCGCATGCTGCCGCCTCGGCGTCCGACCTGGCTGAGGGTTGCGCGTCGCTCGCCGCTGCCCTCCGTGGCCTCGTCCCACCGGTGCGCCACACCTTGGTGCTGCTGACTCTTTGGATCATCTGGAAGAGCCGGAACCGCATGGTCTTCGACGCCCAGCGCTTGCGACCCAGGCAGATGTTCTCCCACCTTGCGTCGCACTGTGACCTCTGGCTCCACCGGCTACCCCGTTGCCACAGCCGACAACCTGTTGATGCATGGCTGTCCACCCTTAGAGCTTGTTTTGTGTGACTTTGTGGCGTTGGGTTTCCCTCTGTAAGCCCTGCGCTGCCTTGCAAGCAATTCTGTAACCTTCCGAAGTGCTTTAATAAAATTCACTTCAGGTGGAGGGGTTTTCCCCCCTCCCCCGTTGAGCTTTCAAAAAAAAAAAAGTACAGCAAATGATGAAAAGCTAAAGAGGATTTTCCTGCAAAAAAGAAGGAAGTGATCGTTTCAATGAAGTCGCAAAGGAAACGATTTTTAGGGCATCTCCACTAGCAGCTTATGGAAAATCACGGGATAATGCGTTGCCTTTGGATAGAGGAAATAACGATGAACTAGCAAAATCACGATGGTCGATGGAAGTCGTCGTCAGGGCGCACCCGATCGACGGAGCACATAAAAGATTGATGATTTCACCAGGTAGATTCACATCTGCGTCGAAGTACGGCCAGTGTACACGGCCTGGTGCTCAAGAATGATGGCATTTTCTTATTCGAGCACCTGCGAACCTCGAGAAGCATCAAGGCTTTCCTTTCCTCGTCGCTGGCGCCGGTGGTGAAAGTGCTCGTGGGTAACGACGCAAAAGGCACCGGATACCCAGTAGGACTGGACTGGAGTAGTATTTAGGACTGACTTGTAAGGAAATCAACCAACGAGCTTTATGGACTATGTGTAGCTTAGTAAAAGAAACATTATCTGCTCGCCAGGTTTTGTGCCGATCCATATGGACATTGAACTATTTCCAAACGCAAAAAAAGGTTAGCGTTAAGGGGACCTCCTCTCAGTCATACGGAGTATCTTTTTTTAATACAGTAGCGGATGCTTTAGCTATTCTTATTTCAAGGATAAAAGAAAATGGTCAAATTGATGGTCTCATTCCTCATTTGGTTGAGGATAAAATGTCCATTTCGAAAAAAAAATCTCATTTGGTTAAGGAAGGAGTTTCTATCATTAAATATGCTAGCGAAATCATTATTTTTATGGAGCATGACTTAGAAAAGGCTATAAACATGAACTGGTTCTAAGCATCTTTAAACAATTATCCAGACTAAAGATTAACTTTCATAAGAGTGAAGTTTTTTTTTTTGCTTTGGTCAAGAGAAACCCGTGGAGGATCGGTGTAGAAATTTATTGGGTTGTAAGTCGGGTCTTTCCTTTTCGTTATCTAGGAGTCCCAATTCACTTCTGGAGACTAAAGAATGGAGAATGGAAACCAATTTAGGCCCCTTTCGAGAGAAAGCTCGCTAATTGGCTGGGGAAACTACTTTGTTACGATGATATATTGACTCTTATAAATTGGGTCTTACAAGTCTACCCGTCACACCCTAGGAATTGATTTTGCCTGAAGCATCGGACTAATGATCACCCATGACCAGTAGTGCCACAAAGGCCTTTGGTGATCTTATTGCGCATACCACGGTGGGGCCTTCGACTGAGGTGAAGTCGTATTAAGGTTTCATGTTGTCGTTCTTCGAAATCCCTGTAGGTTTCTAGAAAAGACTTAACCACTTTAGAACGAGGTTCTATTGGCAACTGAGGGCCATAAAAAAGAAGTACCGACAAGATGGAACATACTTTGTAGACCAAAAAGTTCTTGATATCAAGGATAAAGCTCATAAATGAAGAAGGGGTTTGGCACGAATTAATTCAGAATAAATACATGCATTCCAAATGTTGTCTCAACTTGAATCTAATCCCATGGATTGAACTTTTTGTAAGGGTTTTGTAAAAGTTAAAGATGGTTTCTTTCGAAGGGGGGATTTTAAAATTGGTAACGGGGAAATAATGTGTTTTTGGGAAGACACTTGGCTCGAGGACACACCTTTTAGCATCCTAGTATGCTTTGCTTTACAACAACATCCAATGATTTTTTTTATTATTTTAGTGGCTAATGTTCTATCTCAAATCCCTCTAAATATTGAGTTTAGAAGGGATCCATCGAAAACTATATGGGCAAGATGGATCCACTTGGTTCGCGGGTTGATGGGTGTTCAACTTTTTAACGGAATTTATGTGTTCATCTGGAAGTTGGCTACCACTGGGTGTATACGGTCAAAACTATGTACTTACTACTAGAACATATGAATAGGCACAACCCATGTTTTAGAAAAAAATATTTAGAAAATTAAGGTGCCATTGAAAATTAGGATCTCTTATGTGGCCCCTTCATCAAAAGGCTATTTTAACTAACTAAAGATAACTTAGCAAATAAAGAATGTGAAGGTAATATGGGCTGTTTATTTTGTAATCAGGATGAAACAATTCAACATCTCTTGTTTGATTGTTGTCTTGATAGAATTATTTGGTGTGTTGTTCATATGACTTTTGCCATCATTCTTCCAACGAACATGTCCAGAAATTGGTTATTTGGTGTCAACGAGAAAGATAAAGCACAAATTCGTATGGGAGCTCGCCCTTTACTTTGGGCCATCTGGAACACACATAAACATAGTATCTTTAGCAAGTTGGAACAAACGCAATCATATTATCTTTAACTAGTGGAAACAATCTTCTTTTTTGCAGGTTATTCAACTGGCCACCCGTTGGATCCATACGTGATCATGTCTCTAGTCGACACTATATTCATCGATAATATATTTGTACGTGGTAATGTCGCTAGCCGGAGGAGCAAGACATGACTTATGAACGCAACCGTTTGGAACTGTAGCACGAGATCTGTACAATATGTCTAGCCATTTCATAGAAAATATCGTCGATGGGGAGATCAGGATGATCCCATTTCGAAAAAAAAATCTCAAAATTGACCGGTACATAGTACAGGGAAGATCTCATGGGATGTGCTCATGTGCATGCGCAGAGATCGAACACAAAGAGAAAAGACACATATATGACTCTATAAAGAGACAAAGTTTGGATTAGATTCAGTGCAACGGAATGCAGTTACTAAGTTAACACTCTAGGATACAACTACACTTTGATACAACTCCATCCATTCTAGGAAAATTATCTTAGATTTATCAAAATTTAGATGCAGCCTGGATCCATTCAAAGTTAGCATGAGTAGATGGAGAAACCAGGAAGATCCCATTTCTAGAAAATCTCAAAATTGGAAGATCTCATGGGTTGTGCGCCTGTGCATGGGCGAGATCGAACACAAACAAATACTAAGAAACATATGATGACTCTATAAACAGACAAAGTTTCGATTAGATTCGGTGCAACGGAATGCAGCTACATAAGTTAACACTCGCACAAATACTGAGTAGAATTTGTCAGCTTTTGTCCTGTTTCTCCCTTTGTTTCCGTTGATGACTGCTGTCCTCAGTGGGCCGGCAACTATCGTTGCCCGCGAAAGCAAACAAAGCACTGCTCCACACCACACTGCTGTCACTGTACTCCTTGCTGCTTTAATCAATTCGTCAGGGCGAAAAAGGCCCCACGTCATTAAACTACCGCGCCCTGCCTGCCTGCCACCTTCAATGCGCAGACCCGACCGCAACCGTTACTACCGCAGTCCAACTATTTTGACTTCTACCGCGCTACTGTCCGAGGGACCAGGTCCACGAGCTCGGTGTGTCCCCACCTGTCACTTACATTGGCTGCAGCCATGTCACCACGATCGGGCTCCGCACGTCGTGCCCGCGGCCGTCCGACCACACGACGTGCCCGTACACCGGCGCCGCGCCGGCGGGAGCGGAAGCAGCCGCCACCGTCACCGCGAAGCTCTGCTTCTGCACGGTCGGCGAGAAGACCAGCTTCTCCGGCTTCACCGCCACATCCACGCCACCGCTCGACATCTCCACGCGCGCCCTGTACGTCGCGGCCGCCTCGGCGCCCACGTTGGTCGCCGTGCGGATCACCGTCCTCGACATGTTGCCGCCGCCGTAGAGCACCACGGAGATCGACGGGTAGTTCAGGTCGGACCCCGACGGCTTCGTGCCCGCCGCCGACGTCGGGCACGCCACGGGCCTGTGCGTGACCACCTGGATCGCGTTCGCCTCGTACCCGATGCTGCACATGAACGCCACGTAGTCCTCCTCCCCGGCGTCGTACACCAGGCCCGGGTCCAGGGCCCTGCCCAGCGCGACGTGCCCCGCGCCGTAGTCGAACGGCGTGGCCGCGCGCCCGGCCTCCGCCTCGTCGGCCACGGCGCCGGCACGGTTGTCGGTCACGATGGCCGTGGTCATCAGCGCCGACCGGATGGCCGCCGGCGACCACCCGGGGTGCGCGGACCGGAGCAGCGCGGCGGCCCCGCTCGCGTGCGGGCACGCCATGGAGGTCCCCGACAGGATGTTGAACTCCGTCCGCCGCGGGTCCGACTCCAGCCCCGTGGGCCCCGTGGCGCCCGTCCACGCCGCCAGGATGTTGACGCCCGGCGCGATGAAGTCCGGCTTGAGGATCTCCGGCACGAGCCCGTTGGGCCCGCGCGCCGAGAAGGAGGCCACCAGTGGCGCCGGCTTCACGCCGATGACCGTGCCCCGGAACACGATCGTTGCCGTCGGGTTGGTGGCGTTGGCGGCGTACGCCTTGAGCGCGTCGCCCTCGCTCTCCCCCACCGAGCACGCCGGCAGCACGTGCGCGTCCCCGATCAGACCTTCGCCGTTGGCCTCTCCGTTGGCGAGCACCATCGCCGCGCCGCCGGCGTCCTTCACCACCACCCCTTTCGCCACGCGCGGGCTGCTGCCGCGGTCGCAGATGACGATCTTCCCGGCCACGAGCGACGGGTCGATCGAGTTCTCCATGCACAGGGAAGCAGACAGCCCGCCCGACCTCCCGGGGTAGTAGAGGGACAGCATCGTGTTGTTCGCCAGCGGCTTGCCGGAGTAGAGCGACACCCCCGACAGGCGCCGGCCGTCGCCGAGCACGATCTCGGCGGGGAAGCTGCGGTCGATGGTGCCGGCGCCCACGGTGGCGACCCACGGCGCGAGGTTGGTCACCGACATGGGGGCCGGCCCCTCGTTGCCCGCGGAGGTGGCCACGAACACGCCCCGCGACACGGCCCCGTACGACCCGATCGCGATCGGGTCGATGTAGAAGGGCGAGACGGCGCCGTTGCCGCCGCCGATGGAGACGGAGATGACGTCCACGCCGTCCGCCACGGCGCGGTCGAAGCCGGCCAGGATGTCGGAGTCCAGGCAGCCGGCGCCCTTCCAGCACACCTTGTACGCCGCCACCCTGGCCTTGGGCGCGACCCCCTTGGCGACCCCGGAGGCGTAGCCCTCCATGCTCGCGTCGTAGGCCACGCTCCCGGCCGCCGTGGTCGCCGTGTGGGTGCCGTGCCCGTCGGCGTCGCGCGGGGACATGTACTCGGTGGACCCGTTGGAAGACGCCGCGGCGGCGCCGTAGTGCGCGGCGTGGCCCTGGGAGAAGAACCGCGCGCCCACGAGCTTACGGTTGCAGGAGGAGGACGGGAACGCGGGACCCGCGTCGCAGCCGCCGCGCCAGCGGGCGGGGACGGGCGGGAGGTTCCGGTCGGAGAGGCTCCGGCGCTCGGGCCAGACGCCGGTGTCGAGCACCCCGACGATGACGTCGGAGCCGTAGTCGGCGAGGGACCAGAGCCCGAGGCGCGCGCGGAGGCCCATGAACTGCGGCGACCTGGTGGTGTGCAGCTGCCGGACCTGGTCCTCGAAGGCGGCAAGGACGGCGGGGTGGCGGCGCAGCTCCTCCGCGCGGGACGCGGTGAGCGAGGCCGAGAAGCCGTGGAAGACGGTGTCGTAGACGTGGAGAGGCTGGAGCGGGTCGCCGGCAATGGCTGGCGAGGCGAAGGCGGCGGAGGTGTACCAGTGCGCGTGTGTGGGGAACACCGTCGGCTTGGCGCGGTGGTTGACGCGGAAGATGTACGTCTTCCTCGCTTGCCCGCCGGCGCCGTCGCCGCTCGCGCCTAGTACGGTTGGCGATAGCATGGTGGTAAGCAAGAGGAGGCAGAGCAGGAGGCGGCGGCGAGCGGCCATTGGATAGAGCGGCGAGAGTGAGAGCGTGGTGGTGCGGCGGGTGGGGAGGAGTTATAGCGAGTGAGGCAGTGGGAAGTTGGGGAAGAAATGAGGTCTTTGCGCGGTGCGTGGTGGGGGTCTCGTAGCAGGAAGCAGTTATGAGGCGTCACGTTTTGGCTCCCTGCATCCGTAGCATGGTTGAATGCTGCCGCTTGGGTCAGTGCTTCAGTGGGATGCACGGGCGGTGCAGGCGTGTAGCTACCGTGCGCACGACCTTGTCTTGCGGATGGTCCCTGGAGTGTGGTGAGTGTGTGACCGTACTGTAAGCGGCGGATAGAATCTGGGGTTGCGAGTACAAGTATTCATGGACAAGGAGACCCAACGGCGGCTCCCAAATCATGTCTGTCAATATTTTTGGTATTTTTTCCTTTTTTTTTTGGATAAGTCCAGAACAAACATTGAATTTGTAGGCAAAAGCTACATAGAACCCTCAACTATCAATTCCTGAAATCGGCACTCTAAACTCTCTGACCTAGGTCTATTTTGAAATTAACATGTAGCAACGGTACAAAGGAAAATCTCTCCAACGCATGATCGCTTCACTTGGATCCTACGAGATTCTTTTTTCTGCACTTGCAGATCCCCATCTTCATTGGTTTTCCTCTCTTTCTCTTCCTCTCTGCACCTTTATTTCTTTCTTCTGCTTTTCTCTGACGAGCAACCGGCCTCTCCTGCACGAGACTACCACACTCTGCGAAGCAACAACCTCGGTCCGGTCTCACATCCAAGCCTACAAAGCCTGTGAGGAAGCAAGTTGAGGTGAGCCGTTGGTAATTGATGACTCTACCCTTGGTGACACGTATTACACATAATATTTTAAGGAAAAATTTGCTATAGGACATCATTATTTTCACACGATTGCCATAACACATTTTTCGATTGTGTCTTTACCAGGGATCATTACAATTTTATGACATATTTGCCAAAACACATCACCTGTCCAGAAACGGAAATTTTGGCACTTTTTTCTACAAAACCAGTAATAGCATGGTCATCCCAGCCAAAAATGCAAAATTTTCCATCTTTGGACAGGTGGCGTGTTTTGGCAAATGTACCACAAAATTATAATGGTACCTGACAAAGACACAATCGAACGGTGTGTTTTGGCAAACGCCAAAAAATAACGATGTCCTATAGCAAGTATTCTCTTAAATTATTTGATATTGCGGGAAGCTCATGACTACGCATAACTTGTTGGAGGACTTGACTGGATGGATAGCCTAAGCGAGCGTGCCATTGAGTTGAAGATGCGCGAAGACTGACACGGCTTGCTTTATTATGGGTGCATCAAGAGAGTAGAGACCTCTATGGCAGGAATCTCTAAGAAGTATGACCCTCGTATCCAGATCTTGAGAATGGATGAAAGTCGATAAAAAACATGATTGTCTCTACCAAAATTACAGACTGCTAAAATATTTTGGTGACATTGGGTACATGGAGAACATTGTGAAGATGAAGTGGGTGAGATGAAGGAGCGAGTAAAATAGCCTGACCAACATGACATATGTTCATACTTGAACCGTCGGCCTTGTGCACCTTGTCCTTGTCGTGGTAAGGTTCATGCATGTGCATCTTGTCCAAGTTTTGTTGGTGAGGTTGTCCATGCCCCTTGTATCCATGTACCAGCGAGGATCAAAAGTTGGTGGATGAGGTTGTCCATGCGCCACATGGTTCGCCATGGAGAGATAACGAGCGGTGAAGTGACCATCGTTACCGACACCTACGAAATCCTTCTGGAACCGCTTGAATCAATCATCAGCTAGGTACCTAGCCTCATCACATAGTTGAAAGATGTGACGAGTGCCAGACGTGCGGCCACCGGGAGGACCGGAGCCACGTGAGTGGTGCGGAAGCGGGGCAGGTGTAATATCCCAGGTTTAGAGGCAACAAAATGAGAGAACACCAAAGTGTGCATTGCATTCATGCATAGAAAATTCGGGGAAGTTTCGCGCTTTCAAATAAATCTTACCACAGTCACTGAAGTTTCACTTGACTTACTGGAATTGAAGTAGATCATCAAGTCAAGCGCTATAAACTTCACTGTGATCTTTGCTAAAACCTTATTTTGGGTAGAGATGATTTGATCTATGGATTAGATCAAATGGAATTAGATTTACAACAACACATTCTTTAAGAATCAAACCCTAACTTATTAACACTTGAAAGTTAGCAACTACCTTTGTGTGTAATTTAATTCACTTATAAATAAGTTAAACCACAGGGTCTAATGTGCATAAAAGCCACACATTCTTATTTAAATCATAACTTATTAAATACATGGAATATCATAAAACTAAATCCATTTACATTACAAATTATAGTTCAGACTATTTGAATAAAACTAACTATGAGTATTTTGAAACTCATATGACCATGCCTTGGTGAAATCAAACCCAACTATCCAAAATTGAGGAATAACCTTCAACCTTAACCTTTTGACCAATATTATAATGTAAATCCAATCAAAGATGGTATGATGACTCATCCACAATAATACAACTCTCCATAAGATATTTAGTAACAAATGCCACTTGGCTATCCAAAAATAAATCATATGAGAGGATAATCTCTATGCCACATAGGATGAAAATATCTACATGACTTGCTTCCCAAGCTATGCCACCTCATGCTCAAAGGATTGCTATGGATAAGGGCATGACAACCAAGCACCTTACTCATCTAACCAACACAAGAGTCACCACCTATGTGTCATGATACTAGAGCTTGCCCAAGCCTATAAATAGAGCCACACCCTTCATCCATTTGGACATCTTGTACCATGCTACAAGGAAACCAAACACTTGAGACCTTCCATGTGAATTAGCTAGGATCAAGATGAAGAAGCTAGGAGGTGGAGGCATACCACAAGATGCAGGTTTATCAGATTTCCTGAAGAACAAGCTACACAAGATACCAAGGTAGAATTCCTAGGCAAACCATATATTTAGAGGATCATATCATCATCTCTTAAGTAGGACCTTAGGATATTCCAATACATTGAGAAGTGAGAGAAGTTATAATACTAATCATAGCCATGATCATACATGAATACTAGAGTAGTACTAATCCTAGTTATTCAAGTCAATATTTGATCTTGGAGGTGAGAACCCTATTCCAATAACAATACCTCAGGAAACCAATTCTATAATCATCACAACTTGGTAGTAATTATAAACCCTAAGAATCTATTATGAGTGTGATGAGAGGAATATTAAAGAGGGATTAGTGAGGAATGAGTGAATCTTGTCTAATGCATGATCATACCTTGTAGATATAGATGATAAGTTAAACCATATGATTAATAGATCTCATCCATCACATAAAATAATAAGTATATCACTAGTAGTTAACCCTGCACCAATCCTCATGCCTTGTATGGAGGAGTAACCCTAGCTAGCCAATAATACATAATCAAAGCTTATACTTATACCCAATTCTGCTTGTGTATCCCATGGGTAATCCCAAATAAAAACCCTAGACCACATTTGAATCCAAGTACCACTTGGGATCATGAAAAGAACCCCTGCCATGCCTCATGCCTACTTATATTGCAATTTAATGAAGAGTATGCAAAACCCTAAACCCTTTCACATAGGATCCACCTCACATAAAATGATATGCCCTAACTTGTGTATCATGGAACACAAGTATAATCCAAGCTAGAAGTTGCTAAGCAAGATTAGTAATTATAGAGTTTAATTAACCATTTTCTCAAACCTTAGAAACAATCATTCACATAAAATCATTTGTTAAACCCTAGCCATAATTAAATAATATGTGAGTAATCACTATGGTTAAGCACTAGAAAAATAGAATATGTTCACCATGCACATGTTCTACATTCCAAACCATTTAAACAGGTTCGATTCCTAAATTAATTAGGAATTGAGATGAACCTTAGAATTATATCAATTGGAATTTTAACTTGTGCCTCATAAGAACCCCAAATTAATCATTTATAAAATGGTTGTTTATAAACAAAACAATACAGTAGGTAGCATTATCAAATTGTTTTGATATTAAAATATTTTAGAACCTACAAAACAAAATAGAAATCAAATTTGAATTCAAACAACAAAATAGAAAAGAAAACAGAAACTTGAAAAAGGAAAGAGAGGGAAACTTACCTGACTTACCTGGACCGCAGCAGCCCAAAGCCCACCACAGCAGCCCAACAGTTAGCCCAGGAGCAGTCCAGCCCACGTCCCAAATACCGTTTCGCGTGCGTCAAAAATCGTGCGAGAGGAGAGAACACTTCGTCGTCGTCGTCTCCGAGCTCGACAGCGCGGCGGAGCCAGTAGGCCACGATCTCGTCGTCGATAAGCTTGCCCCGGACGTTGCCAGATACTCAGAACCACGCTTAAACTCTCTCGCGTTCGAGCTTATCCGCGGACGAGGAGATCCTTGCCAGCTAGAAGCTTCCAGAGACCGCGACCTCCCGACCATGGCCGTCGCCGTGTCGAGGCCACAGGGCTTCCCTTGGCCTATAAATAGGTGGAGAGCATCGCCGTGCACGCCTTGTTCACCTCCGCCACTTCAATCCTTCTCAATCACTCTCTATCTTCCAAAACCATCTGTGCATTTTCGCTGGAGTCGAAGACGAAGCCGACGGAGGAGGTCACCCCAGCCTCTGGCGTGTGGTCCAGGAGGAACGCCTGGACTCAAGGAGCATCTGGGAGGAGCCCAGCATCCAGGGGAGCCGTGTGGAGGATCGATTTCATCGTTCCCTTCCGCAGTAGTTCGTCGGGAGATCGCTAATCGCCGTCGTCTCCGTCGACCATCGCCGGAGCCGACCACGCCATCATCTACAGGGTGAGCATACGCCTCTGTAGAGCTAGATCTCGCATCCTAGAACCTCCTGTAGCCTCCGATTCGAATCTCGTCGGAGTAACACCGCCGCGGGACATGATTTCCGACGAAGCTCCGGTGACCTATAGCTTGTTCCACCACCACCATAGTGTTCCCCATCTTCTTCTCGTTCGATTGATACCAACCGCGCATCCGGGGGTGCCCTGTAGCGGCGGCGCCGTCCTCGTCTGACCGCCGGCGTCAAGCCGCCGGTAGAAATGACGTGGCCGTGGGCTCCCCGCACATGTTTGACTTGGTCGTTGCCCTCGTGGCAGGTGACCTGGACCAGGTCCCACCTGTCTGTGACTAGAACTAGGTTTTGACCGGTACATTTAGTATTTTCGTTTTAATTTAAAAACCAGTAAATTGTTAAAACTTTTCAGAAATAGATAAAAATCATCTTAGCTCAGAAAAATATAAATAATATATCAAAATTCTCACAAAAATAAACTCGATTCAAATAAAATATAAAACAAAAATGTGTGACAAAATAAAAATCCATTTATTTTTAACTTCTTTAATTATGCCTTTTCATTTATTTAAAATGCAAAATAAATTCAATAAATAATTAAGTTCCAAAATTAAATTTTAACTATTCAGTAACTAAATAAAATGTTAAGATTAATTTTCTTTATCATAATTGCATTCACTTAAATATTATTGATAATTCATAAACTCTAATTTGCATATTACCATTTTCTATTTTTTTTAAATAGTAATAACTCAAGAAAATATTATAAGCCAATATTATTTTAATAGCCCAACAATTATGTACTTAAGCAATTTTAGTTAACAAGTCATTATTCTAAAACCTAACCATAATTAGGAAACCCTGATTTCTAATTAA
Source organism: Lolium rigidum (assembly GCF_022539505.1). Taxonomy (NCBI): domain Eukaryota; kingdom Viridiplantae; phylum Streptophyta; class Magnoliopsida; order Poales; family Poaceae; genus Lolium; species Lolium rigidum. The sequence goes on from NC_061510.1 coordinate 83,262,390, forward strand.
ACCCTAACTAGTAATTAATTTAATTCTTAAACCTCTAAAAAATTAATAGCATGTTAAAATTATTAATAACTTTATCTCAAGTACTTAATCACATTAATTCTAGTACCAAGTATTACTTTCAGAATTGGATCATAATTTAGAAACCCTAGTTTTATTATAAGCTAGAATCTGGATCCCATTATTTTATGTGATCATGTCAAAATGATTTAAACCCTAAAACCCTAGTTGCTTATCACATGTGATCATGTGAGTTTCACCTTACATAGAGAACCATATTAGGTGACCAATGAATGCATGCTTATGATCCACTAGCATAGAACCAAGTCACATAAGATTATCATTTCATGTTCCTATATATTCTTAATTAAAACCTACATGATTCACTAGTATCACTTAGGAGCAAACCCTAATTTGTTAATTGGATTAGTACCATTGATCACCACTCCTATATACCATACCATTAGGATTAACCTCAACCATCAAACCCTAGTAGCACCATGATGATAAACCCTAATACCAACCTTGTGTAGCAAATCACATCACATGCTTCTATTCAACTAAATCCTACTTAGGAAATGATAAGCACTTAGCTTAGAAACTATTAGAAATTATTTGGTAAAGCAAATATGAAGTCATAGTAAACCCTAACTCATAGCAACACCTTGATAACCATCCTTTGATATGATGCTTAGGAGAAACCATAGTAATAAACCTACTAATACTTGCTACATGTAGATCACTTCTACTTAAGCACCAACTAGCCCTATTAGTAAACCCTAATAGCACTTAGCTCCTATTTAAAGTAGTTCTTGTCCTTATTAACCTGTTCTTCAAAAGTTATTCTTTTGAAGTACAAATGTTAATTAAACCATAGAAGCCCTAGTTCCTATTTAAAGTACTTACTATTTCTAAATCAACATGTTCTTCAAAAGTTATTCTTTTGAAGTATAGAATAAGTAATCATCAACCATGTCCTGTAGAACTTAAAATTGACAACTGTTCTTTACATATTATTCCACCACTATTATTTATGTGTAAGATTGTTATGATGTCTTATATCACTTGTTTAAGATGTTAATTTAACCAAACCCTAATAAGAATCTTGTTTGAGAACCATCCTAAAAGTGCAACCAACCCTAAAGAAATCTTTACAACTCATACATCCTAAATCATCGAGGTTAGGTTACGCTCGGGACGATTGCATCTCATACTATGCATTATAGCATCTTTGCCAGTTCTTTAAACATTGTCCTTACCGGATGATGATGGTATTTCAGAATTTGGAGTTATCACGTATCGAAGCTTTTGCCTGCATAATCTTGCAGTCAAGAAAGGCAAGTTCATCGCTTGCTCATGTCATTTGATTATTTGTATCAAACTATATGCAAAGTACTATACTTATCACTCATGCATTGAAAAGCAAAGTATTATTTTACAATTATGAATATGACTATGTCGTGGGCAATGGAACCATGGTATGTGTTGATATGGTGGAGGTTCCATTGCATGGGTTATATCACCCTAGGATTAATTACCAATGCCGTCCAGTGATTCTAGCGTCGTACAAACCGCGTTGACCATGAGATCTATAATGGCTCTGTGTAAGGGTATTTTACCCTTATCCATTATTTTGGTATCTATGACACCGTGCTAGAGTATTTGGACTAATACATGTCTACAAGATGACTTTCAGGTATTAGCCAAAGAGGTATGATGGTGTAGCAATGGAACAAAAAGGCAACGGGAGACCCCCAATTCGACGAAAAATCGGCAAGTTTTTCGAGTACGGCCGGTCCACGAGATCCGGTCGGACCGGCCCCGGCACCGGACAGCCCGGTCACCAACCGGACCCGGAACCGGTGCCATCCGGGCAGGTTCCGAGTAAGAGGGCAAGCCCTCCGGTCGGCGTCCGGTCGCCAGCCCGGTTTCGGACCGGGCTGCTCCGGTCCATGGCCCGGTCTCGACCGGGCACCGGACCGAGCGGCCCGGTCAGCAACCGGACTTTGCGCTCGTGCCATCCGGGCGCCATCCGATAAGCTTCGGACGCCTACCCGGTCAAGACCCGGTCCCGGCTCCGGTTGGAAACCGGCCGGCCCGAGTCAGTGGCCCGGTCCGACCGGCTGTGGACCGGCTCTGTCCGGCGCCAAATCCGGTCGACCGGGTTTCTCGACGAATCTGCCGATGTGGCAAGTGACCAACGGCCGTATTTAGAAGAACACTATAAATAGGCCTTCTCCTACCTCCGAACAGTTAGGCAACATACTACAAGCTGTTCTTGAGCTCTCTCTCTCTTACTCCATTGCTAGAAACACCAAAAGCCTCGAGATCTCCCTCCTCCTCCACCCAAACTCAAATCCCTCCGGGGAATCATTAGAGGAGGACCCGATCTACCGTTCTACCAAGCCAAATCTCATTCCCCCTTGTATTCATTGAGAAGCTTGCTTCCTAGGGTTCCTTGGAAACCCTAGGTGGGCAAGAAGGAGTCCGGAAGCATCCGGGCTGTGGATTTGCTCCGGGCAAGATTGTGAAGGTTTGGAGGCTACCTCAAAGTCTACCACAAGTGAGTGAGCTATTCCTTCGTGGGATAGGCTCCGGAGAATAGGGTGAGCCTTCGTGGCGCGGGGAATCCTTCGTGGGACCTCCACTCCTCCAAACGTGACGTACCTTGTTGCAAAGCAAGGGAACACGGGAATACATCCTCGTCTCCGCGTGCTATCGGTTATCTCTAACCGAACTCCTTACTTGTGATTTAACCGCCTGTGAGAGCCTTCGTGCTCGAGTTAGTTGTATCCTCATATAGGTTGCTTCACCTAGTTTGCATTAGGCTCACCTTTATATTCCGCAAAGCCTAATATTGCAAAGAAAGAATTAAAATCTGTAGAAACCTATTCACCCCCCCTCTAGGTTTACCATCTCTATACTTTCAATTGGTATCAGAGCCTGGACTCTTATTAAGGGCTTCATCGCCTTAAGAGTGAGATGGATAAACTCTTCGAGGGTCTAGATGACGACTCTAACCTTTCGGTTAAAGAGATGAAATATAGACTCTTGGCATATGATGCCGAGAAGAAGAAAAAGGAGGATGAGTTACAAAAACAAATGACAGAAATGACTGCCATGCTTAAGAACTTAACTGCCGGTGGAACTTCTAGTGGGGCTTCGGTCTCTAAGGAAACCTACCATGAAGCTAACCATGACTATCCCAAAAACACTTCACCCATGCCTCATAAACCATAGTGGGACCGTTCCCCATTTTCATGGAACTCACTTTCCACATTGGAAATCTGCTATGGAATCTCATATTCGCAGACTGCAAGTGTGGAGCTATGGGAGCTCATTGTTCATGGACATCGGGAGCCACAAGATCCTACTCGGTTGACCTCCACCGAGTTCTACAACCGTCAACTCAATGCCTCCGCACGTGACAAGATTAGAAGTGGCATCAACCGCAAGCTCCTTGATCAAGTCGATGACATTATCTCCGCTAAAGAGTTGTGGGATCGGATCGTAGTACTCCAACAGGGAACCAATTTGATCCAATCAGCTCTTTATGAGACCGCAAAGCAAGAGGCCCACCAGTTCATGATTCGAGATGGAGAATCCGTATCCGATGCCTATGCTAGGCTTGGTGCTCTTAGAGTAAGAGTCAAGGGACTTGGTGCTGAGAAGTACAATGACGGCTTCGAGATGAATGAAGCCTTCATAAAATCCAAGTTCATTGCTATGATTGCCATCAAACAAGAAGACACCAACCTTGCTCTCAACTTGCAAATCATGACCAAGAGTGCCGATCTCAACTCCGATGATCTAGTCTCCTATGTGGCCGTCAATGAAAGCATGGCCAAAGCCGGAAATAGGCTCAAGGCAATGAACCGTGTTGATGAAGCTTCACACAACCAGGAAGCATCACACAACCTTGCTCTCAAGGCTAGAGCTGACCATGGAGGAGAAGAAGAATATGAAATTGAAGAAGATGAGGAGATGACTTCAACTAGTGACATCGTCACTGACTTTGCCTTCTTTTCCAAGAAGTACAAGGGAAAGTTGCCTATGCTCCTCAATGACAAGAAGAAGAAGAGAACTTGCTACAATTGTGATGAAGATAGCCACTTTGCAAATGAGTGCCCTTATGAGAAAAGGGTAGACAAGCCAAGATTCATCAAAGGGGTCAAGCCAAGATTGAAGCCAAACCCAATCAACGATCGATTCAAGAAGAACAAGGGAAGAGCTTTTGTTGGAGCCGAGTACTTGTCCGATGATGAAGAAGAAGATGAGGAGAAGGAGGCCGGGGTGGCCGGTTTGGCTTACTCCAAGCCCGGGTCACTCTTCACATATGACTACTCCAAGGACTACTCCACGGAGAATGATGTTGGTTCCTCCTTCATGGCAAGAATCACTCAAGATGATGACTCCGATGACTCTTCCTCCTCTACAATCGTTGGCTCTTGTCTTATGGCAAGGGAAACCAAGGTAATGGAACCTCCACCTTCCCTATCTAGTGTTCTTGATGATGAAAATGAAAATCAAGATGAACTAATTATGCTTAAGGAACTTTACAATGTTAGATGCACCCTTCGTGGTGAAGCTCTTGTCAAGTTTGATTTCTTGATGGACTCTCTCAAAGAAAAGGATGAGTCCATTGAGGAATTAGAATATCAATTGGATGAAAAGGAACGGAGATTCAATCTCCTAAGACAAGAGCTAAAAAACGAAAGGTGCATATCTCAAGGCCTTAAGCAACAAATTGAAACCTATGAACTTGATAAAGTTAAGGACCTAGAAACTATTGATAGGGCTCAATCTTTGACTCAAGTGCTCCATACCTCAAAGGAGGAACTTGAAGTTGCTCATGCTTCTCTCACTAGGGATCTTGACCACCTTGAAAGAGCTAACAAGCTTGTAAAGGATGATCTCAAGAAACTTGGAGAGAACCATGACCTACTCCAAGAAACTTACATGAAAGCACTAGAATCAATGAAGGATCCCATTGTTGTTGAAAAGCATGCTAGTTCCCCTACATCTTTTACTAGTGAGCATGCTAAGCTTGTTGAGGAACATGTTCGTTTACAAGAGGAACTCTCTTTGCATGTTGAGACCAATGCATATCTTGAATCCTTGGTGACTAAATATGGTCTCGACTATCATCCTAATGAATCCTCTTGTGAGCATGCATCTATTCTTGAGGAAAATGTTAGGTTAACAAAGGAACTTGCAAAGTTCACCACCGCCAAGAACAAGATGGGATTGGATGACCTCTTGAGTAAGCAAAGGTCAAACCATCAAAAGTTTGGACTTGGATACGTTCCCAAGTCTCACAAGAAGAAGAACTACAACAAGGAGAAACCCGCTCAAGATAAGAACAAGAAGGTCGCTAATAATGGCAAAGCCTCAAGGGGCAAAGCCACTAGTGGTGACCGCACGAGGCCAAACGATCACTATGCATTATTTGTTGATTATTATGGTGATGTTTATGCTAACTATGTTGGCCCTCCTAATGGATATGCTTATAGAGGGTACTCAATTTGGGTACCAAAAGATATTGTTGCCATTGCAAAGGAACTCATTAATCGATGGGTTCCTAAATCCTCTACTTGATTTTGTAGGGGTATTCCTCCGGTGGTCCAAAATGGGTGTTTGATAGTGGATGCACCAATCATATGACCGGAGGAAAAGGTGTGCTTGATCAATTCATTGAAGATATCAACAAGAAGTCAAGCATTACCTTTGGTGACAACTCAAAGGGAAAGGTACTTGGGTATGGCAAGGTAGCAATCTCTAAGGACTTGTGCCTTGAGACGGTTATGCTTGTTGAACACCTTGGCTATAACTTGCTTTCTATATATCATCTTGCCGATGCCGGTTACAATTCATATTTCACTAAATATTATATGCAAGTCTTTAGGAGTGACAATCTCAAATTGGTCCTTGTTGGATATGTGGAGAACAACCTTTACGTGGTTGACCTCTCGAAAGAGAGCCCCTCCTTCTCCACATGTCTAATGGCGGCCAAGCATGACGAAGGTTGGTTGTGGCATCGCCGCCTTGGTCATGTTAACATGAGGACTCTTAAACAACTCCTAAAGGGTGAGCATATTGTGGGACTAACCGGCGTTTCTTTTGATAAAGATCGTGTTTGTAGTGCATGTGTAGCCGGAAAGCAACTCAAGAAGAAGCATCCCATCAAGAGTATTGTTTCCACATCTAGGCCTTTGGAGCTCCTTCATTTGGATCTCTTTGGGCCATCACATTATGATACTCTTGGTGGGAGCAAGTATGGACTTGTCATTGTTGATGATTACTCAAGATACTCTTGGGTCTTTCTCCTTAAGTCTAAGGACGAGACCCATAGAGAGTTCATCACCTTCGCCAAGAAAGCTCAACGTATGTATGAATCCGAGATCAAGGCAATTAGGACCGACAATGGCACCGAGTTCAAGAACTACACTATGCAAGAGTTTGTTGATGATGAGGGCATCAAGCATGAGTTTTCGGCGCCATACACCCCTCAACAAAACGGTGTTGTTGAAAGGAAGAACCGGACTATCATTGAGATGGCAAGAACCATGTTGAGTGAATTCAACTCACCCCACAACTTTTGGGGAGAAGCCATCTCTACGGCCGTCCACTACTCCAACCGGCTCTTCCTCCGTCCCCTTCACAACAAAACCCCATACGAGCTCCTTACCGGTAACAAGCGTAATGTCATGTATATTCGTGTCTTTGGATGCAAATGCCTTGTTAAGAACAACAAAGGAAAGCTCGGTAAATTTGAAACTAGAACCATAGAGGGTATATTTGTTGGATATGCGGAGAACTCTCACGCCTATAGATACTACAACCGGTCCTCCGGGACTATTGAAGTATCTTGTGACGTGGTGTTCTTGGAGGATAATGGCTCCCAAGTGGAGCAAGTTGTTCCATGTGTTGCAGGTAATGATGATGATCCATCTAGTGCCATCAAGCATATGGGCATTGGACACATCCGGCCCATGGAGGTTCATAATGATGATCAAGATGATGGAGTAGATGTTTCAAGCACGCCACAAGTGGAGCCTAGCTCAACTCAAGCCGAACCATCAAGTGCAACTCAAGAACCATCCTCTACTCAAGATGAGTCTCAATCCGAAGAACAAGAAGAAGATCCTCATTCCATGGAGCAAGATCATGATGACGATCAAGAAACATCCTCAACTCATGATCAAGCTCAAGTGGTCCCTCATGATCAAGTACTAGCAAGAGATGAATTCATTGATCATGAAGGAACCGTTCGGAAGATCAAGGCCGCTACAAGGGCAAGCGACATGAAAGTGGATCAAGTCCTTGGTAGCATCTCAAGAGGAGTGGTAACTCGTAGACACCATGCATTACTTATCACTTATTGTCAACATCATGCTTTTGTGTCTAGTTTTGAACCACTCAAGGTACATGAAGCCTTGGTCGATCCGGATTGGGTAATTGCCATGCAAGAAGAATTGGAGTGTTTCACTCGCAATGAAGTATGGTCTCTAGTTGAGAGACCCAAGGATCATCGCATCAATGTTATAGGGACCAAATGGGTATTCAAGAACAAGCAAGATGAGAATGGCATTGTCATACGAAACAAAGCAAGGTTAGTGGCGCAAGGGTTTGCCCAAATAGAAGGTATGGACTTTGAGGATACCTTTGCGCCGGTAGCCCGTCTTGAAGCTATTCGTCTTTTGCTTGCATTTGCATCTTTCCACAATTTCAAACTATTTCAAATGGATGTAAAAAGTGCATTTTTGAATGGTCCTCTAAAAGAAACCGCATATGTGGCTCAACCCCCGGGTTTCGAAGACCCATGCCGACCCAACCACGTGTATTTACTCCATAAGGCACTCTACGGTCTCAAGCAAGCTCCACGTGCTTGGTATGAGTTCCTTAGGGATTTCTTACTACATGATGGGTTTTGCATGGGTACGGTCGATTCCACCCTTTTCACCAAGCGGGTTAAAGGGGGTGGCTTATTTATATGTCAAATATATGTTGATGATATTATCTTTTGTGGAACTAACCCCAATCATAACAAAGCTTTTCAGCTATTGATGACTAGGAAATTTGAGATGTCCATGATGGGAGAGTTGAAGTTCTTCCTAGGCTTCCAAGTGAGGCAACTTGCAAAAGGCACCTTCATCTCTCAAGAAAAGTATGTGAAGGACATGCTCAAGAAATTCAACATGACCAATGCAAGCCCAATGAAGACACCCATGCCCGTAAAGGGGCAACTTGGTTCATGTGATGGTGAGAAGGATGTGGACATAAAGGTATACCGCTCCATGATAGGATCCTTGCTCTACCTTTGTGCCTCTAGGCCGGATATCATGCTAAGTGTAGGGATGTGTGCTTGTTTTCAATCCGCTCCCAAGGAGAGCCATTTAATGGCGGTCAAACGGATTCTAAGATACCTTGTTCTCACTCCTACTCTCGGGCTTTGGTATCCAAAGGGGTCAACCTTTGAACTCATTGGCTATTCGGATTCCGATTGGGCCGGTGATAAGGTTGACCGGAAGTCTACCTCCGGGCTTGCCAATTTATTGGCCGGTCATTGGTGAGTTGGTCATCCAAGAAACAAAACTCCACCGCTTTATCCACCGCCGAAGCCGAATACATATCCGCGGCATCTTGTTGCACTCAATTGTTATGGATGAAGCAAACCTTGAAAGACTATGGTGTGTCTCTTGGTACGGTGCCTCTTCTTTGTGACAATGGAAGTGCAATTAAGATCGCCAATAACCCGGTTCAACATTGTCGCACCAAACATATTGACATTCGCCATCACTTCCTATGTGATCATGTTGCCAATAAGGATATTGATCTCACTCATGTGGGAACAACCTACCAATTGGCGGATATTTTCACTAAGCCTTTGGATGAAGCCCGCTTTGTTAACTTGAGAGGAGAACTTGGTATTCTTGATCCTAAAAACTTGGATTGATTAACTTCTTGCACTATATTCTTGCATTTATCTTGCTATCTAGCTTAGAGGCATAGCACATATGGGGATAGACATCTTACCTTGTCTTGGTATGATGCATACCTATGTGTGCAACATAAATAGACCCAATGTCATTATATGGACCCAAGCATGTCTCTTCGAGGTCTCATGACATTTGCGCTTTCACATAGGGGGAGTAATCCCCCGCCCCTCATTGAGCCTTCATTACAACTTGATTTGACTATATAAGGCCAAATGATCTTATTGCAAAAATCATTTCAAAATGACTTATGATTCTTGATATAAATATACCTCGAATCATACCCATTGTCGCTATTTATATTTTGTTTGGATTTCATTCCAATGGGTATGCCTAGAGAACTTTGTGTTTCCAACCCCATGTCTATGCTCATCTCATCATCATCTATCTATCTATATGTACATGTCATCATCTGAGCACTCACACACATTTACACAAAGATTAGGGGCAAAACAAGGCAAAATGACACATTTTTGGGAAAATTGACTCTGGCCGGTCACTGGCCCGGTCGGACCGGCCTTTGCGCCGGGTCGTCCGGCGTCTCGCCCGGTCGACCGGGCGCCCGACCGGCCGTGCGGGCTGTTATGTCTTGGAGAGGATACCCCTTGGGGATCTTCTTCCTCATTATCCCCCACCTCTCAAACCTCCATGGCCGCCGTCTCCACCATCTCCACCACGCCCTAGGCACTTCCCACCACTAGTTTCTCCCCAAACTTCACACAACCATAGATCGGGATCTCTCAAGCATCTTCACCAAAGGATTTGGTCCCTCTCAAGCTATTTTGGGAGATCTTGGGGATTTGGTCCTCAAGCCTTCTTCACGAGTTCTTCTTGCTCTCTTGGGCAAAGAGGACGATGTCTTCGGGTAAATCTTTCTCCCTATCCCTCTCCCTCTTGCTTTCCCTCTCCCATTGCCCATTTTTGAGGAAAGTTGAGAAAAGTTAGGGTTAGGGTTAGGGTTAGTAAGTCCTCATGCCACCTAGAGTGTCACACCCTCCTATGCACATTGTTCACTCTCCCGGTATAATCTATGTTCAAGTTTGTGAGTTTTTGCATGATTTTGTGTCGAATTTCTGGGCAAACATCACAACTCAGCACGACCCGGTTTATAGCCCGATCGACCGGCCTCTCGACCAGCTGGTCCGGCGCACCGCCCGGTCAGCCGGATGGCCAACCGGAAGCGTCCGGTCCTGTCGTCCGGTCGGACTAGCCCTCGCGCCGGCTCTCGCCCAGCTTTTTCGCATGATCTCGTCGAAACACTTGAATATAGGCTATGCTTTTGGCTTCCTCATATATGTTGATGACATGTACACTTACCTCATTGCTCTCCTCGCCCTATATTGCTTATTCACGGAGACCGGAGTGGTGAGGACCGTGACACCACTGCCAAGAGAGGGAGGCATGCAGGACACCCACCACGCCGTACTAGTGGTCGTGCATCTCAGCCCACTGGTGGCAGCTCATCTAGGGGCCGAACCAAGACATCTGCCAGTAAGAGGAAAGATAAACATGCTGCACAGGATGGTGATGAGGTACTGCCAGAGTTCCATGTTGGTGATGTACATATTGGTGCATGGAGAAGACTCAGAGAGTCCAACCCCTATCGCTTTGAGGAACCCACTTACACAGGGGGAGATCAGTTTTTTCGGACCAAGACACGAACAAGTCATGTGGGATGAATACTATGACCGCCACGAGCACATGAAGAAAGGCACCATTGTTATGCCCAAGGCCATCAAGGATGTCATTGGAATGTATGAAGCCACCAAGTTTCGCTTTGTGGTTGCGACCTTGCGGCGGATGGGGTTGTATGATCTTATGTGCTTGACACCTACTGATGGGTGCTATTGCCCAACCTTGGTGAGACAGCTTTCATCGCACGTCTTTTTCCATGATGATGCAGCTCGGACTATGACTTGGATGACTGGCAAACAGAAATACACTTGCACCTATCTTGATTTCTGTGAAGCCTTGGGGTTTGGTGGAGGGAGTGCTTCTGGTTTCAAGATATATTCTCAGCAGAAGTTCACCAGAGGGGACATTGCCTTTTGCTATCCTCCGGAACCCACACCTGGACCTCCCTCCATCTCTCGGCATGTACTACTCCTACCTTATACTTGCCAAGCTATTCCGTGAGACCCTCATCGACAAGTCCGGCGATACAAGTGAATGCCGTGCATATCATCTCGAACTTGATGTACTATCTGTCATCCTGAGCACCGGAAACTTATTGATGGCTGTGATCTCATCTACTGTGAGTTACGGCGCTGTGTTCGTGAGCGGTTGACTCCTAATCTTGCCCAATACGTTCAGCTGCTCATCAACCATGTTGTGCCCGCACCTCTCAATACTCAAGGTGAGCGGGTCAGGATGGACGCTTTCAAGGTACCTGCACAAGGTGATAGACCAGATGTTCCTGAGATGATGCCTTCGAGCGCCGGTCCAAGGAACGCCATGACCATACTAGCTCCAGACTCCTCTAGGCGCCCACGAGCGTGGTGTCTCACGGTTCTTCTCTAGCTTATGGCAGATGTGCAAAAATACCAATGATGTTGCACATCAAAGTCTTTCTTTGAACCAAGAGACAAGGAGGCGCCAAAATGAGTTCATGGCTACTAGGAATGTACCTGTCCCTCCTCCCCGGCCCCGAGTTGGAGCCTGTCCACGCACCAAACTCGGGAGATGCCTCTTCTTTTCGATGAGATGTTCCAGAACTTTGATCCTTCCCCGTACTTTGGTGGTCCTCCTCCTAGATCTGCTCGTGCACCTCCCGGCCGATGATGAAGAGGATGAAGGTGATGAGGATGACAATGGCGAGGATGATGATGAAGAGGATGACGATGAGGATGGTGATGGCAGCTCTCCATCCATCGGGGCACGAGTTCTATTGATGGGACGCTAGCACCTCTCCTCTTTTCTTCGCCTTTTTGGTGTTCCGATGCCAAAGGGGGAGAAGAGAGTAGAGCCTAGAATTACGGGGTTCTTTGATTGTCACAAGCCATGGGAGTTGCTTTATTTGGATTTTATATGGCTTGTGAGTATTTGCTTTGATTTCTCAAGAACCATTTGCTACTTTGAATAATTCATGTATGGATATGTATGGACGACTATTATGTGTGCTACTCTATGTTAGGATAATCATGCTTTATGGATAATCATGATTTATGCTTATATATCTTGATATACTTGTCCATACCATGCTTGTTTCCTAAAGATATTGGGGGAGCTTCTCATATTCCACAAATGGTGCACTTTGCATTCAAACGCAAATTCTCCAAGTGCACACATTATGGGGGAGTCTGTCGTAATATCTTATATGGAATCAAGGTTTAGAGCTTATCATAATATCTATATGTAACTCTAGCTCGGTTTATCATCGTATACCAAAAGGGGAGATTGTAAGGGTATTTTACCCTTATCCATTATTTTGGTATCTATGACACCGTGCTAGAGTATTTGGACTAATACATGTCTACAAGATGACTTTCAGGTATTAGCCAAAGAGGTATGATGGTGTAGCAATGGAACAAAAAGGCAACGGGAGACCCCCCAATTCGACGAAAAATCAGCAAGTTTTTCAGAGCATGGCCGGTCACAGATCCGGTCGGACCGGCCATGGCACCGGACAGCCCGGTCACCAACCGGACCCAGAACCGGTGCCATCCGGGCAGGTTCCAGTAAAGAGGGCAAGCCCTCCGGTCGGCGTCCGGTCGCCAGCCCGGTTTCGGACCGGCTGCTCCGGTCCATGGCCCGGTCTGACCGGGCACCAGACCGAGCGGCCCGGTCAGCAACCGGACTTTGCGCCTGTGCCATCCGGGCGCCATCCAGTAAGCTCAGACGCCTGCCCGGTCAAGACCCGGTCCCAGCTCCGGTTGGAAACCGGCCGGCCCGTCTCGTGGCCCGGTCGACCGGGCCGTGGACCGGCCTGTCCGGCGCCAAATCCGGTCGACCGGGTTTCTCGACGAATCTGCTGATGTGGCAAGTGACCAACGGCCGTATTTAGAAGAACACTATAAATAGGCCTTCTCCTACCTCTGAACAGTTAGGCAACATACTACAAGCTGTTCTTGAGCTCTCTCTCTCTTACTCCATTGCTAGAAACACCAAAAGCCTCGGATCTCCCTCCTCCTCCACCCAAACTCAAATCCCTCCAGGAATCATTAGAGGAGGACCCGATCTACCGTTCTACCAAGCCAAATCTCATTCCCCCTTGTATTCATTGAGAAGCTTGCTTCCTAGGGTTCCTTGGAAACCCTAGGTGGGCAAGAGGAGTCCGGAAGCATCCGGGCTGTGGATTTACTCCGGGCAAGATTGTGAAGGTTTGGAGGCTACCTCAAAGTCTACCACAAGTGAGTGAGCTATTCCTTCGTGGGTAGGGTGAGCCTTCGTGGCGCAGGGAATCCTTCGTGGGACCTCCACTCCTCCAAACGTGACGTACCTTGTTGCAAAGCAAGGGAACACGGGAATACATCCTCGTCTCCGCGTGCTATCGGTTATCTCTAACCGAACTCCTTACTTGTGATTTAATCAGCTCGTGAGAGCCTTCGTGCTCGAGTTAGTTGTATCCTCATATAGGTTGCTTCACCTAGTTTGCATTAGGCTCACCTTTATATTCCGCAAAGCCTAATATTGCAAAGAAAGAATTAAAATCTGTAGAAACCTATTCACCCCCCCCCCCCTCTAGGTTTACCATCTCTATACTTTCACTCTGGGGAAGCCAGCCGTATCTTTTCCCTTCTGCACGCCAACGGATTGGTAGAGCTGGCGGGGTGTTGGAGGCACTGCCGTAGGTTGGGATAGCCTTTTAAATCCCCATCCATTAGTGATGATAAGCTCTACGATCTATGATGGATTGTCCGGAGTACACCGTGAGTAAAGCCGTATTATCGGAAGAAGTCTACTGGGGGTGTAGGGTCGGACAAAAGGGTGGGTTTGCAGTCGCGGAGAAGGAGGTGTGGGCTTGGATTTTCATACCTGGCCTCACACCAAAGGAAGTGTGAACGGGGCAAGTCCTCGCGGATGGCAAAAGGGGTGGAATCTCTTGTGGGAAAAGTAACGCACCTCTGCAGAGTGTATCAAATTGTGACTGTCACTCCTTGTTCCGGAAGGGAACTGCGAACGCGGCGAAAGGAACTCCACGAAGTTCTAGTCAACTCCGTGAAGACCGACGGGCATAGTTTTCGAAATAAAATAAACCTTTTGAAGAAATGTTTATGAAAACTTGCATTGGCCTATGACTTTCTGGTCTATGGCTGTAGCTAGTGCATGATACACCTATTTCCTAATATGAACTTGTTGAGTACGCTCGTACTCATTCTATCCCATTTGAACCCCCTTCTTAGATCAAGGCACCGAAGGAGAAACTACCGTGGAACTTGAAGACAAAGGAGTCAACCGCAACAAGATGAAGAATCCAATCAAAGAAGTCAATGGAGTCAACTTCGCATCAGCCTAGAGTGGAAACTTAGACTAGTAATAGAAGGGAATCTTTCCCTAATCCTAGCACCTAAGTAGCTAGATTTCTATAGCAAGCCAAGTAGCTCTTGAACTTGAGTTAGCAATAAGATAGACTACGAGTCGTTGTTCTGGAGCTTTATTTGAAGTTTTACCTCACTGTAAAGTAGGAGGTTGTGTTGATCTTATGTAAACAGTTCGTGTGTACTTCTATAGACATACCTTGGACTCGCATATGTTTCTGTTGTACCACTCTGAGAGATGTAATATGAGTGGAACGGTGTTTCACTTGTGTTATGTCAATGACTTGTGTACTACACCATGCAGTGGTACGCTGGGTCATCACAAACTGGTATCAGAGCAAATGCTTTGACCCTAGGATTAAAACCCTTTAAAGGAGACCTATAGGTTTGGTAGTGTCTATAGGAAGTGTATTAGCTAATTCAACTATGCTAAACCAATTATTCTTTTGACTTGAGATGGGTATTCACTTGAAGAATAATCCTGACACACTTGAGTCAATCTTTCTTATCTTTCTTTCTTAAGTAAAGTTAGTTAGTTATCTTGCTTCATTCCAAATAATTAGAACACCATTGGAGCTTAAGATAATTGGTGGTGGTAGACCACAGTTGGTATACAATACATGGTAGTCCAAAGAGAGGATACAACCATAAGGAAGATATCCTATTGGAAGAAGTATACCAATGCAAGTTATAGTTCAGTAAGAGTCATTTAAAATGTCAAATGACTGATGTTAAGTAATGTAGATAAGTAATATGAGGGAGTATATACCTATGATGAGTCAATCATAGGAGGCAAGGAAGAGTGATAGGAGTCATATAAGTCTACTTTTCATGGTAGAGTTGGTAATCATATATGATTCACTTGAGAATCATGATGTGAGGAAGTAGAACATCATAAGAAAGTTAACAGAAGTATGACGAGGAGTAGGATTTAAGGAATAGTTCGAAAGCTTAGGCCTTAAAATCCTAATAACTGTGCCAAGTATGCTAGAACCATAGTCCTTAATTTAAAGAAGGCTTATTTAAAGCATATCACATAGAGAAATCCTAGAGTTATAGGTGGTATATTCTAAACAATCATGTGTTTAGAGTAGACATGTTAGAACTAATTGTATTATAGGAAGTAGTCCTCAGTAGCACATATATATGGTATACTATTTTGTTAGTACTTCCAAAGAAAACTAGGTTAACTTAAACTAGCCCAGGCCATTTTGTTTCAAGTTTGTCTCATTGCAAATGTGCAATTAAGATAAATGTTGAGACAAATAGTAGAAATTCACGTATTCGTGCTAAGTATCCCAACCTAAGCCTTTCTTATGTGGTGTTATATACTACACATCTGATCCTGATGTTTAGGGATGTCTTACCCAATTACTATATTCAGGCATATAAGGATGTGTATTATAAACACAAAGCTGGATTTTCTTGGATTTTACTGGATTTTCATTGATTGACTAGATCCATACATGAAGTTTGACTTTGATATGCAAATGCATGTTGCAATATCAAGCTCTTACTTGATGTTATAGGTCTAGAGGGTAAAGGTATTCGTGTGAGGAAGTGACGAATTCTGAAGATTTTGAAGACAAGTTAAAGGTTCACTAGAAGAAAGAAGTAAAGTTGCGGGAAGCAACCACAACAATCTAAAGGAAGGACTAATCAAAACTCACTTCTATCCTTAATCAAGGAGTACTTCAACATGGAAGTACCATGGAAGGGAGAAAAATAGTGAATATGGAGCAGTAGAAGTGGAGCCATACTCATTATGGAAGAAGGTAATGCAAGTGAAGTCACTTACAATACTATTTTCATAGTGTCAAAAAGTGGTTATCTTACAAAACAAACCCTAGAAGAAGGAAAATAGACAAGTGAAGTCGCAGCTGGTATAATAAAACCGCAACTGATATAGGATAATCATGAAGAGAAAGTATGTGAAGTGAGGTATATCTTAACTAAAACTATAAAAGTAGCCACAGCTGGTAGGTAGATATTGATTAGAACCATAAAATAGTCCACAACTAATATCAAGTAAGCCACATCTCGTGTTAGATAGTCTGCAGCTGGTAACAGATAGCCCACAGCTTAATCGTTCTTTCACTCTAAAAGAAAGAGGGATTCCGCAGCTGGTATTCCATAGCTGGTAAATATTTAGTTGGAGGATTCACAATGAATATCCACAATTGTGTGGATACACCACAAAGAATTCTTCGCGAGACTCTAGAAAAGTACAAACTATAACCTAGACCAAGACTAATCTTCTAACCTTGGAGTTTAATGATTAGAAGAAAGGAAGTTTGAAGATCATTAGTAAACTCCAAGGGGGAGAGGAAGGCCGAAGGAGAAGTATTAAGATATGATTTGTAGTGTGATAGACCAAGAAGAAGGTCTGAACTAAGAGGAAGTCCGATCCTATTTTCATAAGATTGGTGGAAAGTATCTATATAATAGTACTCTCAGGAGGTTGTCAGACCAGGAGCCGAGGTTCATATCTCGAGGAAGTAAGGGTTAGACTTTAACTTGAGTGGGTAATTGTAATTACTCGAAACCAAGAGAACTTAAGTAAGTCTTAGATAATGAAGTTGGAGAAAGAAGTTATCGGAGAACAATCAAAGCTTAAGAAGGCTTAAGACCGAAGGAGTTTGACTATACCAAAACATAAGCCTATTAGAAAGATTCCTTTCATGGAACCTAAAGAAACCAAAGGGAGGATAACTAGCATAAACTAGAAGCCATGATTGGATGGACTAAATGAGTCTAATCTATTCGTAGGAATAAACCACCAGGACCATGCTTATTGTAAATACCTTACTAAGTACCATTACTTTCGTTATGGTAATAAGGGAAAACAATACCCTACCTTAAATAAATCTCTTAGAATTAAGGTTTGGGCACCGCAGCTGGTACACCATAGTGCCATATTACACCGTAGCTGGTAGAACCAAATTTTGGGTACCAGATAGGAAGCTATCACCACAACCATTAGTAAAGTCCATTAGCATAAGAAGATGTTCTAATCGAAGAATCTTTGGAGAGCAAACCTATAAGCTTAGAGTGTTGGAAGAAATCATAGAATATAAGAAAGTATAAGTGCCAGACATCAGAAGGCTCCAGGAAGGATCTGGACAAGGGATATATCCAATTATATCTAATGAGATCACCATGGAGTATGAGAGGATTGTGATCTGTTCAAATCAGTTCCACGTTCCGAAACATGAGAGCGTTCGAACTTCGGGATGAAGTTCAGTTTAAGGGGGAGAGGCTGTAATATCCCAGGTTTAGAGGCAACAAAATGAGAGAACACCAAAGTGTGCATTGCATTCATGCATAGAAAATCCGGGGAATTTTCGCGCTTTCAAATAAATCTTACCACGATCACCTGAAGTTTCACTTGACTTGCTGGAATTGAAGTAGATCATCAAGTCAAGCGCTATAAACTTCACTGTGATCTTTGCTAAAACCTTATTTTGGGTAGAGATGATTTGATCTATAGATTAGATCAAATGGAATTAGATTTACAACAACACATTCTTTAAGAATCAAACCCTAACTTATCAACACTTGAAAGTTAGCAACTACCTTTGTGTGTAATTTAATTCACTTATAAATAAGTTAAACCACAGGGTCTAATGTGCATAAAAGCCACACATTCTTATTTAAATCATAACTTATTAAATACATGGAATATCATAAAACTAAATCCATTTACATTACAAATTATAGTTCAGACTATTTCAATAAAACTAACTATGAGTATTTTGAAACTCATATGACCATGCCTTGGTGAAATCAAACCCAACTATCCAAAATTGAGGAATAACCTTCAACCTTAACCTTTTGACCAATATTATAATGTAAATCCAATCAAAGATGGTATGATGACTCATCCACAATAATACAACTCTCCATAAGATATTTAGTAACAAATGCCACTTGGCTATCCAAAAATAAATCATATGAGAGGATAATCTCTATGCCACATAGGATGAAAATATCTACATGACTTGCTTCCCAAGCTATGCCACCTCATGCTCAAAGGATTGCTATGGATAAGGGCATGACAACCAAGCACCTTACTCATCTAACCAACACAAGAGTCACCACCTATGTGTCATGATACTAGAGCTTGCCCAAGCCTATAAATAGAGCCACACCCTTCATCCATTTGGACATCTTGTACCATGCTACAAGGAAACCAAACACTTGAGACCTTCCATGTGAATTAGCTAGGATCAAGATGAAGAAGCTAGGAGGTGGAGGCATACCACAAGATACAGGTTTATCAGATTTCCTGAAGAACAAGCTACACAAGATACCAAGGTAGAATTCCTAGGCAAACCATATATTTAGAGGATCATATCATCATCTCTTAAGTAGGACCTTAGGATATTCCAATACATTGAGAAGTGAGAGAAGTTATAATACTAATCATAGCCATGATCATACATGAATACTAGAGTAGTACTAATCCTAGTTATTCAAGTCAATATTTGATCTTGGAGGTGAGAACCCTATTCCAATAACAATACCTCAGGAAACCAATTCTATAATCATCACAACTTGGTAGTAATTATAAACCCTAAGAATCTATTATGAGTGTGATGAGAGGAATATTAAAGAGGGATTAGTGAGGAATGAGTGAATCTTGTCTAATGCATGATCATACCTTGTAGATATAGATGATAAGTTAAACCATATGATTAATAGATCTCATCCATCACATAAAATAATAAGTATATCACTAGTAGTTAACCCCAGACCAATCCTCATGCCTTGTATGGAGGAGTAACCCTAGCTAGCCAATAATACATAATCAAAGCTTATACTTATACCCAATTCTGGCTTGTGTATCCCATGGGTAATCCCAAATAAAAACCCTAGACCACATTTGAATCCAAGTACCACTTGGGATCATGAAAAGAACCCTGCCATGCCTCATGCCTACTTATATTGCAATTTAATGAAGAGTATGCAAAACCCTAAACCCTTTCACATAGGATCCACCTCACATAAAATGATATGCCCTAACTTGTGTATCATGGAACACAAGTATAATCCAAGCTAGAAGTTGCTAAGCAAGATTAGTAATTATAGAGTTTAATTAACCATTTTCTCAAACCTTAGAAACAATCATTCACATAAAATCAAGAACCAACCCCATTTCCTTTCCCATTTGTTAAACCCTAGCCATAATTAAATAATATGTGAGTAATCACTATGGTTAAACACTAGAAAAATAGAATATGTTCACCATGCACATGTTCTACATTCCAAACCATTTAAACAGGTTTGATTCCTAAATTAATTAGGAATTGAGATGAACCTTAGAATTATATCAATTGGAATTTTAACTTGTGCCTCATAAGAACTCCAAATTAATCATTTATAAAATGGTTGTTTATAAACAAAACAATACAATAGGTAGCATTATCAAATTGTCTTGATATTAAAATATTTTAGAACCTACAAAACAAAATAGAAATCAAATTTGAATTCAAACAACAAAATAGAAAACAGAAAAGAAAACAGAAATTTGAAAAAGGAAAGAGAGGGAAACTTACCTGACTTACCTGGACCGCAGCAGCCCAAAGCCCACCACAGCAGCCCAACAGTTAGCCCAGGAGCAGTCCAGCCCACGTCCCAAATACCGTTTCGCGTGCGTCAAAAATCGTGCGAGAGGAGAGAACACTTCGTCGTCGTCGTCTCCGAGCTCGACAGCGCGGCGGAGCCAGTAGGCCACGATCTCGTCGTCGATAAGCTTGCCCCGGACGTTGCCAGACACTCAGAACCACGCTTAAACTCTCTCGCGTCCGAGCTTATCCGCGGACGAGGAGATCCTTGCCAGCTAGAAGCTTCCAGAGACCGCCACCTCCCGACCATGGCCGTCGCCGTGTCGAGGCCACAGGGCTTCCCTTGGCCTATAAATAGGTGGAGAGCATCGCCGTGCATGCCTTGTTCACCTCCGCCACTTCAATCTTTCTCAATCGCTCTCTATCTTCCAAAACCATCTGTGCATTGTCGCCGGAGTCGAAGACGAAGCCGACGGAGGAGGTCACCCCAGCCTCTGGCGTGTGGTCCAGGAGGAGCGCCTGGACTCAAGGAGCATCTGGGAGGAGCCCAGCATCCAGGGGAGTCGTGTGGAGGATCGATTTCATCGTTCCCTTCCGCAGTAGTTCGTCGGGAGATCGCCAATCGCCGTCGTCTCCGTCGACCATCGCCGGAGCCGACCACACCATCATCTACAGGGTGAGCATACGCCTCTGTAGAGCTAGATCTCGCATCCTAGAACCTCCTGTAGCCTCCGATTCGAATCTCGCCGGAGTAACACCGCCGCGGGACATGATTTCCGACGAAGCTCCGGTGACCTATAGCTTGTTCCACCACCACCATAGTGTTCCCCATCTTCTTCTCGTTCGATTGATACCAACCGCGCATCCGGGGGTGCCCTGTAGCGGCGGCGCCGTCCTCGTCTGACCGCCGGCGTCAAGCCGCCGGTAGAGATGACGTGGCCGTGGGATCCCCGCACATGTTTGACTTGGTCGTTGCCCTCGTGGCAGGTGACCTGGACCAGGTCCCACCTGTCTGTGACTAGAACTAGGTTTTGACCGGTACATTTAGTATTTTCGTTTTAATTTAAAAACCAGTAAATTTTTAAAAAAATTCAGAAATAGATAAAAATCATCTTAGCTCAGAAAAATATAAATAATATATCAAAATGCTCACAAAAATAAACTCTATTCAAATAAAATATAAAACAAAAATGTGTGACAAAATAAAAATCCATTTATTTTTAACTTCTTTAATTATGCCTTTTCATTTATTTAAAATGCAAAATAATTTCAATAAATAATTAAGTTCCAAAATTAAATTTTAACTATTCAGTAACTAAATAAAATGTTAAGATTAATTTTATTTATCATAATTGCATTCACTTAAATATTATTGATAATTCATAAACTCTAATTTGCATATTACCATTTTCTATTTTTTTAAATAGTAATAACTCAAGAAAATATTATAAGCCAATATTATTTTAATAGCCCAACAATTATGTACTTAAGCAATTTTAGTTAACAAGTCATTATTCTAAAACCTAACCATAATTAGGAAACCCTGATTTCTAATTAAACCCTAACTAGTAATTAGTTTAATTCTTAAACCTCTAAAAAATTAATAGCATGTTAAAATTATTAATAACTTTATCTCAAGTACTTAATCACATTAATTCTAGTACCAAGTATTACTTTCAGAATTGGATCATAATTTAGAAACCCTAGTTTTATTATAAGTTAGAATCTGGATCCCATTATTTTATGTGATCATGTCAAAATGATTTAAACCCTAAAACCCTAGTTGCTTATCACATGTGATCATGTGAGTTTCACCTTACATAGAGAACCATATTAGGTGACCAATGAATGCATGCTTATGATCCACTAGCATAGAACCAAGTCACATAAGATTATCATTTCATGTTCCTATTCTTAATTAAAACCTACATGATTCACTAGTATCACTTAGGAGCAAACCCTAATTTGTTAATTGGATTAGTACCATTGATCACCACTCCTATATACCATACCATTAGGATTAACCTCAACCATCAAACCCTAGTAGCACCATGATGATAAACCCTAATACCAACCTTGTGTAGCAAATCACATCACATGCTTCTATTCAACTAAACCCTACTTAGGAAATGATAAGCACTTAGCTTAGAAACTATTAGAAATTATTTGGTAAAGCAAATATGAAGTCATAGTAAACCCTAACTCATAGCAACACCTTGATAACCATCCTTTGATATGATGCTTAGGAGAAACCATAGTAATAAACCTACTAATACTTGCTACATGTAGATCACTTCTACTTAAGCACCAACTAGCCCTATTAGTAAACCCTAATAGCACTTAGCTCCTATTTAAAGTAGTTCTTGTCCTTATTAACCTGTTCTTCAAAAGTTATTCTTTTGAAGTACAAATGTTAATTAAACCATAGAAGCCCTAGTTCCTATTTAAAGTACTTACTATTTCTAAATCAACATGTTCTTCAAAAGTTATTCTTTTGAAGTATAGAATAAGTAATCATCAACCATGTCCTGTAGAACTTAAAATTGACAACTGTTCTTTACATATTATTCCACCACTATTCTTTATGTGTAAGATTGTTATGATGTCTTATATCACTTGTTTAAGATGTTAATTTAACCAAACCCTAATAAGAATCTTGTTTGAGAACCATCCTAAAAGTGCAACCAACCCTAAAGAAATCTTTACAACTCATACATCCTAAATCATCGAGGTTAGGTTACGCTCGGGACGATTGCATCTCATACTATGCATTATAGCATATTTGCCGGTTCTTTAAACATTGTCCTTACGGACGATGATGGTATTTCAGAATTTGGAGTTATCACGTATCGAAGCTTTTGCCTGCATAATCTTGCGGTCAAGAAAGGCAAGTTCATCGCTTGCTCATGTCATTTGATTATTTGTATCAAACTATATGCAAAGTACTATACTTATCACTCATGCATTGAAAAGCAAAGTATTATTTTACAATTATGAATATGACTATGTGGTGGGCAATGGAACCATGGTATGTGTTGATATGGTGGAGGTTCCATTGCATCGGTTATATCACCCTAGGATTAATTACCAATGCCGTCCAGTGATTCTAGCGCCGTACAAACCGCGTTGACCATGAGATCTATAATGGCTGCGGGGAAGCCAGCCGTATCTTTTCCCTTATGCACGCCAACGGATTGGTAGAGCTGGCGGGGTGTTGGAGGCACTGCCGTAGGTTGGGATAGCCTTTTAAATCCCCATCCATTAGTGATGATAAGCTCTACGATCTATGATGGATTGTCCGGAGTACACCGTGAGTAAAGCCGTATTATCGGAAGAAGTCTACTGGGGGTATAGGGTCGGACAAAAGGGTGGGTTTGCAGTCGCGGAGAAGGAGGTGTGGGCTTGGATTTTCATACCTGGCCTCACACCAAAGGAAGTGTGAACGGGGGCAAGTCCCTCACGGATGGCAAAAGGGGTGGAATCTCTTGTGGGAAAAGTAACGCACCTCTCGCAAAGTGTATCAAATTGTGACTTGTCACTCCTTGTTCCGGGAAGGAAGCTGCGAACGCGGCGAGAAAGGAACTCCACGAAGTTCTAGTCAACTTCGTGAAGACCGACGGGCATAGTTTTCGAATAAAATAAACCTTTTGAAGAAATGTTTATGAAAACTTGCATTGGCCTATGACTTTACGGTCTATGGCTGTAGCTAGTGCATGATACACCTATTTCCTAATATGAACTTGTCGAGTACGCTCGTACTCATTCTATCCCATTTGAACCCCCTTCTTAGATCAAGGCACCGAAGGAGAAACTACCGTGGAACTTGAAGACAAAGGCGTCAAGCGCAACAAGATGAAGAATCCAATCAAAGAAGTCAATGGAGTCAACTTACGCATCAGCTAGAGTGGAAACTTAGACTAGTAATAGAAGGGAATCTTTCCCTAATCCTAGCACCTAAGTAGCTAGATTTCTATAGCAAGCCAAGTGGCTCTTGAACTTGAGTTAGAAATAAGATAGACTACGAGTCGTTCTTCTGGAGCTTTATTTGAAGTTTTACCTCACTGTAAAGTAGGAGGTTGTGTTGATCTTATGTAAGCAGTTCGTGTGTACTTCTATAGACATACCTTGGACTCGCATATGTTTCTGTTGTACCACTCTGAGAGATGTAATATGAGTGGAACGGTGTTTCACTTGTGTTATGTCAACGACTTGTGTACTACACCATGCAGTGGTACGCTGGGTCATCACAGCAGGCGTGCGATACTTCTTTGGAGCACCAGATATGCGAGCAGGACGGCCACGAAAGCGAGTAGCATTGGTAGAGTGAGAGTTGAGGTTGAACTCGGCTGGGCGACGAGCTTCAAGACGTTGCTCGGTGTAGAGGAGACACATGTATAGATAACACACATGCATGGGATAATCACGACCGAGCACGTTCTACACAAACCCTTCATATTACTCGTCCATGCCGTTGATGATGAAAGAGGTGAACTCGTCAACGTGCAGAAGCTTGCTAATGGAGGTCAAGGTATCCGATAGGGGCTGGACCTTGTTGAAGAAGGAGGCTGTCCACATGTTGCTCTTCTTCATGTCCTGGAGCGGAGTGTGGATCTGGTTGGCACGGGCATTGGACTGTGAAGCGAAATTTCTCGCAAGGGTGGTCAAGGAATCAAGGATTGTGGCAGAAAAAATCACCATACCAGCAATCTTGATGGTGCACGATATGAGCATGGCAGATATGATGGCTTGATCTTTCTTGTGCCACATGTTGTACGAAGGGTTGGGGATAATCAACGGTGGCTCCTGAAGCTTGTCATTCTTCACATCACGTAGAACTGTGTGGGTCGCCACAAGGCACAGAGTCGTGCCATCAACAAAACCGAGCAGCTCGATGTTGCGGAGGAGGGAGAGAACCTGGGAGTAGTAGAACATGTATGTCTCCGGGGACAGCTTAACAGTGATGAGGAGCACGAAGTTGTACAGAGCAGAGGAGATCACACTAGCGAAGGTTGGCGACGCAGACGTGATGGCAGAGGACATGGTGGCACACGTGAGTGATGCGTGCAAGACACACGTCCGTTGGGAACCCCAAGAGGAAGGTGTGATGCGTACAGTAGCAAGTTTTCCCTCAGTAAGAAACCAAGGTTATCGAACCATTAGGAGTCAAGGAACACGTGAAGGTTGTTGGTGACGGAGTGTAGTACGGCGCAACACCAGAGATTTTGGCGCCAACGTGGAACCTGCACAACACAATCAAAGTACTTTGCCCCAACGTAACAATGAGGTTGTCAATCTCACCTGCTTGCTGAAAACAAAGGATTAACCGTATAGTGTGGAAGATGATGTTTGTTTGCGAAGAACAGTAAAGAACAATTGCAGTAGATTGTATTTCAGATGTAAACAATGGACCGGGGTCCACAGTTCACTAGTGGTGTCTCTCCCATAAGATAAATAGCATGTTGGGTGAACGAATTACAGTTGGGCAATTGACAAATAAAGAAGACATAACAATGCACATACATATATCATGATGAGTACTATGAGATTTAATCAGGGCATTACGACAAAGTACATAGACCGCTATCCAGCATGCATCTATGCCTAAAAAGTCCACTTTCAGGTTATCATCCGAACCACTTACAGTATTAAGTTGCAAACAACAGACAATTGCATTAAGTATGGTGCGTAATGTAATCAACACAAATATCCTTAGACAAAGCATTGATGTTTTATCCCTAGTGGCAACAGCACATCCACAACCTTAAAACTTTCTATCACTGTCCCAGATTCAATGGAGGCATGAACCCACTATCGAGCATAAATACTCCCTCTTGGAGTTACAAGTATCAACTTGGCCAGAGCCTCTACTAGCAACGAAGAGCATGCAAGAACATAAACAACATATATGATAGATTGATAATCAACTTGACATAGTATTCAATATTCATCGGATCCCAACAAACACAACATGTAGCATTACAAATAGATGATCTTGATCATGATAGGCAACTCACAAGATCTAACATGATAGCACAATGAGGAGAAGACAACCATCTAGCTACTGTTATGGACCCATAGTCCAGGAGTGAACTACTAACACATCGATCCGGAGGCGATCATGGCGATGAAGAGCCCTCCGGGAGATGATTCCCCTCTCCGGCAGGGTGCCGGAGGCGATCTCCTGAATCCCCCGAGATGGGATTGGCGGCGACTGTGTCTCTGGAAGGTTTTCCGTATCGTGGCTCTCGGTACTGGGGGTTTCGCGACGAAGGCTTTAAGTAGGCGGAAGGGTAGGTTTAGGGGTGACACGAGGGGCCCACACGCTAGGGCGGCGCGGCCCCACCCTTGGCCGCGCGGCCCTGGTGTGGCGGCGCCTCGTCGCCCCACTTCGTGATCCTTTCGGTCTTCTGGAAGCTTCGTGGAAAAATAAGACCCTGAGCGTTGATTTCGTCCAATTCCGAGAATATTTCCTTTGTAGGATTTCTGAAACCAAAAACAGCGAAAACCGCAGATCGGCTCTTCGGCATCTCGTCAATAGGTTAGTGCCGGAAAATGCATAATAATGACATATAATGTGTATAAAACATGTGAGTATCATCATAAAAGTAGCATGGAACATAAGAAATTATAGATACGTTTGAGACGTATCAGTGAGTGCCCCCAGAGGATGAAGACATTGTGACCTATTCGGATACCATGTAAAGCTAGATTGATTTGAGAGATAGGTTGAGGGAACACACCGAACACGGTGCCGCATACATCTCATATATAGGGTGACATAAACAAGATAGGAAGGATAATAATACCGATACTATTTACAAAGGGTTAGATTGGATTCTAACCGATTCTTGTATATGCGGTTAGCATATACGTGATACACACATATTCTATTGTGGGGACAAAAGAGGACAACGAGCCACTAGCTAGTAGAGAATATACCTTCACACATGGCTGAAATGGCCCGTCGCTCACGGTAAACCTTACCATCGCTATGCAAGGGTGGGTGATCCTCCTCTAAAGCGCACACGGTTTTAAAAACCGTGTGCGATGAGGCCATCTATCGCTAACAGTTTGTTGACATAAATCGTTTGGGAAATGTGAAACCTTCACACACGCTTAACTTTTTCTCTCGTGTTTGTTTCTGACAATCGAAGACAGGGATTTTAGGCTAACTGTGTGCCTTCCTAGAATTATCGCAACATTTTCTCATAGCTCCTATTAGTACTACCTGCATACCAAGTTGTACCTAACTCATGCAACATTTATTCAAAACATAGTAGCAAACTTTCATTATAATTGATTGTTCATTTGATACAACAGATGCGTGCATGCATTACAACATACATTCAATTGCTAGCTGCACAAATGAGTCACTCTTGGTTACGTCTTTACCTCCTAGACTGGTTCCTACGGAAAGATGTGTCAGTCTTTCCAACACGCTGGTTTATATCCTTTGTTTGACCTTGTATGTAGGTTTCATGCTGGTGCATTGGAGAGAATCTTGGAGGTGGTTCCCTACCCACACGGTAGCCCTAGCGATCTCGTGCTATAGGAAAGAGAGGCACTTGGTACCTCACAGTAACCATATTAATTGTAGGGCTTGACACCCTAATCACAATCCAAGAAAGCTAAGCAAAAAAAAAATTATCATGTGAGAATAAAAACAAAGAAAATGTAGAATTACATGTGAGAATATAAACAAATGTTGGGAGATTACTAGACTTACTATTGTGTCAAATCGTGTGAAGAGCCTTACCAAGTGCCAAGTGGAGTGGAAGTCACACTACTTACCACACCTTCCCTCTTGGTTACGTCTTTACCTATTTGTTCTTAGCACATGCTAATACCATGACATACGATCAGCAACCAACTCTTCTTATGAAGTGTTCAAAAATAATGTCCCTATTATAAAATGCTAGCTAGAGTTAAATATCTAAAACATGTAGCAAAAATAGTAATGTGAACAGATTTATACACCCAGACAAGCTGGGGATATAAAATGCTAGCTAGAGATAAGACGTAAACAAAATGTGAATAAATTTTGTACATCTAATTAACACATTTCTACATATAGACATCTACATGATGAGAGATCATGTCAATATAACACAACAAATATAGATCTAAATAACACAGAAGTACTGCAATAAACACTGGATCGTAGAGCTATAAATAATGGATCTAGCTACATGAACAAAAGATGGATCTAACTCACTTTATAATCCAATCTTGCCACCCAAAACACTGGCGCTTAGAGCTATAAATAAAAGGCAAACATGCAAAATCCAACAACGTAAACCTGCATGAGGGCGGGGTGCAGTGTGGACCGTAGTGGCCACGGCGAAGGTCGAGGATGAGCAGGTCTAGCCTACGAACACGTGGATCAGTTGAAAGTGTATGGAGCCCCCATGCGTGGTTTTGGTAATTGATGACAATCCCTATGGACTAATGTTTGCACTGAGTTATATTTGTAGGAGTTGTCTATAGGCAATTCTTAAACCATATGTTGGCTTCAAGGTTGCAATAAGAAGAAATTAATGAAGAATATCAAGTGTCAAGTATGTCTTGAAGATGAATATGAAGTGAGCCCTCAAGTTTAACTTCAAGACATCAACATGACGAAGAATGAAGAAATAAAGTGTAGGTTCAAGATGAGCCATCTCGAAGAGATCATTTGCTTGAATCTTGTCATCCATATGGTGATCATGAGTATGTGAAGATGCGCCGAAGAAGAAGCTCTCCCATGATGGATTATTGGGGAGCAATCTACAAGACTTTGTCAAGCAAGCACTATCAAGAAAGGTGTTCCATCTTGTTGCGGTCAAGATCGTCATCATCGATCTCAAGAGGAACGTGCAAGGTTAAGGTTTGCTCTTGATAGGGTTTCTTTCTTACCGATCTCATGGCGTAGTTGCAGGCCTGTTTATAGTTTAGGTTCCATATTATCAAGAGGGCTCTCGAGTGAGTAACTCGATCATATCCTTCGGAGAGCTCAAACCTTTGCATCCTCGCATCATCTTTCTTGGTTGTTATTAATTTGGATATTATCCATGTGATATTTTAGAGCTTCTTCTTATTCTCATGACAATCTCTAGTTCATCGAGAATGGTTTTTGCACGGGAAACTTGTTGCATTTTCGAGGTTGGAGGTTTTACTGGTATATCTTTTATAGATAGGTCAAATCTTTCATAATTTATTTATATCCTCCTTTGCTGGAATATGATGGTTACCTGCATGATCTTGTAGAGCTTGTTACTAGTTTCGAAACAAGCCTAAGATCATCAAAATCGGAGACCGGATGCTCAAGTTATGATCTTTCTCGTTTTGCTGTTGCTGCTAGTTTTCTCCAGGCCGGAATTTCCGGGCCAGAATTTCTAGGCCAAAAACGGCTAAGTACTTAAGGGTCCGGTCCCCTGGATCGCCCCGGAAATTTGGCCGGAAAATTTCATTTTAGGCTGGAAATTCCGGCCTGGAAAGTCTCAACGGTCATATTTTTGTGGGGGACTATAAATAGCCCCCCACAAAAGCTTCTCCTCCTCCTCCCTCCCTCCTCTTCTTCTTCCTCATCCTCTTCTTCTTCCCTCTGTTTCCTCTTCCTCTTTTGGGCCTTTGTGGCGATTTCTTGGGAGCCTTCAATTAAGTTGTGGATGGGTGCTCCAAGCTTTATGTTCCTCTTCCTCCTCCTCCTCCTCTTCTTCTTCTTCTTCTTCTTCTTCTTCTTCTTCCCTCCTATTCCTCTTCCTCTTCCTCTTTTAGGCCTTTGTGGCGATTTTTTGGGATCCTTCAATTAAGTTGTGGATTGGTGCCCCAAGCTTTATGTAAGGCTCGGTTTGCGCCTCGAAGGAAATCCCTTAGTGAAACCGTGACCTATACCTTTGTGGCAAACGTCACCGGAGAATAAGATGAGCCCTTTGTGGCGTTGGTGTGCATTGAGCAACCATATTTCAAGGTGAGGCCTCTTGTGGCGTTCGGGAGCACTAAACCACCGCACCTCTCCAACGAAGATTAGCACTCCCAAGAGTGTGAACTTCATGATAAATCATCGTCTCTCGCGTGCCTCGGTTATCTCTCACTACAAGAAAAGTTGCCATGGCCGACGAAGTTGAAGTCGCGCCGTGGTTGCTGGTGTACCATGGCCGACGATTTTGGTCCCTCCGTGGTGCATGTCAAAACTTTTTTTTTCTCGTTTTTGAGGCCACCTAGCCCGACGAAAGCGGCCAAAACGTCGCGTATGGTGGCCGGGACGTGGTGCATCGCGAATCCTCGGGTTCGCCGGCCGAGTCAACGCAAATCCGCACCGCCGAGGGATGTAGGGCCCGGATGGCAGCCTCTCGGCATTGTTTTTTTTCTCGATCGCGCCATCTCGTTCAACGTTCTCCGATCGAGCCGTTTACGATGCGGGATCATGGGTCCCGCATGTCATCCTCTATGAACCAAAATTCTTTCTATTCTTGGATTTTTTTAACCCCCGATTTCTCGGCTACTTCCTTTTTCTTTTGATCCCTTGCCGCCTTGGAAACGTTGAGACCGCTGCTTGCTAAATGGGATCCGCATGTCATCCTCTATGTGCAATCAACTTTCTTTTCTTGGAGTTTTTTTGGCACCTCAAATTTGGTCACTTGCCTTTTTCTTTCGATCCCTGCCGCCTCTCAAACGGTGATACCGCCTGCTGCTAAATGGGACCCGCACGTCATCCTCTATGTACTATAAAACTTTCTTTTCTTGGAGTTTTTTTGGCACCTCAAATTTGGTCACTTGCCTTTTTCTTTCGATCCCCTGCCGCCTCTCAAACGGTGATACCGCTGTCGCTAACTCGGGACCCGCATGTCATCCTCTATGTACTATAAAACTTTCTTTTCTTGAATTATTTTTGGCACCTCATATTTGGTCACTTACCTTTTTCTTTCGATCCCCTGCCGCCTCTCAAACGGTGATACCTTCTTGCTAAATGGG
>NC_061510.1:83293479-83323262 GCF_022539505.1 Lolium rigidum
GATGAGTGAGTAGTTCACCCCTGGACTATGGGTCCATAGCAGTAGCTAGATGGTCGCCTTCTCCTTATGTGCTTCATTGTCTGGATCTGTGAGCTGCCTAACATGATCAAGATCATCTATCCGTAATGCTATATGTTGTGTTTGTTGGGATCCGATGGATAGAGAATACTATGTTATGTTGATTATCAATCTATTACCTGTGTTGTTTATGATCTTGCATGCTCTCCGTTATTAGTAGAGGCTCGGCCAAGTTTTTACTCTTAACTCCAAGAGGGAGTATTTATGCTCGATAGTGGGTTCATGCCTCCATTAAATCTGGGATGTTGATGTAAAGTTCTAAGGTTGTGGATGTGTTGTTGCCACTAGGGATAAAACATTGATGCTATGTCCGAGGATGTAGTTATTGATTACATTACGCACCATACTTAATGCAATTGTCTCGTTGTTTGCAACTTAATACTGGAAGGGGTTCGATGATAACCTGAAGATGGACTCTTTAGGCATACATGCATGTCTGGATAGCGGTCTCATGTACTTTGTCGTAATGCCCAATTAAATCTCACTATACTCATCATATCATGTATGTGCATGGTCATGCCCTCTCTATTTGTCAATTGCCCGACCGTAATTTGTTCACCCAACGTGCTATTTATCTTATGGGAGAGACACCTCTAGTGAACCGTGGACCCCGGTCCATTCTTTTACATCGAATACAATCTCATCGCAATACTTGTTCTACCGTTTTCTCGCAAACAATCATCATCCACACTATACATCTAATCCTTTGTTACAAAGAAGCCTGCGTGAGATTGACAACCTCACCGCTTCGTTGGGGCAAAGTACTTTGCTGTGTTGAGCAGGTTCCACGTTGGCGCCGGAATCCCCGGTGTTGCGTCGCACTACATCCCGCAGCTCTTTACTTATGCACTTACTTTGTGGTAGCCTTCGTGCTTGAAGTTATATATATCTTGCTATCACATAGTTGCTTGTATTGCTTAGCATAAGTTGTTGGTGCACATAGGTGAACCATAGTATATAGGTTTTGGGCTTGACCAAGTAAACGCTAGTTTTATTCCACATTTGTTAAGCACATCTCGTAAAAGTTTTAAACTGCCCATTCACCCTCCTCTAGGCGACATCCGTGTGCTTTCATCAGTGCGACTTCACGGCCAATGTGTCGCAAGGGTGTTCATCGGTATTCCAACGAGGAAGATCTCCGGTCAAAATCTAGCTCCGACGCGCCGGCGAGTCATAGTCTAGAGAATGGACAGATGTAGAGTGCACTGGAGTGGAGTAGAATGGAGTGAGACCAGATAAGTTTGTTGGTTCTAATATATATATACAAGAAAGTTGCGAGGGTTGGGATAGTTGAGCCGATGGGCCCATATTTTGCACACGATTTTTTCCAAACAGAAGCGTATGTGTTGGTGGAGGATTTTGACACACTGTTAACTTTATCCAAGCCGTATGCGTAACATCGCAAAAGATTTATGCTTGGAAAGCCGTCTAGCATTACATATGTACATTTAGTCTTTTTCTTCCTTGCCGTAACTATTTAAGCATAAATAAAACGGAGAAAATTGGTTGCACAAATGCACACAGTTCATCTTGAAGAGGAGTTCATAATATATTTGGGCTTAGAGCTGAATGTATCCAGTTCATTAAACATGGTTTCCCTAAAAGATCATCAATAATATTTGGGCATCGGTCACAAGGGCACCAATCAAACATGGTTGCCCTTCATGTTACAAAAGTCTGGCTTCAAATCGCAATACATATATGTAGGACGTAAACAAATTGTAAATAACTGGACTAAAGGTCCTCCTCGTCACAAGAGAGCCTGATGCCTATGCATAGTCAACAGCTACACCCTCTCCGGAGCCTGATGCCTTCACATCGTTGGCAAAGTGACCGCTAGAGCATGATGCCTCTGCTTCCCACGTGGCCATGCGCCTTGTGAGTGCGTTCATCCATTGCTACGCAATCTTGTCGGCGGGAAATGTGGAACACCCGCTGGACAGCCGTCCTTCCTACCCTTCTTCTTGGCACACAACCATGCACGCATCCGTTCCTTGCGAGAGTCTTGAAGAAGCTCTCCATAACACGATGCTCAGTTTCTTCCTCCTGTTGCGTCGATGCGATTGACTCCTCCACCACCATATGCTCCTCCATGTCCTCCTTCTGCATCCCGGATAGCTCCTCCTCCTCCCGCTCTTGAGTGTCCTCCTCCTCCGAGTTAGGACCTGTGAGGTCGATGATGCTTTCCCCGGCACTATTGTGCTGTGAGAAATGCTTCCCCGATGCATATGACGATGCGAGGTCAATGCTACCTAGAGGCAACATGGTACATATGTAGGGATGCCGCCGGCGGGAAGAGTGAGCGACATACTTTATTGGCGAGGATGTAAACATCGCGAAGTTTTAGAGTTTGCATTTTGAACAAAAACGGAGAACTTGCAGGATTATTTCACGATCAAAATATTCAGAAATGATTTCCTACAAATATAATGTTTGCGATAAATATGGTAAACTGTGTGTGACAACTATCGTCCCATACGATTTGCATGCCATAAATCGTGTGTGATCTTCGTCATCCTCCAAATCCCTTTCTCCTTCGTCGTCGTCGCAAGACCAACGGAAGTACGAGGAGGAGGAGGAGGAGCCGGATCGGTGGTCAGTCGGTAGGAGAGATTGCTCGTCCTCCGTGACCGGAGATGCTTGTCCATCCTCCGCCACCGGAGGTGCTTGCTCAACAAAGTGACGTTGCGCCGGCGGGCGCCGCTAGACGCAAGAGAGGCTAATGTTCTTTTCACGGACAACAACTGGTTGACGGACCTTTGGGCCAGGCGGCGTTCAGGCGTACAAAATCAGACCGACGGAGGCGGTCGCAGGACCTCCCTTGATATGCTCCGAGCTAGCGACTGGAGTATGGGGAGGTAGGGTCATCGTCAAATAGCAGGGGTACGTGTGTTTACTCTAGGTTACGGTGTGTATTGCCTTACAGACAGAGGTTAGAGCATCTTCAGTCGCGTCCCCCAAACGGGGCGGATCGAGCATTTGGGGGACGTTTTTTCTTCATGCCACATTTGGGGGACGTCGCTGCCCAGTCGCGTCCCCCAAACGAGGCCCCAAATCAATAAAGATTCACAAAAATAAATATTTTCATTCAAATTTAATTATATTTTACAAGTTTGAATGAAAACGGCTAGATTATCAAACCCTAGCATACTGGCCGCCCGGCGGTGCGTTCGATGGCCCCGCACCATCGTCGCCTCCCCTCCGCCGCTGCTCGTGCGCCGCACACCGCCTCTCCCTACGGAGCGTGACGAGAAGATGTCGGTGCTCGTTCCCCGCGTCGTCGCCTACCCTCCGCAGCTGCTCCTGCTGGTGCGAGAGTTCGATGCCACGACGAACCCGCACGTTGTTGTCCTTCTCGCGGGCACGAGCGTCGTCCCGCAGCTTTTTCTGCGACTCGGACGACTCGAGGAACGCTCGCTGCTGCGGCGCCTCCTCCTCCGGGTCCAGCCCGTCATCGTCGGACCAGTCGAAGTCGCCGTCGTCGTCCTCCTCCTACTCCGCCTCCTCCTCCTCCTCGTCGTCCTCCTCCTTCCCATCGTCCTCCTCCTTCCCATCGTCCTCCTCCTTCCCATCGTCCTCCTCCTTCCCATCGTCCTCCTCCTCCACTTGCGCCGCCGCCACCGCCAACGCATCCGCCTCCCAGGCTGTTGCTTTCGCTGTCGTCGCCTCCTCTCGCAGCTGCTGCTCCAGCGCCTCCCGCCGCTGCCGTTGATGGAGTTCCCGCCTCCGTAGCCTCTCCTCAACGCACCACTGCTCGTACAACTCATCCGCGCGCCGCCGCAGCTCCATCTCGTCCGCACGGCGGCGGCGTTGCAGCTGCTCTGCACGCCGCCGCTCGCCCAACAGAGGCACGTATCTTCCACCGTGCCGGCGTCGAACATCGCTATGGTGTCCGCTAACGCCGCCTCCTCCCACGCTTTGTTCTCCGTAGCCTCTGGGTCGACGGCGAACTCTGGTGGTGGTGGAGATGGTGGTGGAGGCAACTGGCCGCCGCCGGCGCGGCTCATCATTGGGTAGGTGGTGCGTAGGCGACATGGCATGTGTTGCGGCCGAGAAAGGAATGCCGGCGGCTGTGGTGGCGTCGTTGAGCGAAGGAGGCCTTTTATAGGTGCCGACGACGCGAGAAGAGGCGGCAAGAAATCGCAGGAAGAGGCCAGATGCCGCGGGAAGAAAGAGCGGGAACGCGCGGTGGCGTGGCAGGGCGCTGATGCGTGGAGGAGGCGCAGAGACCCGTCGGGGAAGCGCAGCGCCGGCGAGACGTCTCGCGTGCCCCTCCGTCGCCATTAAGGCAAATTTGTGACGTTTCGTTTGTGTGTCAATGACGTGTCAGGCCCGCCACTCCCCGCCTCGCTTCTCGCTCTGTCCGGCGCGCCCGGAGCGTCCCCTGTGGAGCAGGGACGGGCTCGGGGCATCGGACAACGTATTGGACCACGCCGGGCGAAAGGAGACTTTAGTGCGCACGACTAGGACTGAAATAATGTCCGACGCGTCCCAAAAACCTTAGACGAACAATTTGGAAGACACGACTGGAGATACTCTTAGCTTCTTCAGTCCGATGGGTCTCGTGGACGGAGTGCTTCATGCTTGTGGTATATGTGATGATACTGATACTGCAAGTCAAGAGGCAACCTGTGGTGTACATGTAGAAAAAAAAAAGCTTTATTGTACGGTATGTTACACAAAATCATTGTCATGTTATCCGAAAACAAGATTCGTAGCTTCGTGAATTATGGGGATAGATGAACACGGTTTTGCTCGATAGAACTTAGCTAGGGCTCAATAGAATCCAACACCGTTGGATCACGCTAGGATTCGTGCTAATCTATCTTCTATCACACAACACCGAGTGGGAGGAGGGAGGAGACGGGAGGAGCGTTCGCCGAGCTGGAGACAGTGACGGCGTCAAGGATAGAAGTTAGGGTTAGGGGTGCGGGTGGGGGTGCCACACCGGAGAAGAAGGGCGCGGAGCTTAGAGGTATGGCTGAGGCTACGGTCAAACGATGGAGGAGGAGCTTTGATGGTGCAGAGCGACTAGACATAGAGGCAGCGCGCTGGCCACGGACGGAAAGGTCGGCAGTTGGACCGGCGGATGGCGGTGGCAGCAAGAGCATACCGGAGAGGAGGAAGAAGGTAATGACGTCAACCTATTTTAAAACTAATTTAGTTATCGGCTGAGCTCTAATTACAACCATAGATGAATGGCCCCTGAGTAGGGATGGCAATGTGTACCCATGACCCGTGTACCCGCCGGGTAAAAACCCAATAGGAGTACGGGTATGGGACAAAATATTACCCATGGGTTTGTAAATAGAAAAATATTATACCCATCGGGTAGAGTGGCTACGGGTATGGGATCATAGAACCCATACCCGCATACCCATGTACCCATCTAAAATTAACAAGTGAGCCATTGTAATATTCTAAACTACTTAATTTTCCCTAATCATGTCTTCATGTTGCTAGGTTGAACCTCACGATTTTCGGTCTCACAATTGTTGGTAGGTTAGTGAGGATTAGACCCCTATTTATGATCGCTTCACCTCCAGTCATATTTTTTTGATCAGTTTGATGTGTTGTAAGCGCGAGTATTTTTCCCCGCGGGTACCCATTTACCCTGTCGGGTGATGGGTATGGAAAAAAATTGTACCTGTTGACGGGTATGGGTACGGGTGACGGGTAAGATTAAAGGTGACGGGTACGGGTATGGGATGGCTCTACCCGTACCCATACACTCTGCGGGTGCCATCCCTACCCCTGAGTCGTGAGCTGGGCGACGCCGCGAAGGCTAAACGTGGATTAAGCACTTGTGCACAAGTGAGGGCCACGGCATCACTGCATCAGGCGTAGACTGAATCCGTAGAACGCGCACGAAAGAAGAGGGAGCGTGCTTTTGTGGTAAAGTGAACTTCGGGGATCTAGCCCTGCTCGTTTTCCAGTGCTTTGTCGTTACCAAATGATGAGTTTTGTTTTTTTAGATAAAAGCACTTAAGTGTCCAACTTTAAATTAACAAAGCCACCAACGACGAAGACGATACAAAGTGCTGAACCTAACTTACAGAACGACACCACACACTCACACGAACTGCCAAAGAAGCTACAACCGAAAGCGCGACCAACAGACTCGGCCAAAACACCTACAAGGACTCGGAGCAGAGCTGGAAGCTACAGTGTCGGGCCGGAGCTCACTCGAGAGCGAGCCAATTTTCACGTGTGCCGTCGACAGAACCCCTCCGTCGCAGAAACGCCACCGGAAGCCGACCACCACCGGGGGCCACCCACGTTGCTCACAGACCGGAAAGCAGCACCAAGGAAGCTCGACAAGGGAAGGGCACGGAGCAAGCCTTGCCGAAGATCGCCGAAGAATCACCTCAGTCACAACCATCGGAGAACCTCGTGTTGTGGGCTCCAAGACGGTGTCTTCAAGAAGATCACGACACCGGAGTGCCGCCACCGCCCGATCCGAGG
Organism: Lolium rigidum; assembly: GCF_022539505.1. NCBI lineage: Eukaryota > Viridiplantae > Streptophyta > Magnoliopsida > Poales > Poaceae > Lolium > Lolium rigidum. The sequence continues at coordinate 83,300,023 of NC_061510.1, forward strand.
ATCTTGGGTTTTCACCCGGAGGAAGTAGAGGGACGGAGATTGGCCTCACGGCGCCCTCAACAAGGGAACGCCGTCCGCGGACGCCGCCACCGTGGCCCAAGGGGCAAAGGTTCCCCTTTAGCAAAATCACCCCATCTACACCCCGCAACACTCAACTCGCCGACCACCACGCCGCCCTCACGGCCGTGGTCACCGGCCAGCACCAGAGTCATTGGCTCGCCCGTCGACCAACATGACTCCACCTTCCAGGGCCGCCGCCCCGGGATCCCAACCCTGGCCACCGCGAAACCGAGGGAAAAAACGAGACACGTCGCTTTGAGGGCGCCATACGCCGACCGAGGAGCAGGTCGGCCACCGCCTCCAAGCCCCGAAACCCGACGAGGGAGAGCCACCAGCCAGATCTGCCACCTACAGCCCCCATGGCTGCCGACGGCCACAGATCTGAGGCGAAAGTGGGCTCGAAACGAGCCTAGGGCCCCTGCCCTGGCACGAAAACGAGGCGGCCACCAAACCACCACCACGCCAAGCTCCCCGTCGAGCCGGGCTGGATGGGAGCCGCTGCACGCCGCACCGGGCCCAACCCGCGCCGACCCCATCATCCACCGTCCACCATGGCCGGGATTCGCGCCGCCCACCGTCGAGGACGCTCCCGAGAGCCGCCACCGCCGCAGGCGCGCCAGGTCCGCGCCGTCTCCACGCCGTCGTCGAAGGACCGCCCCCACCGCACAGCGTGGAGCCCTCACCAGCCGCAGAGGCCCGCGCCTCCACCACCGAGCGAGGGAGAAGAGGAGCCCCGCCGGCGCCGGCGCCGCGCGGGCTTTGCCCGGCGACGCCCTCAGGCGGCGGTGAGGGAGGGGGAGGGGGTGTGGGTGGGGGGGGGGCGAAGGGGCGGCGCCGCCAGGGGCCCTCGGTTGCTCGCGGGGGCGACGCGAGAGCCAACCCTATCGCTCACCAAACAGCTGAGCAAACGATCAAGCTTTGTGCTGTGTTTTCGGGGTGTGCTTTTGTGTGTTGGTGTCTTGTCAATGATGAGTTTTGTGCCCGCGCGGAACTGAAGGCCATTGACTCGCGTGCTCCCGTTAACGAGGAAAGATCACGCGGTGGGGTGCCCAAATTGCGGCAAGAAACCAAGGGGCGTACCTAGGTTATGCTACCAGGTGTCACAGGACACCGGGTTGAAATTGTTTTTCTTGGTAAATTTTGTTTATTTCTAGTGTGTGACACCCCCAAATCTAGGTTAAAAATATGCGTGACTTAAAGAGTGATCCCAGGTTTTTCTTGTTCTGGGTCCGCCCCTGAAACCAGTGGCAGTGTGGCACAGAGGAGGGTTTGGTCGTACACCAGTAGACCCGGCGAATCTTATCGATGCCACATCATCTCTATCAGGGACACTCCAACGAGCAAACATGTACAGTGTAAATATTGTTATTTTAGATTTTTTTCGATAAAAGAAATATATTAATATCGAGAGATACCAATTACACCTAATCTCTGCAACAACGCAATACCTAATAGCAGTATAAATGCACATAGCTAAAAAAGAAACAGAAACTAAGAAAAAAAATCTCGCTACGATATTCCAGCTCTAGCAGCAACAATATATTCATCACCAAGAGAACACATGAACTCCAGACTCTCCAAAAGCGACGCCTCCAGAAAGAGAACAGTACACAAGCACCGTCATCGCCAATTAAATATCTTAGATTTTCACTCTAAAGATAGTCTACGCTCTCAAAACAATGCCTTCAACAAGGTCATTGCTAGGCATAACCAATTAAAGTTATACTTTGGATTTTCACCCTAAAAGGTAAGACTCTGAACTTTACATGTGTTGCCGCCTCCACTTACATACTGCTGCTGCGAGAACCAGAACACCAAGCAAGTCCCTTAACAGCGCAAAGACTCGAACCTCCATTGTTAGTTCTCTAATCCAGCCTTCATGATATTCTCCGTCTCTGACTTCATCATGGACCAAAATGTCACATAATGGCGCGCCACTCCTTCGAGAACCAAACTGTCGGAATAAAAGCATGAGTGCGCACGACCGAATAACACCCGATCCAGCAAACTCCAAGGCATAAGGTGCACCGTTGCATTCGCCGGCGGAGGCTTCCTAAACTCACCACGCCGGCCAAATCATGAAGGACCAGCCTCAGAAAGGTCTCCATCTTCGCACAAGAGGAACCCTTGGACAACCACCTTTATTTGGCCGATCGACAGGCCCCCACGCCGCCGCCGGCCGGCCGACACCCTCCGGCGGAAGAGGAGGCAAGCCAAAGCACGAACCACGCGCACGCTCCGGCCCAAGGCCGACATAGTGCACCACGCCGCCTCCCCACGCACCTCCGGGCGACCAGGCAGCCGCGTCGATTGAGGATCTAGGCGGGATCCTAGACCTGTGACCGCGACCTCCACCCCATGCGTGGATGCCCAAAGGAAGCCGCTGCTGCAACATGGCATCGCCCCGTCCGCCGCAAGCAGCCATCCCATGCGAACGTCACGCCTGAGGGAAGGTCGCCGTCCCCGCATGGCTAGGGACGCCGCCCCAGCCGCTGCGCGCAACAGACACCTTGCGCCGTCCCCAGCCATCGCCAGAGATCTGCCGCCGCGAATCAACCCCCGACGCCTTCGGCGCCAAGCCTGCCGCCACCATGGCCCTTACCAGCGGCAGCGGCGGTAGAGGAGGCCCCCGGGATTTGGTAGAGGCGATACGGAAAGTTGCCCCCGGCGGCGCCCTAGGGGACGCACACATGAGGGTTCGTGGGAGGCTCTGGGAGGTGTCATTGGTGTCAAAACATATGAGTGATTGTTATTTTAGATAGAGATGCAAATTGGTTTTTATGGTACCATTCGATCCTCATTAGTTCAACTAGATAAACTATAATTCTAAATTGGCATCACCTTTTTTTTCACGTAATGCAAATCGTGCCATAACATCGTGAATCTGGAATTGAACTACCTCCTCTTTCCATAATTCTTGTCCCAAATTAAATGTATCAAGATATATTTTGTGAATAGATATATCAGAATCTGCGATAAAATTTATGAAACTGTGGGAGTAATTCTTAGCAGACTGAGAACTAGTCGCGCCCTATTTTAACTAACTTGGAAAGCTATAATATGTATGAAGAATTATCACGTCCCTTGTTTCTTCAACCATTATCACGTTAGGCATGCTTCAGTGCGCCCCTCACCTCAAACTCAAAACACATGGGAGGAAGGCCACATCTCGAATATCCTTTTTTTATTCAAACCATGCCGGAGAATTGCATATTTATATATTAATAAGAAGAGGGAAAGTCCATAAAAATGCAAGAGGTTCAGATTACAAACTAGACCTAGCCAGGAGGTGAGTATGACCATTGTGTTCAATTTCTTCCTTCTTGTGCCCTGCAGATTTGTTTTTGCCAGCAAGCTTTAAGGTTCTGGTTGCCGGGACGAAGAGCAGGATACCTGCCCAACTCAACATGAATTCCAAATGATATTGATCACTGCACAGCCAAGATACAGATGTTGGCCGGGGATCTTCTTCGGCTGACTTGCAGAAAGCAGATCTCTCATTATTCTTCTTTTTTTTGCGGGTAAGATCTCTCATTATTCGCGAAACCAGCACTCGTGTATCCTATACATAATGCATCAACCATTTTGTTATGCTAGAGGTCTACTTCCAAGAGAGTTTGTTATTTGCGCATCTTATCAGTCGGACGGAGACGCCGTCTGTTGCGAGTAATTCATTGTTGGTCATTTGCACGAATACATTGGCGTCGTGTGGTGCTGCTATCCTGGCACCAATATATCAGCCGGATATGTCTATATGTATAGATCGTCCCTATTGGAGTGCATAGATCTGTGTATCAGGTACCAACATATCATCCTCCACGATCCATCACATGAGGTGCTCGCTCGCCTGAAGTTTCATGCTAGCCGTCAATGCCGGCAGATTGGTTCACTAGTGTCGTCTTGTACTGCCCGTGTCATCACCAGCTCCTGCTCGTTCCCCGGTTATCTTCACAATCTTGCAGGGCATACATCGTCACTGGATGGTAGAAAGGTAAAACAAAGAAAAATAGTTTTCTCTGACCAGATCGATCGTGACTATCATAGTTGCAATAAAGATAACACATTCTATAAGCACAATGTTTTTGTTTCCAGAGAGTTCCGGCTTTATTGGTCATATGAATAACCAGCAGGATACAACATTTTAGTTGTGGGTAGCGCATCAATGTAACATGGACGGTAAGGAAATGCACGACTGATTTTGGCAGGGTGCATCCAATATAGATCTTGCAGTCTTGAGGTCTTTAGATGGTATGCCATGATCTGACCCTCGTAATCGAGAAGGATCACATCCTTGTAAGGATGCAACCCTACGATCCCGTAGTACTCATGCTCATACTTCAGTGGGTCTTGATGGTAGTCATAATTTTCACTCAAGAAGTTGTAGTCGTTGGAGTTCCAAGAGCACTCCGAACTGTCTATGCTTTCGACATCTTCATCTCCGTCCTTGTTTGTATCTCCTTCACCATGATTGTTTTCATCAACATCATCGGCCGTGTCGCCCATGCTATCCTCTTCATGGATGAATTCTTGTACACAATCACCAACCTCATCGACTTTTTCGCCTTGGCCAATTTCCACATCGTAGATGCTTTCCTGAATATTATGGTGCTGAAATAAGCTGACTGTTGATTTCTTGCTTTGGACCGCCCACCATAGCGCAACTTTTGTTTCATCCTCAAAACATAGGTCATCTATTTGGGTAGCATACGTCTTAAGGTCAGCCGCATGTTCCATTATCCACGCTAGCTGACCATCCGCCGATTTTGTCAGTATCCATACCTGAAGTTCATACTTGTCGTGTGCAACATAGTGAACCCCTCTCTCGTAGCTCGCCAAGACACGCACATGTGGCAGCTCTTGCCTGTAGCTACACCTAAATGTTTTGTCATTATAGGCTTTCCCAGGAACTTGGACCATGTCGTACACCCCCTCCGAGGTGCGAAGGATCAAAAGGAGACCGTTAATGCAGTGTACATAGAGGGACCCCCGCCAGTATTCAGCTGACTTCCATATTTGTTCAGAGTGACCGTGTGGCGCAATCACCGCGTTGTAGAGGTGTCTGGGGGCGCAAGGCCCGGGCACAAACTCTCGTCTCGCCCACCGGCCAGTACGTGACGAGAACACCAATACAGAAACTAGCGCATGGCCAGGATCCTCATCCCGTGGCTCATGGACATGCAGTTCTTGTAGTTGCTCAGGTGGTGGAACCCCTCTTTGCTGCGGTGACGTCTGTGATTCCTCGTCGTGTGCAGAACCCAAATGTCCCTTGACATATGTTTGCTGCCCTAGGTCTTCTTCGAATAGTTGCTCTTCTCTGAAGTATTTGGGAAAGAGGAACACCTCATGGTGCCGCGACACGCCTGGGTCGAAAGCGAGGAACATGGCCTAGTGGTCCGGCCATGGCTCCTCCTCGGACGGCCGCTGCAGTCGAGCACACCGTACCGTCGCCGGGTTGCACACATAGTAATCTTTTCGAGCCGAACCGAAGTCGCCCTCGAGGAGGAGCAGGCCGTTGCAGTGGTCCATCACAGAGGCCCAGTCGTGCCGAAAGGTAGGGAACCGGAAGACGGGCTCGCCGCCGGCGCCACGGAGCCGCCCCGACCGTGACTTCCATGGGCTGAAGAAGGAGGACTTGGCGCCGTGTACAGTCCCCATATCTGACGCAAAGTCTTTCTGGTACTGCAAGGCAACCTTGTGTTCCGACCAGAAGTTGTTGGTGAAGACGCCGGGGAAGGCGCCAGCCCGAGGGAAGAAGTAGGGGAGGAGAAGGCTGTGGGCGTCGACGGCGGCGCGCCAGGAGCGGCAAACGCGCCGGGATTCGACGAGAGCGCCGCACGGGAGGCGGCTGAGGATGTCGAGGAGCACGTCGTAGGGCAAGCGGTCACCGTCGTTGGTCGCGTCCATCTGGGCCGGCCGGGTAATCAATCAAACTGGAGTGTATGCGATCGTTGGATCAATCGGGGTATGTATAAATAGCGGTTGTGCGTTCGTGTTCGTAACGGTGTCTTATTCGATCTACCGATTGGTACCCCATAAATTTGGAAACTGCCTTTTTTTGGAAAAAGACACAGGAGGGGCCTTGAAGGACCCCGAGAGCTGCAGTTATATTTTCATCGGTGGGTACAAATTAAAAAAGAGCCCTAAAGAAAAAGTGAAAGTACAACATAGCCCTGGCTAATTGCAAAAAGGACCTTAAAAGTATGACAGGAAAAGCAATCGGATCCCCTGTCCTCTCCACCGTGTCTGAGCCTCCATCGTCGACGCCTCGACTCCACCGGGGACGAACCACTTGGTGTTGAGGAAGTGCTGGTTCTAGCAAGAAGCTCTAAGGACGGCCTCCGCACTAAATGTTGAGTAGAACACCATCTAGGCGTCTAGAAGGGGCAGCCCTTACGGCCAAAGATCGCGACAACGCTCATGGCCGCCGCGTGGTTCGCTTGTTGTTGCAGCATGAGCCAGTCCCGCCACATTGAAGAAGCAGAGGAAATCTTGGTGCTTCGCCTGTTCCCCTCACCACCATGGCCAGCCGAAAGAGGCTCCACGCATTGAGGTGGCCACCAACTGTGGCTTTATTGAAGGAGACGTTGCCCGTCTCGGTTGCACCATGCTCCGACCAGAGGAGCGGAAGAGCAAGAAAGATGAACCCTAAATCGCCCCATATTTGGCTGTCAAGATCCCGAGCTACGCTCCACCTACCGGGCATGAAGCCCACTACTAGCACACGGCCGCACACCCTACTACTACCCGCCCCAACTCCCCATATCCATGTCGGACGCCAGCATCATCGGGGGAGAGGTGAGATGAGAACGGGGGAGACCTAGCAGCTCTCAAGGGGATGAGGTGGAGAGAGAGAACGTGGATGGAAAAATGAGAGTGTTGAGAGAGTTTCTGTTTGGAAAATTCCTGTGGTCGATCCTCTTGTACTACCCCCGTTCACATATGGGCGTTCACATATGGGTGTACGTATAAATAGTGATTGTGCGTTTGAAAAACTACTAGATGTTGTCTAAATTTCTCTATTAGAGCAAGTTCAGCATAACTCGGAACTCCTATATTTTCCTTCCTACATGTTTATGTAGGAGACAACCCTAAAAAGATTTGTTCCCTACATTTTGTCTAGTTCCAGCAGCTCCCTTATAGTATGATCTCCCCTATATCACATTTATATATATATTTAAGCAATATTTTGCAACTAACTTGACACATATTGGACAAGAATATGACGCCAACTTGACAAATATTGTGCATCAATTGGACAACAATTTGACGGTATTAAATTTCCCTACTAAACCAATGCTAGTTCAGCTAGCACTGCGGCCGAGAGGAATAAGTGAACCAACGAAACATATGGTACTAGAAGGAACGCAATTTATAGCCCAAGTCAACAACAACTGCATCACCCTCTTGTTCTCTGTCCCAGCTCGTGCTCCTTCTCGCGTCGCCTAGGACTGCCACTCACCCCTCACCTCCCTCTCTTCTTACTCTCGTTCTCAGCCCGAGCTGCCCCTCACCCCTCTCCTCTTCCTCATATCCGGCCGCGAGGTGCCCATCCCCTCCTCCACCACCGGCCTAGGCGCCCCTCCCTGCTCCTCCACCACTGTCTGAGAGCCTCCCCCTTGAGCTCCTTCTTCCTCTGCTATACCTCCTCATCCCCTTCCCTCCCCTCTCCCCACCATGACCGATCTGGAGCTCAATTTTGACAAAATTGAAGAAGAAGAAGAAGAAGAGCGAAGACATACCTGACCGGGAGCTTGGTGGTGGGAGGAAGCTTCCCCGAGCGAGCCGTTGCTCTCCTCGGCGAATCGGGGGTGCCTCCACTGCCCCGATACGTAGGAGAGTGGGGGTGTCTGGGTTGGGGGCACCGATGTTTCAGAGGAGGGGTAGGGGTGCTGCTGGAGCGTGTTTTCCCCCTCTATCTCCCATATATTTCATGTTGGGGGCGGTTTAGGGTACCTACTGGACTTGCTCTTACAACGATTGCATGATTTTAAGGAATGCCAATATCACACTTTCTGCAACCACAAGTTCTAGCTCTGAGGTCAACTCCATGCGCTTCAAGCTCATTGGTGCTAACTTGCCACAACCCTAGATAAGCATTCTCAGTAGTGCATCCTCTTAAATACCTTTTGGTCTCTTCTAATTTGTTAGAGTAGAAGGGTGTAATAGCCAGTGGCGGACGCAGAAAAAAATTGAAGGGTGGGCACACTTCAATTTTTTTTGCACTACACATTTTCAATAAAAAAAGGCCAAATAAATATTCCCTCCGTGTCAGAATTTTGACAAATAAATATTTAGAACAGAGGAAATTGCAATAGTATTGAAAAAAATTCCGACTCATCTTTTTAGAATTTAATCAACTCACCTTTTTTTATATCTTGTGACAAATACTTTCTAGATGACAATCTACCAAAAATAAATTGAAAAGTATTGATATATTTTTTGACAAAAAGTAGTGATGGAATTGGTTTAGCTAAGGAGGGATAACACCTTGATTTAATAGAGACCAAATAAATAGCGTATTCAGATTTTTTTTAATAGAGACCATGGTTTAATAAAACTTTAGGTCTTAGTGTATTCAGATCTTTTTAACTTTTGTAGTTCGATTAAGTGCTAATCTGCTATACGGTTTGAAAATAAAAACGAGCTACCTATCTAGCTTGTGCCAATTGATTTGGATTCATAGATGCATGCATGGGCAGAAGCGACGAGGCACGCACGAAAGTAGCGGTGGTGTGATGCGTGCTTTGGGCGTACGTTAACAGGCTGAAAGCGATCCGTGCCTATACCAAACGTGCTACGATGTCACCTCGCTGGCCCAACACGTTTGTCGCTCGCGAGAATGTAGTCGCTGGCCCAGAAGACGGGTAGTCAGCATTTTCTGCAGAATTTAGGGTGGGCCACGGCCCACTTGGCCCACCCTGTGCGTACGCCCATGACAGTGGCGGACGCAGAAAAAATTGAAGGGTGGGCACACTTCAATTTTTTTTTTGCACTACACCTTTTCAATAAAAAAAAGGCCAAATAAATATTCCCTCCGTGTCAGAATTTTGACAAATAATTATTTAGAAACAGAGGAAATTGCAATAGTATTGAAAAAAAATTCCGACTCATCTTTTTAGAATTTAATCAACTCACCTTTTTTTATATCTTGTGACAAATACTTTCTAGATGACAATCTACCAGAAATAAATTGAAAAGTATTGATATATTTTTTGACAAAAAGTAGTGATGGAATTGGTTTAGCTAAGGAGGGATAACACCTTGATTTAATAGAGACCAAATAAATAGTGTATTCAGATTTTTTTTAATAGAGACCATGGTTTAATAAAACTTTAGGTCTTAGTGTATTCGGATCTTTTTAACTTTTGTAGTTCGATTAAGTGCTAATCTGCTATACGGTTTGAAAATAAAAACGAGCTACCTATCTAGCTTGTGCCAATTGATTTGGATTCATAGATGCATGCATGGGCAGAAGCGACAAGGCGCGCACGAAAGTAGCGGTGGTGTGATGCGTGCTTTGGGCGTACGTTAACAGGCTGAAAGCGATCCGTGCCTATACCAAACGTGCTACGATGTCACCTCGCTGGCCCAACACGTTTGTCGCTCGCGAGAATGTAGTCGCTGGCCCAGAAGACGGGTAGTCAGCATTTTCTGCAGAATTTAGGGTGGGCCACGGCCCACCAGGCCCACCCTGCGCGTACGCCCATGGGTATTTTCACCCATGACCATAGCGTCGCTCCGTACTAGTGTATTTTGTTTAAAATGATTCCTTATCAACCATCAACTCCCATCTAACCCATCTCGCACAACTTCACAGTATCTATCTAGGTACTCAGGGATTATTAAAAGCTCCTTAGTATTCATTTGTTTATTTGTTGTGTAATTGTTAAGCATATCATGCTTGTTTGAATTTGCTTGTTCATAGTCTATTAATGCCGCTTATTAATTATTAATTTAATTGTTTTTATTGAGTATAATACTTATTAAATACATGATATGATCATATCTATTTGTTCATAGTCTATAAATGTCATCATTATTTGGTTTAAATCTGGTATTTATGTTGTAGATATCGAATTTATTGACTCTCAACCTCCAACCACCATTACTTCACACTATTTAATGAGACAATTCTAGACATCACCATTCACTTTTGGTCAGAATTTCAAAATGGAAAAGTCCTCTCAACAAATTGCATCATGTTTTGTGCTAGTTCTTGGTAGTGCAATGGTAGGAGGATGTTGTACTTCTAACAAAGAGGTAATTCCATATCCATAGGCATGCATTATTAATTTTTCAATCATTCTTCACTTTCTTCCTAAATTCTTTATATCTCATGGAAAAACTAAAGGAGAAAAACCTCACAATGCAATGGCCCTTACAAATTCATCCAGCCAATGGAGAACAAGTCTCTCCTCAAGATTCAACAAACTACATGCATCATGTGAGTATTGGGCATGTATCATATATGTTATTACTATATATTTTATTATCTATGTTGTAATTTTGATTTTTGTAGAATGACCTCAGATGAATAGTCTTTTGGCAGTTCGCAGTTCAAATATGGGATCGAAGGATATATGGTAAAAGTTATTACGGGGTAGAAGTTACAATGGATGTTTATGACTTTTATTTACAACCTGAACAACATAGCTCTGCTTCAATTTGGATCTATGATATGGGAGATGGAAGACAAACTTCGATTACTGGATTTGTACTTGGATGGCATGTAAGTAATTACTTTTATTCACAATAATTTTGAAGTACTAATTTATTTAGTTAACTAGGTCTACCTTATTGTTCACACCGCCTTGCTTGAAGAAAATTATCATTTCCCTTATTTATCTTCTCCTCCATCTCTTTTGTGAATGGGTTCTTCTATCAACCTAGCAAGTCCCCTTGTCATAGATCTTCGTGTTTGATGACTAATTGCCTTGACAATGTCTTGTGATGTGACGTTATCCCGGTAGAAAAATAATGCAGGGCAGGACCAGCAACGGCGGTGCTAGGATAAAAGCATAGAGGGGGCCAAGTTTTTTTTCGAGCAAGAGGGCCAGCTAGATTTTTTTACATTAGGGCTAGGTAGAATTTTTTTTACATTAGGGCCTGGTAGATAATTTAGTACCAAATCCCTGCCTAGTTTTTCCTTTTGAGATTCAAATCTCGGCTAGTTGAGAGGATGCTTTTAGGGGTTGCTAGTTGACATTGACATGATGCCTATTTTTATAGGAAGTGCGTTGCTTTTTTTAAGGGAAGGAAGTACATGACTTTTTTTTAGAGAAGAAAGGACATGACTCAATCTACTTTATTATTTTTATGGGCCTAGAGTTAAAAGACTTCAGTATACACCGACGGGTCAACTAAACAGCAAACAAGCCTGACTCCTGCATAGGCCCATGCCATGCGGTCGTAACTTGCATCGTCTTACTCACCAGCCGAACGAGTCGCTCTCCTCCAGATCTCATGGCCGATGTTCGGGGGCGCAAGCAAGTTTAAACCTATGCCCCTGGGAAGCTGCGGCATAGGGAGGGCTCTCGTCCCTGCTGGTCCCCCTAGCTCTGCAAGTGGGACCTTCTCCCCCCCCCCCCCGCTACTCTGAATATAATAAATGTTCCCGTATCTCTTCATGCTAGTATGGAAAGAGTTGCCATTTTCTAACGGTGTGTAAAATAGGGTGACGTCAGTCTTCTCTTAGAGCCTTCCCTTAAAATTGCAACCTTGATTTTTTTCTTAGTGAGAGGAGTATTTTGCATCTAGGATTTATTACCGAAGGACTACAAAATCCATATAAGAGGCTTATCTTAAAGGTCCAACCGGGAAAATAGAGTTTGTTCGTCACATTTCTTAAACCGCTAACCCAAAGGAAGGCAATCATTTTTTTCGTGGAAAGCAACCTTCCATACAACTAAAGAGCACAATTTATAATTGTTGACAGACTTATTGAGAATTTATGTAGGGGCAAGAAGAACTAAAAGCCCATTTCATGCAAATTTATGAATATGGGGATTAGAAGATTCATGAGCAAATGAATTGTGGTGGAAATTTCCAAGAGTAGATTATAATTGTATATGTTACTAGGTGTCTAGGTGTTAGTACCAGCTCTCTTGCACATTTTCATACATTTACCTTATTTACTTTTTTTAATTAATAAACATAAATATTGCGACGATGTCTGATTTGTAGGTTACTCCACCACTATGGGGATTTTTCCATTACTTTCTTACCATTGAGGATTTTCAAGAAGCCCTTAACATAAACATTTTTTAAACACCGTTCCTTCAGGAATCTAACATGCATGGTCTCCTACCATCAATTTATTTGCACGGTCACCTTTAGCATAATAGTGATATATCATGAAAATATATTTAGCTGTATTTTTTATTTTTTATAATTCTCTTTGAATTGATACTAAAAGGGAAATTACTTTGGTAGGTAGGAGTACACTTCTTTTCTCTTCTAAAACTTTCAGAAAAACGTGTAGTGGTAGTGGTCTCCTGAAGGAAATCTTCTTTCTTCCGGAGTATTAGAAGTTCTAAGAATAAAACATGTTAATAATGTGTATTTGAATATTTAATTATGAACTTATGACACATCTGTGTTTTTTAATTTTTTGATTCATTGAAGTATTAATACCTAGCTCTTCTGTGTTTTTTGCACAGGTTCATCCAGCACTCTACAAGGATTCTGATACACACTTTGTTACATGGTGGCCCGTAAGTGTTCACTGAATACCACCCGCTATTTCAACATTAATTCAAGCAATATTTCATAAACGATCTCCAGTATTGTATCGTGATCTGATGTATTCTTGGTGCTAAGAATCAAAGTTTGTTTTTATTCAAATAGCTCCAACATTATGCAACTTATGTGATAATTGACCAAATTGGTATAGATTATTTCGGTATAAACATAATATGAATCAAATGCTTGTGCCGAAATTTTGCGTAAACATCAGCGGACAACAAAGAATCGACTGACAACAGATCAAACTAAATGGCCATTTTATCATGTATAGTTCCTGGTTAAATAGTTCTCAGTAATCTTGATATCCAAATTGTGTGAGATTTCAGCCTTACGTACTTCAGGACTTCTGTTTTCATACCATCACAGGGTAATGGATCGCATCCAGGGGGTTGCTACAACAGCCAATGTCCTGGTTTTGTAAGGACAGGTTCTAGTATAGCTCCTGGTGATGTAATTAATCCAGTGTCCGAAGTTATGGGTAAAAAGCAATACATAACAATCAGGGCGTCCAAGGTAAGCATTCTATTGAAGTTTTTTCTAAAATAAGTATAGCTAATGACTCTAAGAACCCATCATGTTCGACTATTAACAACTAATGAAGTTGCTCATCATATTTGATATTTCAATACATATAGAGATAATTCTCTAGTTACGGTTTTGTTATATGAACGAATAGCAAAGTATATACGAAGTTCAAAAAAACAGTATACCTATCTGGCTTAACGCTTTGTTGCCGTACTCGCAGCATAAATCATCTGGTGATTGGCAAATCTATTATGGATTCAATGGTCCTGCACAATTAGTTGGATACTTCCCAAAATCTTTGTTCCCGAAATTGGAAAAGAACCAATTTAATATTGTATTTGGTGGCTACACAAGTCACCTGCATACAGAAGAAAGTCCTCCGATGGGGAGTGGGTTCTTTCCGGGGAGAAGTGGTGCATCCTTGTATGACATTAAGTTTGTTGATGCACAAGGCTCTACCCATCCTGTCAATGGAGTGCTACAGCCTCATGCGACTTCTCCTGCTTGTTATCGTGTTTCTGATGTCGTATCCGGTGGGTTCTCCTATGGGGGGCCTGGTTTTTGTGGTGCTTTGAAATCCAAACGAACATGAGTGCTGCAGGTCGCTCTATTGTAATGTTTCTTAATAATAAACTAGGAGGCATAGGCGCGGCGGCACGCCGCGCCCGTTAGCCCGTGTTATTTGGGTTGTAGTGTCATTTTGATACAGCGTGGAGGTTGTTTTATCTGAAGAAGAAGAATGTGTACATTGTGTGGTCAAGCAGTAGTTTCGCTCCTCGTTAGGGCCGTGTGTCCTTGCTATGAAGTGATTCAAGTAGAAATTTCAAGAGACAGCAGTTACGAAATCATTTGATTTGCTTCTGTTCTTGTAGCTTTACATTCAAGAGGCAGAAGTAAGGAAGCCATTTGCTTTGCTGAAAACTGATTGTAGTACAAAGTAGAAGAGATAGAGAAGCAGCGTTCATATTTACATTCGATTACATAGTGGGGCTAACCGGCGCCCGTAGTACAAAGTAGAAGAGATAGAGAAGCAGCGTTCAATTTACATTCGATTACATAGTGGGGCTAACCGGCGCCCGTATACTGGGCAAAGCTAAACGGGGCCGGTGCATTGTTCTAGTGAACTATTTTACATGGTGCCGATCCTTGTTTCTACTGGCTTCAGCCAGATGGTGCCTGTGTATATATTACCTTAATTAGCAGTAGAGGAGCGGTCTGGCTAGGGACTCTGAGCCATACCGTTGTTTGTAGGCAAAATCAGTGGTAGATAATGACGATTTTCTTCCTAGGACGGTCCCACGACGGTGCTGTTGTTGCCGTCCGTGGAGTGCTCTAGCGTCAGAAGGGTGAGGGCAGAGCCCGGGGCTGACCTTGCTTTTGGCCTGTGCAAAGGGCGGTGTAGGAAACCTGAGAGCCAGAATGAGGGTTTGCAGTTTATAGGCGTTGTTGAGGAAGTATTTCTGTTGAAAGGAGTTCGTATAACAGTTCTATGATGCAAGCTCTTCGTTTGAACAATATGAGTACACTATTTCTTGTGGTTGGGCTAGCCTGACCTGGTGGAGATGAAGTTCAGGTGGTCGCTGCAAGAAAAAATAGACTCTGCTCCATTTAACATATGATGCACACCATCAGTGCCATGGAACACTGGAGCAGAGTCCTCGGAGTTTAAGGTGGTCCTAAACCTGTAAAACACCAACCAGTAGGACAATAGCACACCTTAGTTATTATAGCCAAATTAGGGAGCTAACCTCTATCATACAAAACTCTAAAGTGAAAAGATCTAGTCAATAAAGAACTGAAATAATGGAGACCTCTTCGTAATGCAGGCTCGGAAAATCAAATTGGTAACAACTTATCTTAGTTGAAGAAATGTTTAGTGCCTACCCAAAGGTATATTATCATCCTTCTGAAGGATATATAAGAAAACGTGGAACAATGAACACATAACACCTTAGGACCAAAATATTTCGCTCACCTACATTGCAGTTTCGGAAAACAAAGAAGGAACAACTTGCTTGGAAGAATTTGGGGAATAAAAGCTCTTCATAGCAGTGTTTGCACAGAGTGCACATTGTTGGTGGTTGAATCACACTGGTATATTAAGATAATAGGCAGTAGATGAGGTTTGTTGGAGGCTATTTGGTTCATATCCTCAATTTGCTTTTAACCAGTGTGTTCTAAGAAGGGATTGTATATAATACTGAGGCAATGCCAACGCAAGATACTCCAGAATAGAAACACTGAAGGCCAATTAATAATTTTCTGGGCATGGTTAGTAGCTGCAACATCTTCAAGCGACAGCAGAGAACAATAGAAGACCCCCTTTAAGGAAAGACATGGAGGCAAACATCATGAAAATTGGCTAATTATACAGATGGAACAATCATGAATCTTCGTTAAAAGCGAGATGGTTCTTGACCTGGATTAAGAAATCAAAAGTTATACGATGACCTCCATAACCCTGCATGGTCGGAGAGAGGGCTTACCCGTAGCCTCGACGCGATACCACATCCTAGAGAGGATTGATCTTAGATATATGCTCACTAATGTTGACTCCTGAGTGAACTGTGCTTGCAAAAAGCTCTAGGCTTATGGAACAAACCTTGTAAGAACAAAAATCTGATGCTGCATTAATTGTTTATTCTACATGAGAGCATAAACATGCAAGTCAGAGACCTCTGCACAATGGAAATTTAAATGTAGGCAGCTTCTGCCGATCCAAGCAACAAAATCTGGAAAATATGAAAGAAGATTCAGGGTGTCACATATAGGTTTCCACAAATAGTGCAAGCACGGATCATGATCACAAGAACTGCAGGTTACCGAAATCACACTTGTTGAACCAGGATGAGAATTATCACAGTTTGTGGTAGCATGTCCACTCGGGCGTGAACGCCAAAACTTGTGAGCCGGTTTTTCTTCCTATACTGAGTCATCACAGTAAAGAGGTGCTTTTCCACTTAAAACTTGAGGTTTACGAAATAGGGTACACCATTTTTTAATACCGTGTAGTGATGAACATAAGCATATATGTCATTGGGTCTGTGTATTAGTAAAGGGGACCAAGTAAATTGTTAACAACTGGACAGCAACGTGCATGTGCAGTCGATCACCAACAAAAGCAAATCTTACTCCCAAGAGCCTCTGTGCAACCCTGTATAGTTAGTGAAATAAGTGAAGTGCTGAGGCAATGGCAAATGACACTCATGTAGCGAACACTTGAGCTTGGAGAAGATGAGTGGATATATGAAGGTTCAAGGACGACTTACCTGAAATGCTTGACTTGGTCAGAAAATAGTTTCCTAGAAGTTGTATTGTGAACACGCCTAAAGTTCAGATGGTAAAATTTCTAATATGAGGGAAGTTGACAAAGTTGACCATACAGAAAACGAAATTATATGCTCTTGATGTATTAACAGAGATAAGTAGGAAACATAAAGTACTTGATATACAATTAAACGGAAATATCATGGATATAAACTATAGCACATGGATTCCAGAAATATCACATTGTTTCTGAATACATAAATGATGGTATAGTTTATATGTTAGCCAGTGCATTGTTTTTTCTAACTTTTCCATCACTGACTTTAAAGCAAGGGAGGATACCTGTATATAACAGCAGAACCTCCAATAGAATGTTTTCGCTGTCAAGCTCACTGCCTTGGCACCTTCTACTTTTTTTTGCGAGAATTGGCACCTTCTACTTGATATTATGCTATCTGAAATGGCGGCAAGTGTATTTTGTTTAAAATAATAATTTAAAAAAACCGGAACCCGTTGAAATAAGCATAGGTGATCTAAGCAAGAAACATGTAAAGTTGAGGATACAACATTGTACATCACAGTTACCTATATGGCGTTGTGTACTGAAACTAACAGAAATTTAAGACACAAACTATTTCATTTTGTCATATGTTTTTTTCAGTTAATTGTAGCAAAGAAAAACAAAAGGAAAAAACAAATGGGAAGGATGCAGCAGGCAAGGTGATAATACTCACCGAATAGAAGTTCGGCAGAGTGAAAGATACCTAAGTTAGCGATTTCTCTGTCTATCTATTCTTTGCAGCCTTCATTCAAACTGAGCTTCAAAACTTCAGATTCAGATTTCATGATACAACTGTAACATATGAACACTATCTTCAGGCCTCACTAAAATTGCCAAGCTCCCTTCAGAACAAATTACTCAGTATTTGAAACTGAGCCACGGCCAAATGTATATCGCATAACAAAGTCCAGATGCCAGTGGCAGATGGGTATTTTATCTTCTGAATTCAACCACTAAAGAAAGAGATAAAGCATAAAAGAAAATCATATTATTATCGATTTACTCAACCCAAAGCGAGGATATATGTAAAATTCAAGAACCACTTTATTATACTACATGCACACCAATTCAGAGCTCTAAGCAATATTTGATCTCCTTGTAGACCTAAGTCCCTAACTGAGTACAAAGGAAGAATTAAAACTGCAGCGATGCATCAGCATGTCAAAAAGTAATTACATGAATCCCTTGCTTCCAGAAGGAAAACGAAAGTCTAGAAAATAGAGCACTGTGCATGATGATCAGTACCTTGTAATATTTTTTGGAATATATTTAGATAAGTATTTGTGATCTAAACACAGGGAACATGTGAATATATGGAGTATTGTACTGAAAGGGATAGAAAATGCATACGAAGATACCTGCGCTTAGTGAGCTTACAACAGTAAGAGTTATCATAACAGTTGAATCACTTGAATGTAAGGGGACGTATCACTATCTATTTAACAGGTCGCAAATAATAAAGCTACTACTTCTCCATAAGAAACTTCCATACAGTCAGAAGCCACGTATTCTATTAACAGCAGCTGTGATCAAATACGATGGAAAGGCATATAAGTAGTCTATGATAGCATGAAAACAATACTAAATCTCAATGCAGACAATGAAAAAAACTGCACATTCACTCCAGGTTATGCGCGTCATATCACAGAGATAGTATGCAGAAAACAAAATCTCATAACCACTTTCAAATATGTAAAAGATTGATTATAGGATACATTGCTAAATATGGGATATGTGTTGGATAATTAGACACAATTTCCATGATTAATTCCAGAAAATAAAACATGATGGCAGCAACTACTAACATGTGAAACTCAAACATACTAGATGCATTAATCAACATGAGTAGCAGCAGCGCAAACGATAAAGCATCCATCGCTAAACAGATCGAGATATGTCGCACGTACCGATCTGGTGGAGGTGGCGGTGGAGGTGTAGCAGATGATGTCGCAGCAGTAACGTTGTTGATGACAACGTTGTTGACGACGGGGACGACGGGTCGAAATAGATGGCGTTGAAGACGACGGTAGGCAGCACCGCCCGACTTGGACGGAAGGCGACCCGTGATGAAGAGCTTGAGCAGTCGTGCGAAGCGCTTCCCAAAAACCTAATTCGCCCTCTCCCGTACAGGATCGCAAGGACGAGCGGTTCCGGAGACCTGCTCTCCCGTTCGCCGATGCACGTCGGCTCACGGGATGGAGTAGGCTACGATGGCGGCGCAAGCAGAGAGAGTGGAAACCCTAACTCGTGTATTAGATGTATTTCTGCGGTAGCCGGGCAGGAGTTTATATAGGCTCGGGAAACCTGATACGTCCCCGACGTATCGATAATTTCTTATGTTCCATGCCATATTATTGATGATACCTACATGTTTTATGCACACTTTATGTCATATTCGTGCATTTTCTGGAACTAACCTATTAACAAGATGCCGAAGAGCCGCTTGTTGTTTTCTGCTGTTTTTGGTTTCGAAATCCTAGTAACGAAATATTCTCGGAATTGGACGAAATCAAGACCCGGGGTCCTATTTTGCCACGAAGCTTCCGAGAAGACCGAAGAGGAGTCGAAGTGGGGCCACGAGGGGCCGCCACTATAGGGCGGCGCGGCCCGGGTCTTGGCCGCGCCGACCTGTAGTGTGGGGCCCTCGTGTGGCCCCCACGTTGCCCTTTCGCCTACTTAAAGCCTCCGTCGCGAAACCCCGAGGCGAAAAACCACGATACGGAAAACCTTACCGAGACGCCGCCGCCGCCAATCCCATCTCGGGGGATTCGGAGATCTCCTCCGGCACCCTGCCGGAGAGGGGATTCATCTCCCGGAGGACTCTACACCGCCATGGTCGCCTCCGGAGTGATGAGTGAGTAGTTCACCCCTGGACTATGGGTCCATAGCAGTAGCTAGATGGTTGTCTTCTCCTCATTGTGCTTCATTGTTGGATCTTGTGAGCTGCCTAACATGATCAAGATCATCTATCTGTAATACTATATGTTGTGTTTGTCGGGATCCGATGGATAGAGAATACCATGTTATGTTAATTATCAAGTTATTACATATGTGTTGTTTATGATCTTGCATGCTCTCCGTTATTAGTAGAGGCTCTGGCCAAGTTGATGCTAGTAACTCCAAGAGGGAGTATTTATGCTCGATAGTGGGTTCATGCCCGCATTGACACCGGGGAGTGACGAAACCCCTAAGGTTGTGTTGTGCTTGTTGCCACTAGGGATAAAACATTGATGCTATGTCCGAGGATGTAGTTATTGATTACATTACGCACCATACTTAATGCAATTGTCTGTTGTTAGCAACTTAATACTGGAGGGGTTCGGACGATAACTTCGAAGGTGGACTTTTAGGCATAGATGCGGTTGGATGGCGGTCTATGTACTTTGTCGTAATGCCCAATTAAATCTCACCGTACTTATCATGACATGTATGTGCATTGTTATGCCCTCTCTATTTGTTAATTGCCCGACTGTAATTTGTTCACCCAACATGCTTTTATCTTATGGGAGAGACACCTCTAGTGAACCTGTGGACCCCGGTCCATTCTTTTATACTTGAAATACAAATCTGCTGCAATACTTGTTCTTTCATTGTTTTCTCTGCAAACAATCATCTTCCACACAATACGGTTAATCCTTTGTTACAGCAAGCCGGTGAGATTGACAACCTCACTCGTTTCGTTGGGGCAAAGTACTTTGGTTGTGTTGTGCGGGTTCCACGTTGGCGCCGGAATCTCTGGTGTTGCGCCGCACTACATCCCGCCGCCATCAACCTTCAACGTGCTTCTTGGCTCCTCCTGGTTCGATAAACCTTGGTTTCTTTCTGAGTGAAAACTTGCTGCTGTGCGCATCATACCTTCCTCTTGGGATTCCCAACGAACGTGTGAATTACACGCCATCAAGCTCTTTTTCTGGCGCCGTTGCCGGGAAGATCAAGACACGCTGCAAGGGGAGTCTCCACTTCTCAATCTCTTTACTTTGTTTTTGTCTTGCTTTATTTTATTTACCACTTTGTTTGCTGCATTATATCAAAACACAAAAAAATTAGTTGCTAGCTTTACTTTATTTACTGTCTTGTTTGCTATATCAAAAACACAAAAAAAATTAGTTACTTGCATTTACTTTACTTAGCTCATCATGTTTCCTTTTAACTTTACCGCAAAACACATACCGGTAGGACGCGGGTCTATAATTGGGAGAAACAATATAGAAGAATTTTTCAGTCATGTTAGTACCGCTGAAGACTTTGAAGATAGACACTTGGTAGAACTTGCTCCTACTTATGAAATTGCTGCTGCTGCTTTAGTTCGCATGTTGGAAACTAAATTTGTTAATCTCAATCCTATAATCCAACACATGTTTCTTACACTTGGTGATATGGAAGAGGGGGAAAAGAAAGATTTTGTTTTAGAAACCCTTCTTAGAGAATTTGGTGGTCTAGCAAGAGAGGCTAGAAAGGTCTTTGCTAAATTTAATATGATTGGTTCTCATACTAATTTTGTTAGTCTCCTTGAAAAAATGGACATGGATAGAATAAGGTACACTAATAATACTAATGATGGTGGGGAGATCAAAGCACCAATACCATGTAAACTCCTAGCTATGAATGATGCACTAGAAAATAACTATGCTTGGCTTGTTGCTGAAAATTTGTTCGATGAGAGTAGCAAGCCCAAGACTAATGAAAAGGGAGACGCTGAAACTTATGTATCCAATATACTATGCATGGTTGAGAAAACTCCAAACCCCGCTGTAGATGCACCACCCTTTGATAACACTTGAGATACACTTTCTGTGCCTAGCTGAAAGGCGTTAAAGAAAAGCGCTTATGAGAGTCAACCCATGTTTTTACTACAGTATTTTTGTTTTATATTTGAGTCTTGGAAGTTGTTTACTACTGTAGCAACCTCTCCTTATCTTAGTTTTATGTTTTGTTGTGCCAACTAAAGTCTTTGATAGTAAAGTAAATACTAGATTTGGATTACTGCGCAGAAACAGATTTCTTTGCTGTCACGAATCTGGGTTTAATTCTCTGTAGGTAACTCAGAAAATTAAGCCAATTTACGTGAGTGATCCTCAGATATGTACGCAACTTTCATTCAATTTGGGAATTTTCATTTGAGCAAGTCTGGTGCCCTAATAAAATCCATCTTTACGGACTGTTCTGTTTTGACAGATTCTACCTTTTATTTCGCATTGCCTCTTTTGCTATGTTGGATGAATTTCTTTGATCCATTAATGTCCAGTAGCTTTATGCAATGTCCAGAAGTGTTAAAATGATTGTGTCACCTCTGAACATGTTAATTTTTATTGTGCACTAACCCTCTAATGAGTTGTTTCGAGTTTGGTGTGGAGGAAGTTTTCAAGGATCAAGAGAGGAGTATGATACAATATGATCAAGGAGAGTGAAAGCTCTAAGCTTGGGGATGCCCCGGTGGTTCACCCCTGCATATTCTAATAGGACTCAAGCGTCTAAGCTTGGGGATGCCCAAGGCATCCCCTTCTTCATCGACAACATTATCAGGTTCCTCCCCTGAAACTATATTTTTATTCCGTCACATCTTATGCACTTTGCTTGGAGCGTCGGTTTGTTTTTGTTTTTGTTTTGTTTGAATAAAATGGATCCTAGCATTCACTTTATGGGATAGAGACACGCTCCGCTGTAGCATATGGACAAGTATGTCCTTAGGCTCTACTCATAGTATTCATGGCGAAGTTTCTTCTTCGTTAAATTGTTATATGGTTGGAATTGGAAAATACTACATGTAGTAATTCTAAAAATGTCTTGGATAATTTGATACTTGGCAATTGTTGTGCTCATGTTTAAGCTCTTGTATCATATACTTTGCACCCATTAATGAAGAAACACTTAGAGCTTGCTAATTTGGTTTGCATATTTGGTTTCTCTAGAGTCTAGATAATATCAAGTATTGAGTTTTGAACAACAAGGAAGACGGTGTAGAGTCTTATAATGTTTACAATATGTCTTTCCGTTCATCCTTGTGTTTGTTTCAAATAACCTTGCTAGCCTAAACCTTGTATCGAGAGGGAATACTTCTCATGCATCCAAAATCCTTGAGCCAACCACTATGCCATTTGTGTCCACCATACCTACCTACTACATGGTATTTATCCGCCATTCCAAAGTAAATTGCTTGAGTGCTACCTTTAAAATTCCATCATTCACCTTTGCAATATATAGCTCATGGGACAAATAGATTAAAAACTATTGTGGTATTGAATATGTACTTATGCACTTTATCTCTTATTAAGTTGCTTGTTGTGCGATAACCATGCTTACGGGGACGCCATCAACTACTCTTTGTTGAATATCATGTGAGTTGCTATGCATGTCCGTCTTGTCCGAAGTAAGAGAGATCTACCACGTTAATGGTTGGAGCATGCATATTGTTAGAGAAGAACATTGGGCCGCTAACTAAAGCCATGATTCATGGTGGAAGTTTCGGTTTTGGACATATATCCTCAATCTCATATGAGAATAATAATTGTTGCCACATGCTTATGCATTAAAGAGGAGTCCATTATCTCGTTGTCCATGTTGTCCCGGTATGGATGTCTAAGTT
>NC_061510.1:83323362-83353925 GCF_022539505.1 Lolium rigidum
CACGCAGGCTTTACTGACAGTCTGATTACCCGCGAACTCGACTTTGAATAGGTAACAAGATCTTGGTAATGAAAAGTTCGCGATTTACTTTCCGAACATTATTTTTGTTGTTTTTGGAAAATATGAAAAATTACGAGTTCGAAACGGAGTGGAAAAGACGCACGAGGGGCGAAACCACAGGCCGGCGCGGGCCCCAGCCTGGCCGCGCCGCCCTGTGGTCTGGCCGCCTCGTCGCCCCTTTCCGACTCTGGTTCGATCTGGTACTTTCCGTTTGTTCTGAAAATTTTTATTATAAAATCCCCCGGACCCCTGGAGGTCCGTATATCGTTTTCTCGACGTGTTTTGTTTCGAGCTGTTTCGCCGAGGATCTGTTTTCAGTTTAGAGGCACCATGGTCTCCAAGAACAAGGGCAAGGAGCTTCCGGACGAACATAATCAGGATCGTGAGTGGAAAAAAGAGGACAAGAGCGTCAAGGAAGAAGCAAAGGAGGATGAAGAGGAAGTCGAAGAAGTTCCGCAAGAGCATCCACGCACTACCATTGCAAGCGTCGAAGTGGTGACGAACTCGCTCAACGCCAAGAAGAGCGCACGGATTAGGACCGGAGGAGGACTTCCCCGCCATTACCTAGCTCCAAGGACATCTTCTTCAGGCATTCACCATCCTTTTCACAATCTAATCTACAATAATCAAATTGAAAGGACTCCCAAGGCAGCACTGCCTAGCAATTGGGATATAGATCGCTCTAACAATGCAGGAAAGACGGAGCCCGAAGCTGAAGGTTGGGGAAATAACTCCAAGAGTTGGGACTCGTCGTCGGACAGACTTCTTAACCGCGTCGAGCACAATTCGGAGATGATTCGCAACCTCATATACAGAATTGATGAGCTTCAGGAGCTTATTGAGAAGCTTGTCAGGAATTCATCACCACCATCGCCTAAGGAGTAATCCATCATCGGTATTGGCATCCCCTTGGTTTGTTCCAAGCTTGGGGGAGTGCCGCGGTATCACATTATCATTACCTTTTACTTTTTACTATCAAGTAGTGTCATATCATGAGTAGGGAAGTTATCGTATGAGATGGGTTGCAGTGTGGAGTATCTCTCCTTTAGTTTGTCTATGTATCCCTTGGTGTGAGTTATCGTTATGGAATATTAATGAGAAGTCTTATCATTTACATATTGCACACCTTATTTTAGTTTGCAATTTCTACTATATGATTGATCTTGATTTTAGTATTGGTACCACTTTGGGAGCATTGAGTTAATCTATTTGGTTTTGGCAAACTTAGCAATGGTCAATAGTAACAACACTTTGAGTTTTAGAAGAATAGAGGAAGTACATGTAGAAGATATTATTATCTTTCTTATCAATTCTTAGCTTAGTATTCTAAAGTTAAAACTGTTTGTGTTTACAAGTAAGATGCATGATTGTTTCTATCACATGTATATTAGTTTGTTTCACCTCAACTCTTATGCTTGCTAATTAACCTTGCTAGCCAAAGACTCATATCGAGAGGAATACTTCTCGTGCATCCAAACCTGAACCCAAACCTATGCCATTTGTGTCCACCATACCTACCTACTGCATGGTATTGTTTGCCATTCCAAGTAAATACTTCATGTGCTACCTTTAAACAATTCAAAACTTATTACTTCTTATTTGTGTCAATGTTTTATAGCTCATGAGGAAGTATGTGGTGTTTTATCTTTCAGTCTTGTTAGGCAGCCTCCACTAATGGACTAGTGGCTTCATCCACTTATCCTATAATTTTGCAATAAGAGCTGGCAACGGGGTTCCCAGCCCCAATTAATCAACTTTCATTAATAATTCTCTTCACATGTTTTGCCCTGATTCATCAGGAAGCAACTTAATTTTGCAATAGACACTCCTCCATGGTATGAGATTGTTGGAAGGCACCCGAGGATTCGGTTAGCCATGGCTTGTGTAAGCAAAGGTTGGGGGAGTGTCACCCTTAAATAAACTAAAATACATGTGTAAACAAAAGAGAAGAGGGATGATCTACCTTGCTGGTAGAGATAACGTCCTTCATGGGAGCCGCTCTTTGGAGGTTTGTTTAGCAAGGGGGTTAGAGTACCCGCTACCAGTCGTTGACAACAACAAACACTTCTCAAAACTTTACTTTTATTCTCTTTATATGATTTCAAAACTGAAAAAGCTCTAGCACATGATTTAATCTCTGCTTCCCTCTGCGAAGGGCCTGTCTTTTACTTTATGATTGAGTCAGTAAACCTATTTCCCTCCATCTCAAGCAAGCATTTGAGTTGTTGTGATCAAACTATTATATTGTGATTTGCTTCATCATGTCTTTACTCTTTCTTGTTTAATACAAGTTTTACCTTGAATGAATATAGCTTTGAAGTCATCAATGATTAATATGATTGAGTATGCAAGTTTACCATAAGCTTTTAATATGAGAGCGCTGCTCAATAGATGAATATAATTTGTTAAATGTTCTCTGACCAAGAACAAAGTTTGCCATCACCAATTATGATTCCTTATGCACCTTTATTTGTGATTACCTTATACTTGTTTCAAGTTGAATTATATGAGGAAGTTGTTTACTATAATGTCTTGTGTGAATGAATATGATGCTTCTTGTCCGTATTTTATTTATCGACTCTTCACTCCATAAACATGTGGACCTGTTTACAGAGTTCAGTTTCGCTTGGGGACAAGCGAAGTCTAAGCTTGGGGGGAGTTGATACGTCCAAATTGCATCACTATTTTATATCATAATTTGCTGTTATTCATTGATATATTTCATATTGGAACACAATACTTATGTTATTTCATCTATTTTGCATGTTTCATGATTATTTGGAGATCGAGCACCGGAGCCAGGATTCCGCTGGAAAAAGCACCGTCGGAATGCAATATTTCGGAAGATCAACCGTGGAAGGAGTTTTACCAAAAATCCTATTTTTCCGGATGACGAAGGGAGCCGGAAGAAGGGGCCAGGGAGGACCCGGGGTGGGCCCACACCCTAGGGCGGCGCGGCCCATGCCCCGGCCGCGCCGCCATGTGGTGTGAGGGGCCCACGACCCCTTTCGCCTCCTTTTCTTCGCCAAACCCTTCGTCCCGAAGACCTAAGCCACGGAGGAATCCTCACGAAGGGTTACGGCCCGCCTGCGCGGGGCGGAGAACACCGAGAGAGAAAGAGCTCTCCGGCGGGCAGGAATCCGCCGGGGAAATTCCCCTCCCGGAGGGGGAAATCGACGCCATCGTCACCGCCATCGAGCTGGACATCATCTCCATCACCATCATCATCATCTTCATCATCATCACCGCCATCTCCTCCGCAGCACCTCGTCACCGCCGTAGCAATTTGGGTTTGATCTTGATTGTTTGATAGGGGAAACTCTCCCGTATCTATTCATACTTGTTGTTGATGCTATTGAGTGAAACCATTGAACCAAGTTCATGTTCAGATTGTTATTCATCATCATATCACCTCTGATCATGTTCCATATGATGTCTCGTGAGTAGTTCGTTTAGTTCTTGAGGACATGGGTGAAGTCTAATTGTTAGTAGTGAACTATGGTTGAGTAATATTCAATGTTATGATATTTAAGTTGTGGTGTTATTCTTCTAGTGGTGTCGTGTGAACGTCGACTACACGACACTTCACCATTTATGGGCCTAGGGGAATGCATCTTGTACTCGTTTGCCAATTGCGGGGTTGCCGGAGTGACAGAAACCTAAACCCCCGTTGGTATATCGATGCGGGAGGGATCGCAGGATCTCGAGTTTAAGGTCTGTGGTTAGATTTATCTTAATTACTTTCTTGTAGTTGCGGATGCTTGCAAGGGGTATAATCACAAGTATGTATTATTCCTAGGAAGGGCGGTACATTAGCACCAGGTTCACCCACACAACACTTATCAAAACAATGAAGATTAATCAGCTATATGTAGCGAAAGCACTAGACTAAAATCCCGTGTGTCCTCGAGAACGTTTGGTCATTATAAGAAAACAAACCGGCTTGTCCTTTGTGCTAAAAAGGATTGGGCCACTCGCTGCAATTATTTCTCTCGCATTTTACTTACTCGTACTTATTTCATCTCGTCACATCAAAACCCCCGAATACTTGTCTGTGAGCATTTACAGTGAAACTTTCATCGAAACTGCTTGTCAACACCTTCTGCTCCTCGTTGGGATCGACATTCTTACTTATCGAGGATACTACGATACACCCCCTATACTTGTGGGTCATCACCCTGCACAGGAATAAAAAAAAAGATGTTACCTGTCGGAATGCAGAATGTTGTTTCCAATAACTGAGGATTCAATAAAGTGGTACTAACATTTCCCAACAAACTCTATTATCTCCAAAACAATGAACCAACCTACTATGTTAGCGACCTGGCAAACTGACCAGCCATATGTCATTCCAGTCTTTCAGCGCCCCTATCATAAACAACCTAGCATAAACAATCACAAGAAGGGAAACATAACACTGGGAAAGCTGGGGATAACAACAGAAATCAACCAAAAATCAAGAAGAATACCTGATAAAAACAGAGGATAACGTCATAATTCAACCAAAAAATCAAAACCATAGGTGCAGACCTCGACTTTGATGGAGCACTCCACAAGAGGCACGATGGAGTACCTGGTGGAGACGGGGGTGGATATCAGGAGGAGGAATAGAGGAGAAAGCCAATCAAACAACATTGCTCCCTCTCCGAAGATCCAAATCGCATGTTGTTACCTGAACTTGAACATCCGCCCCTAAAGATGGAGCTTGAACCTGAATATCTACCCCTGGAGATGGAGCTTAAACTCCAGCCCCTGGGTGTTGTTGCCGGTGGAGCAAGTCATGGGAGAGACCGTGCAACTCCCAGTGGTGCAGGTCAGTGAAGAAGGCATGGCGGGAGGAGACAGGTTGGCCTGGCGGACGGGAAGCTCGGGCTCGGCTCGATCCGGGTAGGCGAGCTTGGGGGTGACCGCGGAACATCACCGGAGGAGGGGAAGGGGCGGATGGGCTAGCCTCGTCTAGTTTCTCCGGTTATGAAATTTGGAGAAGCATCCGGTGAAATTTGGATGAGCACCACCGAGCCAGCAGCGTGCCTCTCCAGATATCCGCCCGGCCAGCCATGATAGCCGCCGCCCCTGGAGAATTCCCCCAGCACGCTCGCCTCCCCATGCCCCAGCCAGCTAGGATCTCCGTCCTCGGTGAACTCCCCAGCACGGCAGCACGCCTCCTAGTCCACCCCGCTCGCAAACCACACCTCCTACCCCCGCCGCAGCGGCTGCTGCGTCGACTGCATCGACCACCCCAACTCCATGTTCCGGAACTCCCGCACCTTGTATGCCGGTGGTCATACTTGCACCACGTAAATCGAGATGCTGAGGAGACGGCGGCCGTGGCTCTTCCTCGTAGTCCGGCCGTCGAGCACGCGGAGCCACCGACACAAATAACTGCCAAGAACTCGTCCTGCCCGGCGCTTGGAAGTTCGGCCAGTTTAAACTCGGGAGAGTCGTGTGGGGCAGGCCGGAGTGTCTCGAGATTTCTGTATCCATGCGAAACTGTGCAACGCTTTGACCACCGCCCAACCGAGAACTGCCCCTCCGCTCAGTTCGGGATGGTGGGATGAGAACGTGACTATCTAGGCTACCAACCGGTAACCAAATTTGAAGGAACCGGCAGCAAACAGGAAAAAGAGAAAGAGATGTAGAATAACCGGTGACATCCTATGAATAATAATAATAACACAGTATAAATTGTTCGCATCTGCAGCGCTAAAATCGTGATGAACAGTAGAAAATCACTTACGTGGCATGGCTAAAGAATGGGTAAACTGTAACACTTTTATATAGGGAATAATAAGTCCAGACATGAAGTTCAGATTTATGATTTTTTTCCAAGGTGGTATGTTGCTCGTGTTCACTTTGAATTTTACAATTTGTTATACTTTTAGGAAATCGAACCACTTTGGGGTTTTCCCCTCGTTTCCAAGAAACGAAATTGTGTACTCACTCTTCTGAACCGATATAACTCACTCTGGTTGCTCTAAGTTGTAAGCTTGGTTAATGTTACTGATCTACCTGCTCAGACCACACCTACTCCCTCCGTCCTCAAATAAGTGGACATCTAGCTCTAAATTTTGTCCACAAAAGAGTGTACTTCTATCTTCCCAATGCATTTTAATTGCTTCTTTCTCATCACACGAAAAATCAAACCCAATAATATTGAGTATATGTTCTCCTTATTTTCTACGTGCACTTAGTTCATTAAGGGTGAAATAATTAAAGATGAGAGATGCATATTTCCAATGTATTTTTTACTTCACTTTATAATTTATCTTGAAAAACCCGCGTGTACATTTATTTGTGGACGGAGGGAGTAGAGGATACACGCACACCATTGGATATTGAACTGGAAGACATCTAGGTCGTTGATCGAGGATGAAAAGCTGATTTCTTTTTAATGTGGCCGGGTCCTCCATTGTCAACCAGGGTCGATGGTTTCATTCTAACCGACTACAAGCTGCACAGAGATTTTATGTATTCTTTTTTTTAGATGGTTGATTCATGCTGCCACTTTGAGTGGGCATTTAGAAGTAACTATGATATACTATCAACTAATAAAATTGAGCTGTATGGCTAGCCCCTATGTCATCTCTAAAATTGAGCTCAGAGAGTAGTACTATGTCTTTTTCTTTCTTAATAGTCCTTTGGCCTCTACTAATGAATAGTGTCAAATATATTTCTCAATAAATGCAGCAATGCGCAAAAGGAAAAAAAAATGCTTAACATAGCTGAACAACTGCTGGAATCATGCCACCGGACCAGTAACAATGTAAAGCAGTGGATCATATCTGGAACCACGACATAGCAACCATATTTTAACCGGAGCATCATCAGTATCAGTAGAATTTCTACGTCGCACGCAGAGATGGACGCTTCATTAATCCGCTGCCACTCCCTCATAGCTCCTATACATTCATTCATCACACCACACGTAAGGCGCCATCTCTCCAAATACCAAGCAACACGTAGAAATGGCAGATTCGTCAGATCGCATCAGGGGTAGCTAGCAATAGCAGAGCACGCCAGCCCCAATTAGCATCCGTTCGATTAAGTACAGCGACGATCGACAGACAAATAAAACTCGCTCATCACGAGCTCATTGCGCCCGCTCTCTGATGACGTCGAAGCCCATCTCGGAGGCGTCGGTGGCCTGAACCTCGTAGTGGACGCCTTCCAGCACCCGCCGCAGGGCTTGCTTCGACGTCGCGTACAGAATCTTGGCCCTTATCCTCGATGCCGCCGGTGACCTGGACGGGAAACAAAGCAACGAATCAATCACCGTCGATGGCTGCATCCCAGTCCCACTGAATTATATGTAACCATCTAGTATTGTATTGTATGTACTCGATCGCATCAGACAATGCAACAGCAGCAGGCAGTTGCCATCGAAACAAAGCGCTTTACCAAAAGGAAACCACCGGAGCTGGTGGTGGTGGACTTGCTACTTAAATCACCAGCTCTGAGCCTCTGATAATGTTTCTCTTGTTTCTTGACAAGCCAATGAAGATGTAATTAGATTACTGTAAGACAGTTGACCGAGAGGGAAATTGTTTTCTTTGCATGGGCGATGGCTGCTTTTGAGCTGGGGTTTATAAATAATTCTAGCAATATACTAGAACAGAAGGACAGACAGATCTGCACAACAGGTGGATACACCCCAGATCTGATCTGATTAAAGGCCCTGCCTTAGCTGTGGATCCATGGAAAGTACTAAAGACAACAGTAATGGTACAATTAAAAGATGCCGGGCAGGGAGGAAGATGGGTGATAATGGCCTTGTCAAGAAAGTTCGGTCCCTGTCGTGATCGCGACTAAAGCCGCCACCAGAGTTTGACAAGGCAGCGGGGATGGGTGCGGCAATAGCATCCTTTGTGGAAAATAGGAAAAGTTTGATGAGTATTACTCCTTGGTGATAAGGATGCGGGGACTGATTGCAAAGTCATTTGGTCTGCAGATTTCTAGTCAATTTCTTGATGCTCCCTGGCACCTTGGTTTGTGCAAGAGAAGATGCCTGGACCCATCTTAATTTTATTCCAGGCTTCTATCTCACTGACGATGCAAGATGTGATTGCGACTATTTTAATTGCTAGCACTTACGTCATGTAATTGCCAACTTCATCGTCTTCGGTACGCAGCGCACAAGGCCAAGAAGGATTTGGTTTTATTAGCCAGTTGTCAGTTGCCGTAGTTTACGAACGAATGACTTGCATATCTTCCAAGCTGCAGTTGAGCTTTACGGAGAAAAACTTGGCCGCCGTGGTTTGGACAATCAAGGCTGTTTATTGGTATACCGTGGGCAGCCAGCAAGGAATGCGTAAGCTAGAATCTATAGGCCTTATTATTAGCTTCCTTTGTTCCAAAGGATTCCAGATCAATCAAGATCGAGGTAATTGGTTGCGACGATACAATCGATTTAAGGGTCCGGGCCGAGGAAGGTGAAACGAAAAGGAATCATACCAGGCGATGAAGAAGATCTTGCTCTTCTGGCAGTTGTCGACGGAGACGAAGTCGAAGTCGAAGACGGCGTAGCGGCAGTCGTCCTTGGGCAGCGCCGCCACGAGCTGCTCGTACCCCTCGCCGGGGCCGCCCACCTTATCCACCAGCACGGCGCGGGTCTTCTCGTCGATCTTGTACACCACGAAACGGTGTACCTTCTTCCACTTCATCTCCGTGAACCAGCTCTTGCACTCGTCCTTGATGTTCATCCCCTGAGTCGCCTGCGCAAACACAAAACGCTGTAAATCCATGCCGATCGATGCCCCTGGCTCGACATGCCCGGACGAAATAACACTGAGATGAGGTGCTGGATTCTTACCATCTTGTAAGCCATTGCCATGGCTGAAACTCGTCGCCGGTGGGCGCAGCGATGAGGAGGGAAGGGTTGCTGAAGGAAGGGAGGGTTCTTCTTTGTGGTGGTTTGAGGAGGGATGAGGAGGAAGGAAGGGTACCCTCTTGTGTTGTGCTTCGTGGGTTTGGTCCTCTTGTGTCTGGACAATTAGGTGAGGTCGAGTCGACTTTATACAAAAGAAGTATGGCAAGCATCCCAAAATTCTATTCCGCTACTTTTTAAAAAAATGGAAAAGCCAGAATGCAACTTGGTACGGGCCCTTCCCCACACATGCCATCCTTGTACCATCTTGCCTGCACGCATGCCCATTTTCTCAAAATAATGGATGCTTCTTTGCATCATATATCTAAATACTTAAAAGTATGTGAATAAGTAAATTCTCTTTCAAGATAATGGTCAAAACAGTTCGAGTTTTTTTTTGTCTTGTTCCACCTTTATTTTTCATTTTGCTAACTAGTTGTTGTACGACGTATCCGATAGGTAGGAGGGGGTGGCGGTGGGGTAGGTGCGGGAGAAACAGAAGATGTGGCTAGTCAGATGCTAGGACTGATGGGCGGTTATGCACCAAGAGTCGCAGACACGGTGGAGGGTGAACATGATGGTTCGGGTGGGGCATTGGCATGGCGGGGTGGGGGTGATGGGAGGGGGCTAGCTGCCACAACAGAGCAAGGAGATGTTTTGGCTACCGCAACACGAGAAAATGAGGAAATGTTGTCATGGCGGAAATATGTTCACCGCAACAGAAATTTGTGGTGCGGTGGGGAAGGGGATTGCCACAACGAGATTTGTTTCAACCGTGACATGATTTAAGAGGTTGTTAGTACGAGGGGTGGTAGGGATGGAAGGTGGAGCATGTGGAATATATGTTGTTCAACTGTGACGTGATGAGAGATGATGATTCGCCATGTGTCTAGATCAATGCAACGGTAACAACGATGCCAGGAGGGTTAGCCGAAAAATAAGCAACGAGTGACACGAGGAACTAGTTTGTGTGGTGATCTTGAGGATGTGGTGGTGGGGACAACATTCATGTAGTAGAAAGAACGGTGTAGCAAATTGAGATGATTTTTTGGGTCAGATGTGATTACATAGTTCGCACTGTGTAAAGCTTCGGCCCAAAAGCGTGATATGGCCATATGGGAGATGATTGAAATAGTAAAGTACGAACGATGCCGTTTGTTTTTACAAATATGTCACTCGGCCTTACCATTTTGTTGAGATGTATAGGATCATGCAAAACAGAAAAGAATGTTGTGATTACTAAAGAAGATGTCAAGTTAAGTATTACAATTTTTTGTCCATTATCACATTGAACTGACCAAATGGTAAGTTGAAGTTGGTACGATGCAAGGGCATGTAAGTCAACAAAGGTAGCATAAACATCAAAAATAAATTGAAGGAAAAAAAAGCTCGAAAACTAATGAGTAAAATCATCCATTGTAAGTAAGTATATCAGTTAACTAGTGATAGCCAGACGTATTGGGTACAAGGGATGTCCAAATATTACAATGGATACGCTCAAATGGACAAACAATATAAAACTGAGATGTAAAAAATGATGACCTGACATGTTTTCTTAATTGGAAGCATGACATAAAGTAGACCTGTGGGGTATGCTAATGACTAATGTTGATGAAGGGTGACATGGGGTGGGAGCCAGGATGACCGAGAAGACGATGCTAAATTTCGGAGGGTGGGGTGATCACGTGGCCTTCATAGGTGGGTTGGCAAACTAGATAGAGAGGATGTCATGGAGCTATTGCATCGAATAAGCAAGGTCTCGGTGAGAAGATCCTTCACAGAAAATCATAAGGGTGAATTTTTATTGAACAATGGTTATTAGTGGTGAATGGGAATGAAAAATAATATTTTTGATAATTTTTGGATCCAACGAAGACTAGATCTAAACTCCATGATAAAGGATTTCGGTGGTCCTTTTGCGAATATGCCTGCAAACTGGTTACTAGAGGAAATATGAATCACTCGCAAAATGCCAATGTCGACCTTCACCCAAACGAAATGAATATCTAGCTCAATGTGTCTAGTACAACAATGTTACATTGGATTTTTCGGACGTGTATGTGACAAAGATGTTGTCACAATAAACAATGGTGAAACTATCAAGAGAGCGATGAAGCTCAAGCAACAAGTGAGGTATACAACGAGTCTTGGCTACGGCTATGGAGACTGGCAACATACTCAGCTTCGGCGGTGCTACGAGAAATTATCGGTTGTTGGAGAGAATACCATGAGACCAAATTGTCATCCAAAAATACACACAAACCAGATGTAGAGCGTCAAGTATCCGGCATCCGTCCTAATAAACATCCGAATGGATATTGTGTGTTGATGAAGAATGAAGAGTGAGACTGAGATCAAGTATTCCTTTGAGATATCGTAGAATGTTTCTGATGAGAAGGAAGTCAGGTTCACAAGAATCACCGATGCCCGATATATGGGAAAGCACCGACTAAACTATAATATTGAAAATAATCATAAATACGCAAATTAGCTGAAGCAGAAAGTTTTTGTTTGGTGTCATCTAAAAGGATTAATTAATAACATACGACATGGGAGAAAACATCTATAGTGTACTGACAGTTACGATAGTTGAAAATTCGTAGGAATGCGAGTAGATTCGGCTGCTAGCTAGGCTTACCTTGCCCTCCCGACAGCGCGCCTATCGTCGCGCTTATTTGTCTCGGTGGCCCTCTCTACCGGCGTCATCCTTTTTTCCGGTGTCGTGGCCTTCTTCTTGCGGCCGACGGCAAGGGCTGGTGTTGGGGAGGCAGGGTGGCAGTTGTGGCAGCAGTGTCGACGTCCATTGTAGGCAAGGGTTTGGCTCCGACAAATTTCAACTTTTCGATGGCGGGAAAAGAAGCGGCCTGCGTGCCATTTGTTAAGCTTCATGCACTAGCCACTTGAACCAAAAGTCCGAACTGATGGAAAGGGCTAGGCAATCTACTTGTACACTTCACAACACCATTGACTAGAGGTCCCTTAGGGATAGAAGAGGGGGACGAGAGCGGACCCACGTCATGTCCGTGCCGACGCATTTCGAGCCTAAATTTGACCCGCGAGTGTATCGCCGTTGACAGATTGATCCGTTCGCATCGGGCCTGGGCTAGGACTATTGACATCCTCGTATCAATGTGAAGAAAAATGGACTGCCACGGTCATTACGCGCCAGATCGTTGTAGACGCACTTGACACCCACATTTGGTGCCATTGTTGCACCGTCACACAGCACTTAAATCAAATCAAGCCTCACTGTTGCGCAGTAAGCCTTTTACATAGAGTACATAACGAGAAGTGACGTGACACGCCACAACGACATCAAAAGGAGCAGTTAGCACGCTACGGCGCGTAAATCATGGTCACAGTGAACCGGCGATGATGGCATGACGATCTCCGGGAAGATTTGGCACTGGTCACTCACCGGTGTACGGGACCGTGGGGCATGGGAAGAGGCTACCGCACGCTCCGCCTAGGATCTACCGAGGCTCGTCGAGTCGTCATGAGCCGTGCCCGTTCCCCACGCCCATTCTTCTTTGCTTCAAAGGCAAGAGACGAAAGGTCGGAACCCATTCGCCATTTGCCCACTGCGAGAAAAGAAGAGATCGAAAGCGGTGCCTACCGGGGAGGGGTGTTTGCTAGTTCTTGCTGCGCTTTATCCATTTTCCTCGCTTCTACAGTCGTGGGTTTCACGTGCGTGCGTGCCTGACGCAGGTGTCGGTGGCCAGACCTGCCAGAAGGTGAGGAGGATGAGGCGACCCGCTCGCGCGATATATAGGAAATTAAAAGCTGCCGCTGCCGCTGCTCGGTTGGTCGCGTACGTACCTACAACTGGTCCGGCCGTGCGGGGCTGCGTTTCAACCTCCGGGTTGATGAGCGATTCATGAGAGTGCAGGACACAGTACCGCTGCCATGTTTGCTTTCTTCAGGCTCCGGCGGGGGGGAGGCATTTATCACGCGGGCCAAACAGCTTAATGATCAGCATAATGCAAATCTTAATGATAAAACTCTGCAGATCTGTCTCTGCGGAGAGAGATTGCACGAACTACACGGAACATGGTTTCTTTGTTGAAGATAAGCACGAACCTAGCTAAAGCCAGGCAACTTTCTTGCACAATCACTAAAGCCACGTAGGTATAGCTAAACATGATGACCCTGCTTAGAGCATTTTCACGGCTCAAAGTCTTTCTAAGGCTCCTGTGATTATAAGAATTGGGTAGGATTTGAATCCTATGGAAAAAAATAGCAACGCCGGACGCCGTATGGGAGACCCGAGTGAAGATGCTCTTAACTAGTCGGGTATTTTTCCAACAATTACCTTTAGGTCTAGTAACTGTTTGCTCTACTGATGTCCGGATCGGTAATCATGTTTTGGCGCTTTGACGTGCGCGCGTGGTCACTCATGACACGAGTCATCACCGGTTTAGCTAGTAGCTAGGCAGCTTTACATTGCTGATTTCCCTTGATCCAGATTATTTTTGAGTCAACCCAAACAGTTACATGCACATCAGAGCATCTCCAGCCGCGTCCCCCAAACCGTCCCCCAAACCGCGCTGGATTGAGCGTTTGGGGGACGTGTTTCGTTCGTGCCGCGTTTGGGGACGTCGCTCCCCAGTCGCGTCCCCCAAACAAACATTCGCAAATTTTAAACTTAACTAGATTCGATTAGATTCGTCCAAATTTACATAGATTCGAACGAAATTTGACTAACTTTAAACTAAACCTAATCTAGAACCACTTGCGGCGGCCGGAGGCGTCGTAGTACTGCTGGAAGTTGTACATGTCGTCGGTGACGACCTCCTGCTTGACGCGCTCGTCGACGGGTTCGTCCTTCACCGAGCCGCTTGGTCCTACCTCGCCGTCGTCGGTGAGGTCCACCAGTGGCTTGCCGGAGTCGCGGATGGACATGGCGATCGCCGCGTCCAGGTCGCCCCTCCAGGCGTCCTTGTCGTTCATGGACGCCAAGAACGCCGCCCTGGGCAGTCCTCGGGGTCGTCGCTGCTGGCGATGAGCCGCTGCTGCCGCTCGTACTCCGCCAGCAGCGCCGAGAGCGACGCTTCCTCCGGCTCCTCCTTCACCTCCGGCTTCGGGATGAGGAGGGCGCCGCCGCGCCTCCCTTGCTGCCGCCGGCTGCCGCTGCCGCCACGCCTCGTGTTGACGGGCGTCGCCGGCTCCTCCTTGACCTCCCGTTTGGGGACGGTGTAGGGCGCCGACCGGTACGACGAGGACGGCGTCGATCGCGCCGGTCCCGAGGAAGAATAGTGCGAGGAGGACGAGTACGTCGTCCTCCTCGGCTGCCATTGAGGAGACGACGGCGGCGACGACGGCATCTCCAGCCTTGGAGCGCCGTTGCGGAGGCCGCGGATGACGTTCTCGAGGGTGCGCCCCGGAACGCCCCAGAACAGGGCGCGACCGTCCTTGTTCCAGCTGTTGGGGCCGCCGACGAGGTTGTCGGTGCTGTGCATCTCGACGTCGTACTTCGCCTTGAAGTACGTCGCCCACCAGGCGTCGTTGTTGTTGACCGCCCACGTTGGATCCAACCGCTCCTTGATACGTCTCCGACGTATCGATAATTTCTTATGTTCCATGCCACATTATTGATGATATCTACATGTTTTATGCACACTTTATGTCATATTCGTGCATTTTCTGGAACTAACCTATTAACAAGATGCCGAAGAGCCGATTCTTGTTTTCGCTGTTTTTGGTTTCGAAATCCTACTAACGAAATATTCTCGGAATTGGACGAAATCAACGCCCGGGGTCCTATTTTGCCACGAAGCTTCCGGAAGACCGAAGAGGAGTCGAAGTGGGGCCACGAGGCGCCGCCACCATAGGGCGGCGCGGCCCGGCCCCGGCCGCGCCGACCCGTGGTGTGGGGCCCTCGTGTGGCCCCCGCGTTGCCCTTCCGCCTACTTAAAGCCTCCGTCGCGAAACCCCCGCATCGAGAGCCACGATACGGAAAACCTTCCGGAGACGCCGCCGCCGCCAATCCCATCTCGGGGGAT
Source organism: Lolium rigidum (assembly GCF_022539505.1). Lineage (NCBI taxonomy): Eukaryota > Viridiplantae > Streptophyta > Magnoliopsida > Poales > Poaceae > Lolium > Lolium rigidum. The sequence continues at coordinate 83,338,288 of NC_061510.1, forward strand.
TCGGAGATCTCCTCCGGCACCCTGCCGGAGAGGGGATTCATCTCCCGGAGGACTCTTCACCGCCATGGTCGCCTCCGGAGTGATGAGTGAGTAGTTCACCCCTGGACTATGGGTCCATAGCGGTAGCTAGATGGTTGTCTTCTCCTCATTGTGCTTCATTGTTGGATCTTGTGAGCTGCCTAACATGATCAAGATCATCTATCCGTAATGCTATATGTTGTGTTTGTCGGGATCCGATGGATAGAGAATACTATGTTATGTTAATTATCAAGTTATTACCTATGTGTTGTTTATGATCTTGCATGCTCTCCGTTATTAGTAGAGGCTCGGCCAAGTTTTTGCTCTTAACTCCAAGAGGGAGTATTTATGCTCGATAGTGGGTTCATGCCTCCATTGATATCCGGGACAGGTGATGAGAAAGTTCTAAGGTTGTGGATGTCTTGTTGCCACTAGGGATAAAACATTGATGCTATGTCTAAGGATGTAGTTGTTGATTACATTACGCACCATACTTAATGCAATTGTCCGTTGTTTTGCAACTTAATACTGGAGGGGGTTCGGATGATAACTCTGAAGGTGGACTTTTTAGGCATAGATGCGAGCTGGATGGCGGTCTATGTACTTTGTCGTAATGCCCAATTAAATCTCACTATACTTATCATGACATGTATGTGCATTGTTATGCCCTCTCTATTTGTCAATTGCCCGATTGTAATTTGTTCACCCAACATGCTTTTATCTTATGGGAGAGACACCTCTAGTGAGCTGTGGACCCCGGTCCATTCTTTTATACTTGAAATACAAATCTGCTGCAATACTTGTTCTTTCTTGTTTTCTTGCAAACAATCATCTTCCACACAATACGGTTAATCCTTTGTTACAGACAAGCCGGTGAGATTGACAACCTCACTCTGTTTCGTTGGGGCAAAGTACTTTGGTTGTGTTGTGCGAGGTTCCACGTTGGCGCCGGAATCTCCGGTGTTGCGCCGCACTACATCCCGCCGCCATCAACCTTCAATGTGCTTCTTGGCTCCTCCTGGTTCGATAAACCTTGGTTTCTTTCACGAGGAAAACTTGCTGCTTGTGCGCATCATACCTTCCTCTTGGGGTTCCCAACGAACGTGTGAGTTACACGCCATCAAGCTCTTTTTCTGGCGCCGTTGCCGGGGAGATCAAGACACGCTGCAAGGGGAGTCTCCACTTTCCAATCTCTTTACTTTGTTTTTGTCTTGCTTTATTTTATTTACTACTTTGTTTGCTGCATTATATCAAAACACAAAAAAATTAGTTGCTAGCTTTACTTTATTTACTGTCTTGCACTCTATATCGAAAACACAAAAAAATTAGTTACTTGCATTTACTTTATCTAGTTTGTTTTATTTACTACTTGCTAAAATGGCCACCCCTGAAAATACTAAGTTGTGTGACTTCACAACCACAAATAATAATGATTTTCTATGCACACCTATTGCTCCACCTGCTACTACAGCGGAATTCTTTGAAATTAAACCCGCTTTCATTCGAATCTTGTTATGCGAGAGCAATTTTCTAGTGTTAGTTCTGATGATGCTGCTGCCCATCTTAATAATTTTGTTGAACTATGTGAAATGCAAAAGTATAAAGATGTAGATGGTGATATTATTAAATTGAAATTGTTTCCTTTCTCATTAAGAGGAAGAGCTAAAGATTGGTTGCTATCTCTCGCCTAAGAATAGTATTGATTCATGGACTAAATGCAAGGATGCTTTTATTGGTAGATATTATCCCCCTGCTAAAATTATATCTTTGAGGAGTAGCATAATGAATTTTAAACAATTGGATAATGAACATGTTGCTCAAGCTTGGGAAAGAATGAAATCTTTGGTTAAAAATTGCCCAACCCATGGATCGACTACTTGGATGATCATCCAAACCTTCTATGCAGGACTAAATTTTTATTCGCGGAATTTATTGGATTCAGCTGCTGGAGGTACCTTTATGTCCATCACTTTGGGGGCGGCTACAAAGCTTCTTGATAATATGATGATTAATTACTCTGAATGGCACACGGAAAGAGCTCCACAAGGTAAGAAGGTAAATTCTGTTGAAGAATCCTCTTCCTTGAATGATAAGATTGATGCTATTATGTCTATGCTTGTGAATGATAAGACTAATGTTGATCCTAATAATGTTCTGTTAGCTTCATTGGTTGTCCAAGAAGAACATGTTGATGTAAACTTCATTAAAAATAATAATTTCAACAACAATGCTTATCGGAACAATTCTAGTAATAACTATAGGCCATATCCTTATAATAATGGTAACGGTTATGCTAATTCTTATGGGAATTCTTACAACAATAATAGGAATACACCCCCTGGACTTGAAGCTATGCTTAAAGAATTTATTAGTACACAAACTTCCTTTAACAAATCTGTTGAGGAAAAGCTCAATAAAATTGATATTCTCGCTTCTAAGGTTGATAGTCTTGCCTCTAATGTTGATATTTTGAAATCGAAATTTATGCCTAATAGGGATATTGAAAATAAAATTGTTATTACAGCAAATGCCATCCAAGTTAGAATTAATGAGAATATAAGATTAATGGCTGAACTGCGTGCTAGGTGGGATAGAGAAGAAAATGAAAAACTAGCTAAAGAGAAAAATGTAGCTAAAGTTTGGACTATTACCACCACTAGCAATGCTAATGATTCACATGTTGCTGCACCTCCTACTATTAATGGTAAAATAATTGGTGTTGGCAATGTTTCTACTCCTAGTGCAAAGCGCGCAAAATTACCTGAAATTGCTAAAACTGCTGAAACCGCCTGTGATAAAACTGCTGAAATTTTTTCCAACCTTGGGGATGATAATCCCATTGCTTTAGATTGTAATGATTTAGATTTTGATGATTGCCACATCTCTGAAGTTATAAAGTTCTTACAAAAACTTGCTAAGAGTCCCAATGCTAGCGCTGTAAACTTGGCTTTCACAAAACATATTACAAATGCTCTCATAAAAGCTAGAGAAGAGAAACTAAAACTTGAAACTTCTATTCCTAGAAAGCTAGAGGATGGTTGGGAGCCCATCATTAAAATAAGGGTCAAAGATTTTGATTGTAATGCTTTATGTGATCTTGGTGCAAGTATTTCCGTTATGCCTAAAAAAGTCTATGATATGCTTGACTTGCCACCATTGAAAAACTGTTATCTGGATGTTAATCTCGCTGATAATGCTAAAAAGAAATCTTTGGGGAGAGTTGATAATGTTCATATTATGGTTAACAATAACCTTGTCCCCGTTGATTTTGTTGTCTTGGATACTGAATGCAATGCATCTTGCCCCATTATATTGGGAAGACCTTTTCTTCGAACCGTTGGTGCTACTATTGATATGAAGGAAGGTAATATTAAATATCAATTTCCTCTCAAGAAAGGTATGGAACACTTCCCTAGAAAGAGAATGAAGTTACCTTATGATTCTATTATTAGAACAAATTATGATGTTGATGCTTCATCTCTTGATGTTACTTGATATACACTTTCTGCGCCTAGGCTGAAAGGCGTTAAAGAAAAGCGCTTATGGGAGACAACCCATGTTTTTACTACAGTATTTTTGTTTTATATTTGAGTCTTGGAAGTTGTTTACTACTGTAGCAACCTCTCCTTATCTTAGTTTTGAGTTTTGTTGTGCCAAGTAAAGTCTTTGATAGTAAAGTAAGTACTAGATTTGGATTACTGCGCAGTTTCACAGTTCTTTGCTGTCACGAATTTCGACCTGCCTCCCTGTAGATAGCTCAGAAAATTAAGCCAATTTACGTGCATGATCCTCAGATATGTACGCAACTTTCATTCAATTTGGGCATTTTCATTTGAGCAAGTCTGGTGCCTCAATAAAATCCATCTTTACGGACTGTTCTGTTTTGACAGATTCTGCCTTTTATTTCGCATTGCCTCTTTTGCTATGTTGGATGAATTTCTTTGATCCATTAATGTCCAAGTAGCTTTATGCAATGTCCAGAAGTGTTAAGAATGATTGTGTCACCTCTGAACATGTTAATTTTTATTGTCCACTAACCCTCTAATGAGTTGTTTCGAGTTTGGTGTGGAGGAAGTTTTCAAGGATCAAGAGAGGAGTATGATACAATATGATCAAGGAGAGTGAAAGCTCTAAGCTTGGGGATGCCCCGGTGGTTCACCCCTGCATATTCTAAGAAGACTCAAGCGTCTAAGCTTGGGGATGCCCAAGGCATCCCCTTCTTCATCGACAACATTATCAGGTTCCTCCCCTGAAACTATATTTTTATTCGGCCACATCTTATGTACTTTGCTTGGAGCGTCGGTTTATTTTTGTTTTTTGTTTTTGTTTGAATAAATGGATCCTAGCATTCACTGTATGGGAGAGAGACACGCTCCGCTGTAGCATATGGACAAGTATGTCCTTAGGCTTTACTCATAGTATTCATGGCGAAGTTTCTTCTTCGTTAAATTGTTATATGGTTGGAATTGGAAAATGCTACATGTAGTAATTCTAAAATATCTTGAATAATTTGATACTTGGCAATTGTTGTGCTCATGTTTAAGCTCTTGCATCATATACTTTGCACCCATTAATGAAGAAACACTTAGAGCTTGCTAATTTGGTTTGCATATTTGGTTTCTCTAAAGTCTAGATAACATCTAGTATTGAGTTTTGAACAACAAGGAAGACGGTGTAGAGTCTTATAATATTTACAATATGTCTTTTATGTGAGTTTTGCTGCACCGTTCATCCTTGTGTTTGTTTTAAATAACCTTGCTAGCCTAAAACCTTGTATCGAGAGGAATACTTCTCATGCATCCAAAATCCTTGAGCCAACCACTATGCCATTTGTGTCCACCATACCTACCTACTACATGGTATTTCTCCGCCATTCCAAAGTAAATTGCTTGAGTGCTACCTTTAAAATTCCATCATTCGCCTTTGCAATATATAGCTCATGGGACAAATAGCTTAAAAACTATTGTGGTATTGAATATGTACCTATGCACTTTATCTCTTATTAAGTTGCTTGTTGTGCGATAACCATGTTTCTGGGGACGCCATCAACTATTCTTTGTTGAATATCATGTGAGTTGCTATGCATGTCCGTCTTGTCTAAAGTAAGAGAGATCTACCACCTTAATGGTTGGAGCATACATATTGTTAGAGAAGAACATTGGGCCGCTAACTAAAGCCATGAATCATGGTGGAAGTTTCAGTTTTGGACATATATCCTCAATCTCATATGAGAATAATAATTGTTGCCACATGCTTATGCATTAAAGAGGAGTCCATTATCTGTTGTCCGTGTTGTCCCGGTATGGATGTCTAAGTTGAGAATAATCAAAAGCGAGAAATCCAAAATGCGAGCTTTCTCCTTAGACCTTTGTACAGGCGGCATGGAGGTACCCCATTGTGACACTTGGTTAAAACATGTGTATTGCGATGATCCGGTAGTCCAAGCTAATTAGGACAAGGTGCGGGCACTATTAGTATACTATGCATGAGGCTTGCAACTTGTAAGATATAATTTTCATAACTCATATGCTTTATTACTACCGTTGACAAAATTGTTTCATGTTTTCAAAATAAAAGCTCTAGCACAAATATAGCAATCGATGCTTTCCTCTTTGAAGGACCATTCTTTTTACTTTTATGTTGAGTCAGTTCACCTATCTCTCTCCACTTCAAGAAGCAAACACTTGTGTGAACTGTGCATTGATTCCTACATACTTTCATATTGCACTTGTTATATTACTCTATGTTGACAATTATCCATGAGATATACATGTTACAAGTTGAAAGCAACCGCTGAAACTTAATCTTCCTTTGTGTTGCTTCAATACCTTTACTTTGATTTATTGGTTTATGAGTTAACTCTTATCCAAGACTTATTGATGCTTGTCTTAAAGTACTATTCATGAAAAGTCTTTGCTTTATGATTCACTTGTTTACTCATGTCATTACCATTGTTTTGATCGCTGCATTCATTACATATGTTTACAAATAGTATGATCAAGGTTATGATGGCATGTCACTTCGAAATTATCTTTGTTATCGTTTTACTCCGCTCGGGACGAGCGGAACTAAGCTTGGGGATGCTGATACGTCTCCGACGTATCGATAATTTCTTATGTTCCATGCCACATTATTGATGATATCTACATGTTTTATGCACACTTTATGTCATATTCGTGCATTTTCCGGAACTAACCTATTAACAAGATGCCGAAGAGCCAGTTGTTGTTTTCTCGCTGTTTTTGGTTTCAGAAATCCTAGTAACGAAATATTCTCGGAATTGGACGAAATCAATGCCCGGGGTCCTATTTTGCCACGAAGCTTCCGGAAGACCGAAGAGGAGTCGAAGTGGGGCCACGAGGCGCCGCCACCATAGGGGCGGCGCGGCCCGGCCCCGGCCGCGCCGACCTGTGGTGTGGGGCCCTTGTGTGGCCCCCGCGTTGCCCTTCCGCCTACTTAAAGCCTCCGTCGCGAAACCCCCGCATGCGAGAGACACGATACGGAAAACCTTCCGGAGACGCCGCCGCCGCCAATCCCATCTCGGGGGATTCTCGGAGATCTCCTCCGGCACCTCGTCGGAGAGGGGATTCATCTCCCGGAGGACTCTTCACCGCCATGGTCGCCTCCGGAGTGATGAGTGAGTAGTTCACCCCCGGACTATGGGTCCATAGCAGTAGCTAGATGGTTGTCTTCTCCTCATTGTGCTTCATTGTTGGATCTTGTGAGCTGCCTAACATGATCAAGATCATCTATCCGTAATGCTATATGTTGTGTTTGTCGGGATCCGATGGATAGAGAATACTATGTTATGTTAATTATCAAGTTATTACCTATGTGTTGTTTATGATCTTGCTTGCTCTCCGTTATTAGTAGAGGCTCTGCCAAGTTTTTGCTCTTAACTCCAAGAGGGAGTATTTATGCTCGATAGTGGGTTCATGCCTCCATTGATATTCGGGACGGTGACGAGAAAGTTCTAAGGTTGTGGATGTCGTCGTTGCCACTAGGGATAAAACATTGATGCTATGTCTAAGGATGTAGTTGTTGATTACATTACGCACCATACTTAATGCAATTGTCCGTTGTTTTGCAACTTAATACCGGAGTGGGTTCGGATGATAACTCCGAAGGTGGACTTTTTAGGCATAGATGCAGCTGGATGGCGGTCTATGTACTTTGTCGTAATGCCCAATTAAATCTCACTATACTTATCATGACATGTATGTGCATTGTTATGCCCTCTCTATTTGTCAATTGCCCGACCGTAATTTGTTCACCCAACATGCTTTTATCTTATGGGAGAGACACCTCTAGTGAACTGTGGACCCCGGTCCATTCTTTTATACTCGAAATACAAATCTGTCGCAATACTTGTTCTTTACTTGTTTTCTTGCAAACAATCATCTTCCACACAATACGGTTAATCCTTTGTTACGAGCAAGCCGGTGAGATTGACAACCTCATCTGTTTCGTTGGGGCAAAGTACTTTGGTTGTGTTGTGCGAGTTCCACGTTGGCGCCGGAATCTTCGGTGTTGCGCCGCACTACATCCCGCCGCCATCAACCTTCAACGTGCTTCTTGGCTCCTCCTGGTTCGATAAACCTTGGTTTCTTTCTGAGGGAAAACTTGCTGCTGTGCGCATCATACCTTCCTCTTGGGGTTCCCAACGAACGTGTGAGTTACACGCCATCACTCCTCGGCGGTGAGTTGAGCCCGACGGGCCTTGATGGCGTCCCTCCATTGATCCGTGCCCGGCTTCGGCGGCGGCGGGACACCAATGCCGTTCACGGCCATCTTCCAGCCGCCGCTGCTTGGCAGCCGCATGTCCGGCGGGACTGGATACCGGGCGTGGTACAGCGCCCACGCCTCCGCCACGGTGAGGGCCGCCGCGGCCGAAGCCGTTCGCCGCGGCGATCTTGCGGGAGGACGAGCTCGACATTTTTTGAGCGGCGTGGAGAAGATCCGGGAGGGGGAGGCGGCGGCGACGAGAAGGATTATGAGCGGCGAGAACCGCGGGCGTCTTATTAAAACAGCGGCGGCGGCGGGTGGTTGCACACAATAACTCCCGGCGCGGACGGCCACGCGGCCATGCACGACGAGACGCGTCCCTGCGTCGCCTGGGAAAACAGGGACGCCATTAACGTCGCTTTACCAAAGGTAGGCGACGGGGTTTTAGCCTTCCTGTGCCGCTGACGGGTCGGCCCCGCCACTCCCCGCCTCGCTTTTCGTTGTGTCCGGCGTCCCCGGTGCGTCCCCTGTGGGACGGGGACGGGCTCGGGGCGCGGACACCGTATCGGGCCGCGCCGGACAGAAATGGGCTTTGGGGGACGCGGCTGGAACGCATTTTCTGTCCGGCGCGACCCAAATCCCTTTGGGGGACGGTTTGGGAGACGCGGCTGGAGATGCTCTCATATGGGGAAATGGTGGGCAGCATCTTTGGTTTCTATTCAAGACAAAAACCAAAAAAAATAATAGTGAGGTCTGTATTAGCCTTTTAATTTGAATTTCATATGGAAAGTCAACTATACTACAACCAGCTAGTACATAATTCCTGTGAACTTTTCTCCGTTTCTCCTCTGAACTTTCAACTACTTATGTATTGCATTTAAAATCATTTCGGTTGCGTCAATAATTGAGTCACCGCGCGCGCACTAAATTTCCAGACGCGATCAGAACGCCGCGTCCCCTGCCAAAATGATGAAGACGTGCGGCGGGCGGTAGGACCCTTGGCAACAGCAGGAAGATGGAGACATCTGATGCGCGGGCAGGTCAAATACAAGCAGACATTGCGTCTGCACAACTGTTTGACGGATGTAGGAGAAGAGCATGTATACATTGGATGGGATCGGAATCCGATCGAAGGTAAGCTGGTATTTGCCGACGAGGAGACCCGGCCAAGCGCGACAGCTTTAGCTTATCGTCTGACCTGGCGAGGAAAAAGCTCGGCTTCATGGGCGCGGGAGTGCGCGACACGCACGTTCGTCCGCACGCGCGCGCGCGGGGGTCGTCGTCGGCGACGACGACGAACGCAAAAGCCACCGCCACTTGTCTTGCCGGAGAGCGATGGGTCATCATCTCGCCGTCGATCTGTACCCGCTTGCTGCCCGAAGACGGACGGGGACGCCGGCGATGGGGTCCTGGGTGATTGGGTATGCGGAGGCTAGCGAACGTTTGGGCGCTGGTCTAAACGGAATCAAAAGGAAGTCCGTGTGGTTAGCGTCGAGATGCAGTGTCGGAATTAGCCGCAGAGACGCGTGGGTGCGTCGGCGCAAGCATGGACTGGTGTTGGATGGCGACGCGCGCGGCCCGTCGATGGATCGTGGTCATGGTGGACAAGGAGTTCTGGACGAAGAGGTCATGTCTCCGATCCCAAGTTCGGCCGTCACATTACATCGTTGGAGATGTGCAGTGCACTGCGCCTGTAAAATATCACTGATCAGATCGCCGATAAGAACTGGGGCACTACTTTTTTTTAGGGAAAGAAATGGGGGGCTACTAAAGAAGACTACATTCGTTCTGTTTCTCATCGCATGTCATGGGCCATGAGACAGCTTCCACAGCAATCTCTAATAGGCCTGTTTGCTTGCCCGCACCGACTTTAGCATCTGCGATTCTCTTCCCGGGACGCTGGGGGCTCCTATTCACGGCGGATCCTATACACCGACCAGGTCGTTGTATACCCGACGCCGCACACCTCTATATGGACCGGGCCTAATTAGAATTTCTGGAATTTGCCTCTTTTCGTTTATGTTCTCTTCTTTCTTTCTTTTGTTTTTTTGTCTGTTGGTTTTTCTGTTTCTTTTTCTCCTTCAAATACGAAAATTATTATGATTCAAAAAATATTCAAATTTGAAAAATGGCCATATTTGGAAATTCGAAAAAAATTCAGATTCGGAATTTGTTCAAAGTGAAAATTTGTTCAAAATAGAAATTTGTTTCAATTTGAAAAATGTTCAAATTTAAAATTTGTTCAAATTTGAAAAATGTTCAAATTTAAAAAGTTCAAATTTGAAAATAGTTTAAACTTAAACATAGTTTAGATTAAAAATTATTCAAACTTAAAATTTGTTCAAATTTTAAATTGATTCAAATTCGAAAATTGATCAGATTCGAAATTTGTTCAAAGTTAAAATTTGTTCAAAATAGAAATTTGTTCAAATTTGAAAAATATTCAAATTGCAAAAAATTAACAGAAAAAGAAAAACGTTACCTGATGCTGTTGGGTCGGGCCCATCAAGCCACGTCGGACCAGCGGTGCACCTTCTGCTTCGTAATAACAACCGGTCGGTGACGAGGGATCACCTCGGCAATGCCTACGTATTGTAGACTAGGGTTTCGGGAGAGAGCGACGATGGAGATTCCGGGGACGAGATTAGGCACACGACGTACCCAGCTTCGGGTCCCCTCGGTGGAGGATCCCTACGTGCTGCTAGCAATCCAGTATATGAGCATAATATGTTTACATGGTGCCGCCATAGCGGAGCTATGTTGTCTATATTCTGTCTATCTGTTCTCCCCTTATTTCGGGTGCCCTGGCTAGCTTTATATATGCAACCAGCCTAGGGTTTTACAAGAGTCCTAGTCGACTACTTCTTCGGGTTGCCTTGTTGGGCCTTCTCCATATTTGGTCTTCTCCATATTGGGCCGAGCCAGGTATACTAATAATGGGTACCCGAAGGGTATGCCCATGTCGATAGCCCCCGAGTTTATAGGGAAGTCGAAGACTTGCGTAGAAACTCCAAGCATAACCATCTCGAAGTCGAAGAAGTACAAGGCGAGGTCCATGTCGTAGATCATGTGTAGCGTAGATGATGTCGACGATTCTTGAAATTATCGGGTGCGCGGCGCGCCTCCCGATGGGAGTAGCCCCCGAGTCTATGGGCAAGCGCTTGCACTTGGGCATAGACTCAAGTTGTACTACTCGATGAAGAACTTAACTATATTTACGGAGGATTTGATGAAATCCATGTGCTCCCGATGGGAGTAGGCTCCACTCGAGTCATAGAATCGAGTTGAGTCTACAAACCTTGATTGTCATAGATGCTGTCGAAGTTATTTTTCTATCGGGTGCGCGACCAGCGCTCCCGATGGGAGTAGCCCCCGAGGCTACGGCCAAGTGTTTGCACTTGGGTGTAGGCTCAAGTTGCTTTTAATCGACACCACAATTTTTCCTCTTTCTTGTATCTTATCGGGAGGATGAACAATACTCTCGATAAGAGTAGCCCCGAGCCTATGAGCAGGTGCTTGCACCTAGGCATAGGCTCGAGTTGTACTACTCAATAATCAACTTGGCACAGCCCCTCTTTTTATCGACTCCGTGTCTTTGCTATTTTTATTTGACATCCATATCTATATTGTACGGGGATAATGGTAATTGGGGCTAGTTCATCCGACGGATCGGGTACTAGTTAACTGCTCTAGTGGCAATCCGCAAAAACCTACTTCAAGATCACGTCCCTGGACATGATCTCGGGATACCGGTGTAAACTTCGACAGTGCCGCTTAAGGTCTTACCATTCCGTCGAGTGCCGGTCATATTTATCGGGTACCTAACGCGTCCGTTAGGATTTTTCTTTGTATCCGTTGATACGGATAAAAGTAGCAGAGCGCGGTCTTCGGCGATGCCACGCCCGGCGAACGGATCCGGGGTCTTACCTTCGCAAATTTGCGGCATTCAGAAATTGATCGCAACTTTGGCGTTCGAGAATATATTGTCGAGTGCCTTGTTCGGCTGATGCAATGACCCATTTTGCGGGTTCTTCTATATTTTTCTCTCGGGCTTGATGAGACAGCCGAATATATTGGTGCTTCTATATTGTCGTCAAGCACATCGCCGATGCTCTTGCTCAGAACAAATGACGAGTCAATGGACCCGAAGATTTGTCCATCCTCTTTTTTTTTCTCTCCTTTTTTTTTCCTACTCCTCTTTTTTTTTTTTTTTTGGTTTCTCCTTGATGATAATTTCGTCGAGTTCCTCCCTCAGGAAAATTTCTTCGGGTCCTCCTTGAGGACAATTCTTCGGGTCCTCTTTGAGGACAATTTCTTCGGCACCTCCTTGAGTATAATTCTTCGGCACCTCCTTGAGGATAATTCTTCGGCACCTCCTTGAGTATAATTCTTCGGCACCTCCTTGAGTATAATTCTTCGGCACCTCCTTGAGTATAATTCTTCGGCACCTCCTTGAGGATAATTCTTCGGCACCTCCTTGAGGATAATTCTTCGGCACCTCCTTGAGGATAATTCTTCGGCACCTCCTTGAGGATAATTCTTCGGCACCTCCTTGAGGATAATTCTTCGGGTCCTCTTTGAAGATAATTCTTCGGGTCCTCTTTGAAGATAATTCTTCGGCACCTCCTTGAAGGAAATTTTTCGGCACCTTCTTGAAGATAATACTTCGGGACCTTCCTGAAGAAAAAATTTCGGAACCTTCTTGAAGAAAAATTTTCGGCACCTTCTTGAATAAAATTTTGGCGGGTGCTCTTTTGATTTCGTCGGGTTCCTCCCTGAAGAAGATTTTGTCGGGTTCTCTCTTGAAGAAAATTTCGTCGGGTTCTCTCAAGATTTCGTCGGGTTCTCTTTTGAAGACAATTTCGTCGGGTTCTCTCTTATATACTTTGAATTTTGCTTTCTCCTGCACAAACAAACAAAAAATTTTCTATCTTTTCCTTGACTCTCTTTTTCGCATGTGGTGTCAGATGCTCAGATTTGATGATATGTAAAGTGAATATATGCCGCGCATCCTCTGAGTGTCGGGTGCGACAAAAGTAAACGATAATCAACTTTGTACAAAATAAAAGAACACTTAGCTTTTTGGACACGACGAAGTTAATGCATGATGAAATCTTCGAGTGTAGATAAGAAGTCGAACTGAAGTAGAAACCACCAAATATCGATAATAGATGCCGCCAAATTGTTGCCGAAGAAATAGCCAAACCCCCGAGCGCTGCTGGGGTGATGTAATGATTGTTGCTTAGGCGCCATGTCGCAGTTGTGACCCTGGACGAAGTCATTGTCGAGCCCCCGAGCTTTGCTGAAAACATTGTGCCGAAGTAGTGGTCGCCTGGAATATTATATTGTAGCTCTGCTCAGAGGCGAAGTCGTTGTCGTGCCCCGAGTGTTAGATCCATGGATATGCGACGCCAGTAAATATGAAGCATATATTCAAGATGAATCCACCGATATCATAGAGAATGAATCCATTGACTCGAAGAAAATAAATCCAGTAATATTCATAGATGATAAATCCACCGGAAGTGCACCAGGTAGTATTATATACCATAAATGATAAATCCATGAAACCGAAGATAAAGATCCATTGACCCGAAGAAAATAAATTCACTGACCCGAAGAATATAACTCCGGTACCGAAGAAGATAGATCCATTGACCCGAAGAAAATAAATTCACTGGCCCAAAGAAAATAGCTCTAGTAATAAGCATAGATGATAAATCCACCGAAGAAATTAAATCCAGTAATAATCATAGATGATAAATCCACTGTCCCAGAAATGCGTCGGGTAATATTGTATTAGAGGAAACCAATGATAATCTTATAAGATGAATCCGAAGAAGATATATCCAGTAAGCCGAAGAAGATGAATCCACTGAGCCGAAGAAGATAATTTTACTAAGCCGAACAAAATAAATCCACTGAGCCGAAGGAGATATATCCAGAGCCGAAAAAAATAAATCTGTTGGTGTATTTGCTATAACGATGTAATGGCGAGTCCCTAATGTCGGGTGTATTTGCTGTAATATTGCAATGGCACAGTCCCCGAATATTCGGGGATGGCGACAGTAAATAAATAATTGAATCTTGGAGGAAAAGGGAAACTTAGCTTTTTATCGGGTGCAGTGAAGCCGATGTGGATGCCAGTCGTGCCCCGGACGCAGTCTGTAGTTACGCGGCGCCTAGCCGGAAGCAGTAGATGTGGCCGACATAGTTGATGAAGAGGCCGCAACCGATGAAACAGAGACATGTCGCGTTTTAGCCGAAAGTTACAGACCCAGTGAAACGCAGTCGATGAAGTGGATCCACGACAGGTGAGCCTGACAGACGAGCCCCCGAACGTGACAGATCTGGTACTGCGAGTCCACAATAAATATTTCCTGTGACGCAAATAAAACACAGGGTCTTATCTGCCCGATCTTCAAGAGGCCGATTATTGCTGCGACGCGCCAAACAACGCATAGAAAATTAAGTCGCAAGTCGGTTCTAGTTTACTTTTATGCAAGAGAAAAGCAATAAAAAAAAAATAAAGAGATCTAGTACTGCTTATTGAATTGGCGTGAAAGTACTTAGCTTAGTAAAGTTGATTCACATCACGTGGGTTGTGTCTCCATTGCTGCGAAATCGCAATTCGCGTGCATGGATGATTCTTTCACTTGGGTGGAGATCAGGCCAGGAGCTTGTCACGTGGGGTTTTTTTTTTCTTGACGCTCGTGAAGATCAGGCCAGGAGGTTGGGGTCGCGTGCATGACTCAGAGAATCAGAGCCCAATCCAATCCGGACGACTCGTGCAAGCCATCTCCAAGTGCGGCAGCTGAGCTTGTCACGGCTACCAGATGCAGATCTTGATGGTGTTGACGGATCAGGCGCACCTGTCACGGATCTTCCTTGCGCAGGCTTTTTCTTCGAGATGCCTGAAAGTTGTGCTTGTCGATGAAGATGATGAGAGATCTCGCCCGGATAACAAAATCCAGCGTCGCGAATCCCCACAGACGGCGCCAATTGACGAGGGATCACCTCGGCAATGCCTACGTATTGTAGACTAGGGTTTCGGGAGAGAGCGACGATGGAGATTCCGGGGACGAGATTAGGCACACGACGTACCCAGCTTCGGGTCCCCTCGGTGGAGGATCCCTACGTGCTGCTAGCAATCCAGTATATGAGCATAATATGTTTACATGGTGCCGCCATAGCGGAGCTATGTTATTCTGTCTATCTGTTCTCCCCTTATTTCGGGTGCCCTGGCTAGCTTTATATATGCAACCAGCCTAGGGTTTTACAAGAGTTCTAGTCGACTACTTCTTCGGGTTGCCTTGTTGGGCCTTCTCCATATTTGGTCTTCTCCATATTGGGCCGAGCCAGGTGTACTAATAATGGGTACCCGAAGGGTATGCCCATGTCAGTCGGAATCGTGGGACGGGCCCAACAACAGCCTGAGGGTGTGCGGCTCCTCGCTCGCCACCGACCAGGTCAGTGTAAAGCAGCTCCCCCTATTCACCGAGTTGGTCGGTGGCAGCGAACCCACCGCACACCCCCCGGGCGTATATAGGCTCGGCCCATTAAGCTGATCGTCCGCACATCCCACGCGGGAGGCACTTTGGGATGTGCGGACGATCAGCTTAATGGGCCAACTCGAATTTGAAATATTTTGAAATATTTTGAATAGATTTCAAATTTAAAATAGGCTCGGCCCATTAAGCTGATCGTCCGCACATCCCCCGGACGATCAGCTTAATGGACGATCAACTTAATGAAATAGCAGAAGAAAAAAGAAAGAAAGGAGATAATATTTTCGTATTTGAAATATTTTGAATAGATTTCAAATTTGAACGGTTTTCAAATTTAAACGGTTTTCAAATTTGAACGGTTTTCAGATTTGAACGGTTTTCAAATTT
>NC_061510.1:83354025-83383782 GCF_022539505.1 Lolium rigidum
CCATTACATCATTCATACAATGATATAACCTTGTTATTAATAACATCCAATGTTCATGATTATGAAACTAATCATCCATTAATCAACAAGCTAGTTTAAGAGGCATATGATGGCGTGTAACTCACACGTTCGTTGGGAACCCCAAGAGGAAGGTATGATGCGCACAGCAGCAAGTTTTCCCTTAGAAAGAAACCAAGGTTTATCGAACCAGGAGGAGCCAAGAAGCACGTTGAAGGTTGATGGCGGCGGGATGTAGTGCGGCGCAACACCAGGGATTCCGGCGCCAATGTGGAACCTGCACAACACAACCAAAGTACTTTGCCCCAACGAAACAATGAGGTTGTCAATCTCACCGGCTTGCTGTAACAAAGGATTAACCGTATTGTGTGGAAGATGATTGTTTGCAGAAAACAGTAGAACAATATTGCAGTAGATTGTATTTTAGTAAGAGAATTGGACCGGGGTCCACAGTTCACTAGAGGTGTCTCTCCCATAAAATAAACAACATGTTGGGTGAACAAATTACAGTTGGGCAATTGACAAATAAAGAGAGCATGACCATGCACATACATATCATGATGAGTATAGTGAGATTTAATTGGGCATTACGACAAAGTACATAGACCGCCATCCAACCGCATCTATGCCTAAAAAGTCCACCTTCAGAGTTATCATCCGAACCCCCTCCAGCATTAAGTTGCAAAGCAATGCAGACAATTGCATTAAGTATGGTGCGTAATGTAATCAACAACTACATCCTTAGACATAGCATCAATGTTTTATCCCTAGTGGCAACAGCACAACACAACCTTAGAACTTTCTCGTCACCGTCCTAGTGTCAATGCAGCATGAACCCACTATCGAGCATAAATACTCCCTCTTGGAGTTACAAGCATCTACTTGGCCGCAGCATCTACTAGTAACGGAGAGCATGCAAGATCATAAACAACACATAGATATAACTTTGATAATCAACATAACAAGTATTCTCTATTCATCGGATCCCAACAAACGCAACATATAGAATTACATATAGATGATCTTGATCATGTTAGGCAGCTCACAAGATCCGACAATGATAGCACAATGGGGAGAAGACAACCATCTAGCTACCGCTATGGACCCATAGTCCAGGGGTAGACTACTCACACATCACACCGGAGGCGACCATGGCGGCGTAGATTCCTCCGGGAGATGAATCCCCTCTCCGGCAGGGTGCCGGAGGCGATCTCCTCGGATCCCCCGAGATGGGATCGGCGGCGGCGGCGTCTCCGGAAGGTTTTCCGTATCGTGGCTCTCGGCATCGGGGGTTTCGTCACGGAGGCTATTTGTAGGCGGAAGGGCAGGTCAAGAGGCGGCACGAGGGCCCCACACCACAGGGCCGCGCGGCCAAGGGGGGGGGGCCACGCCGCCCTAGGGTGTGGCCCCCTCGTGGCCCCTCTTCGTCTCTCCTTCGGACTTTTGGAAGCTTCGTGGAAAAATAGGACCCTGGGCGTTGATTTCGTCTAATTCCGAGAATATTTCGTTACTAGGATTTCTGAAACCAAAAACAGCAGAAAACAGCAACTGGCACTTCGGCATCTTGTTAATAGGTTAGTTCCGTAAAATGCACGAATATGACATAAAGTGTGCATAAAACATGTAGATAACATCAATAATGTGGCATGGAACATAAGAAATTATCGATACGTCGGAGACGTATCAGCATCCCCAAGCTTAGTTCTCGCTCGTCCCGAGCAGGTAAAATGATAACACGTATAATTTCCGGAGTGACATGCCATCATAATCTTGATCATGCTATTTGTAAAGCATATGTAGTGAATGCAACGATCAAAACAATGTATATGACATGAGTAAACAAGTGAATCATATAGCAAAGACTTTTCATGAATAGCACTTCAAGACAAGCATCAATAAGTCTTGCATAAGAGTTAACTCATAAAGCAATAATTCAAAGTAAAGGCATTGAAGCAACACAAAAGAAGATTAAGTTTCAGCGGTTGCTTTCAACTTATAACATGTATATCTCATGGATATTGTCAACATAGAGTAATATAATAAGTGCAATAAGCAAGTATGTAGGAATCAATGCACAGTTCACACAAGTGTTTGCTTCTTGAGGTGGAGAGAAATAGGTGAACCGACTCAACATTGAAAGTAAAAGAATGGTCCTCCATAGAGGAAAAGCATCGATTGCTATATTTGTGCTAGAGCTTTGATTTTGAAAACATGAAACAATTTTGTCAACGGTAGTAATAAAGCATATGTATCATGTAAATTATATCTTACAAGTTGCAAGCCTCATGCATAGTATACTAATAGTGTCCGCACCTTGTCCTAATTAGCTTGGACTACCGGATCATCACAATGCACATGTTTTAACCAAGTGTCACAATGGGGTACCTCTATGCCGCCTGTACAAAGGTCTAAGGAGAAAGCTCGCATTGGATTTCTCGCTATTGATTATTCTTCAACTTAGACATCCATACCGGGACAACATAGACAACAGATAATGGACTCCTCTTTTATGCATAAGCATGTAACAACAATTAATATTTTTTCTCATTTGAGATTGAGGATATATGTCCAAAACTGAAACTTCCACCATAGATCATGGCTTTAGTTAGCGGCCCAATGTTCTTCTCTAACAATATGCATGCTTAACCATAAGGTGGTAGATCGCTCTTACTTCAGTACAAGACGAACATGCATAGCAACTCACATGAAATTCAACAATGAATAGTTGATGGCGTCCCCAGTGAACATGGTTATCGCACAACAAGCAACTTAATAAGAGATAAAGTGCATAATTACATATTCAATACCACAATAGTTTTTAAGCTATTTGTCCCATGAGCTATATATTGCAAAGGTGCATGATGGAATTTTAAAGGTAGCACTCAAGAAATTTACTTTGGAATGGCGGAAAAATACCATGTAGTAGGTAGGTATGGTGGACACAAATGGCATAGTGGTTGGCTCAAGTATTTTGGATGCATGAGAAGTATTCCCTCTCGATACAAGGTTTAGGCTAGCAAGGCTTATTTGAAACAAACACAAGGATGAACGGCGCAGCAAAACTCACATAAAAGACATATTGAAAACATTATAAGACTCTACACCGTCTTCCTTGTTGTTCAAACTCAATACTAGAAATTATCTAGACCTTAGAGAAACCAAATATGCAAACCAAATTTTAGCATGCTCTATGTATTTCTTCATTAATGGGTGCAAAGCATATGATGCAAGAGCTTAATCATGAGCACAACAATTGCCAAGTATCACATTACCCAAGACATTATAGCAATTACCACATGTATCATTTTCCAATTCCAACCATATAACAATTTAACAAAGAAGAAACTTCGCCATGAATACTATGAGTAGAAACTAAGGACATACTTGTCCATATGCTACAGCGGAGCGTGTCTCTCTCCCATAAAGTGAATGCTAGGATCCATTTTATTCAAACAAAACAAAAACAAAAACAAACCGACGCTCCAAGCAAAGCACATAAGATATGATGGAATAAAAATATAGTTTCAGGGGAGGAACCTGATAATGTCGTCGATGAAGAAGGGGATGCCTTGGGCATCCCCAAGCTTAGACGCTCGAGTCTTCTTAGAATATGCAGGGGTGAACCACCGGGGCATCCCCAAGCTTAGAGCTTTCACTCTCCTTGATCATGTTGCATCATACTCTCTCTTGATCCTTGAAAACTTCCTCCACACCAAACTCGAAACAACTCATTAGAGGGTTAGTGCACAATAAAAATTAACATATTCAGAGGTGACACAATCATTCTTAACACTTCTGGACATTGCATAATGCTACTGGACATTAATGGATCAAAGAAATTCATCCAACATAGCAAAAGAGGCAATTCGAAATAAAAGGCAGAATATGTCAAAACAGAACAATTCGTATTGACGAATTTTAAAATGGCACCAGAATTGCTCAAATGAAAATGCCCAAATTGAATGAAAGTTGCGTACATATCTGAGGATCACTCACGTAAATTGGCATAATTTTCTGAGTTACCTACAGGGGGATTTTGCCCAGATCCGTGACAGCAAAGAAATCTGTTTCTGCGCAGTAATCCAAATCTAGTATGAACTTTTCTATCAACGGCTTAACTTGGCACAACAAAACACAAAACTAAGATAATGAGAGGTTGCTACAGTAGTAAACAACTTCCAAGACACAAAATAAAAATAAAGTACTGTAGGTAAAAACATGGGTTGTCTCCCATAAGCGCTTTTCTTTAACGCCTTTCAGCCTAGGCGCAGTAAAGTGTGTATCAAGTATTATCAAGAGACGAAGTGTCAACATCATAATTTGTTCTCATAATAGAATCAAAAGGTAACTTCATTCTCTTTCTAGGGAAGTGTTCCATACCTTTCTTGAGAGGAAATTGATATTTTATATTACCTTCCTTCATATCAATGGTAGCACCAACAGTTCGAAGAAAAGGTCTTCCCAATATAATGGGACAAGATGCATTGCATTCAATATCCAAGACAACAAAATCAACGGGGACAAGGTTATTGTTAACGGTAATGCAAACATTATCAACTTTCCCCAAGGTTTCTTTGTAGAATGATCAGCAAGATTAACATCCAAATAACAATTTTTCAAGCGGTGGCAAGTCAAGCATATTATAAATTTTCTTAGGCATAACAGAAATACTTGCACCAAGATCACATAAAGCATTACAATCAAAATCTTTAACCTTCATCTTAATGATGGGCTCCCAACCATCCTCTAACTTTTTAGGAATAGAGGCTTCGCGCTCTAGTTTCTCTTCTCTAGCTTTTATGAGAGCATTTGTAATATGTTGCGTGAAAGCCAAATTTATAGCACTAGCATTGGGACTTTTAGCAAGTTTTTGCAAGAACTTTATAACTTCAGAGATGTTTCAATCATCAAAATTCAAACCATTATAATCTAAATCAATGGGATCATCATCCCCAATGTTGAAAAAAATTTCAGCAGCTTTATCACAGGCAATTTCAAGTAGCTTTTAGCAAGTTTCAGTGCTTTTCGCGCTTTGCATTAGAAGTGGAAACATTGCTAACACCAATTCTTTTATTAGTATTAGTAGGAGGTGCAGCAACATGTGTAGCATTAGCATTACTAGTGGTGGTAATAGTCCAAACTTTAGCTACATTCTTCTCTTTAGCTAGTTTTTCATTTTCTTCTCTATCCCACCTAGCACGCAGTTCAGCCATTAATCTTATATTCTCATTAATTCTAACTTGGATGGCATTTGCTGTAGTAACAATCTTATTATGATGATTCTCATTAGGCATAACTTTCGATTTCAAAAGATCAACATCAGCAGCAAGACTATCGACTTTAGAAGCAAGTATATCAATTTTCCCAAGCTTTTCTTCAACAGATTTGTTAAAAGCAGTTTGTGTACTAATAAATTCTTTAAGCATGGCTTCAAGTCCAGGGGGTGAACTCCTATTATTGTTGTAAGAATTCCCATAAGAATTACCATAGCCGTTGCCATTATTATAAGGATATGGCCTATAGTTGTTACTAGAATTGTTCCGTTAAGCATTGTTGTTGAAATTATTATTTTTAATGAAGTTTACATCAACATGTTCTTCTTGTGCAACCAATGAAGCTAATGGAACATTATTAGGATCAATATTAGTCCTATCATTCACAAGCATAGACATAATAGCATCAATCTTATTACTCAAGGAAGAGGTTTCTTCGACAGAATTTACCTTCTTACCTGGTGGAGCTCTTTCCGTGTGCCATTCAGAGTAGTTGATCATCATATTATCAAGAAGCTTTGTTGCTTCACCAAGAGTGATGGACATAAAGGTACCTCCAGCAGCTGAATCCAATAAATTCCGTGAAGAAAAATTTAGTCCTGCATAGAAGGTTTGGATGATCATCCAAGTAGTCAGTCCATGGGTTGGGCAATTTTTAACCAAAGATTTCATTCTTTCCCAAGCTTGAGCAACATGTTCAGTATCTAATTGTTTAAAATTCATTATGCTACTCCTCAAAGATATAATTTTAGCAGGGGGATAATATCTACCAATAAAAGCATCCTTACACTTAGTCCATGAATCAATACTATTCTTAGGCAGAGATAGCAACCAATCTTTAGCTCTTCCTCTTAATGAGAAAGGGAACAATTTTAGTTTTATAATGTCACCATCTACATCCTTATACTTTTGCATTTCACATAATTCAACAAAATTATTGAGATGGGCAGCAGCATCATCGAACTAACACTGAAAAATTGCTCTCGCATAACAAGATTCAAGAAAGGTGTTTAATTTCAAAGAATTCTGCTGTAGTAGCAGGTGGAGCAATAGGTGTGCATAGGAAATCATTATTATTTGTGGTTGTGAAGTCACACAACTTAGTATTTTCAGGGTTGGCCATTTTAGCAACAGTAAATAAAGCAAACTAGGTAAAGTAAATGCAAGTAAACTAATTTTTTTGTGTTTTTGATATAGCAAACAAGATAGCAAATAAAGTAAAACTAGCAACTAATTTTTTTGTATTTTGATTTAGTGCAGCAAACAAAGTAGTAAATAAAACTAAGCAAGACAAAAACAAAGTAAAGAGATTGAGAAGTGGAGACTCCCTTGCAGCGTGTCTTGATCTCCCCGAGCAACGGCGCTAGAAAAAGAGCTTGATGGCGTGTAACTCACACGTTCGTTGGGAACCCCAAGAGGAAGGTATGATGCGCACAGCAGCAAGTTTTCCCTCGGAAAGAAACCAAGGTTTATCGAACCAGGAGGAGCCAAGAAGCACGTTGAAGGTTGATGGCGGCGGGATGTAGTGCGGCGCAACACCAGGGATTCCGGCGCCAACGTGGAACCTCGCACAACACAACCAAAGTACTTTGCCCCAACGAAACAGGTGAGGTTGTCAATCTCACCGGCTTGCCGTAACAAAGGATTAACCGTATTGTGTGGAAGATGATTGTTTGCGAAAAACAGTAGAACAATATTGCAGAGATTGTATTTCAAGTAAGAGAATTGGACCGGGGTCCACAGCTCACTAGAGGTGTCTCTCCCATAAAATAAACAAGCATGTTGGGTGAACAAATTACAGCTTGGGCAATTGACAAATAAAGAGAGCATGACCATGCACATACATATCATGATGAGTATAGTGAGATTTAATTGGGCATTACGACAAAGTACATAGACCGCCATCCAACCGCATCTATGCCTAAAAGTCCACCTTCAGAGTTATCATCCGAACCCCTCCAAAGTATTAAGTTGCAAAGCAACAGACAATTGCATTAAGTATGGTGCGTAATGTAATCAACAACTACATCCTTAGACATAGCATCAATGTTTTATCCCTAGTGGCAACAAGACAACACAACCTTAGAACTTTCCGTCACCGTCCTGGTGTCAATGCGCATGAACCCACTATCGAGCATAAATACTCCCTCTTGGAGTTACAAGCATCTACTTGGCCGCAGCATCTACTAGTAACGGAGAGCATGCAAGATCATAAACAACACATAGATATAACTTTGATAATCAACATAACAAGTATTCTCTATTCATCGGATCCCAACAAACGCAACATATAGAATTACATATAGATGATCTTGATCATGTTAGGCAGCTCACAAGATCCGACAATGATAGCACAATGGGGAGAAGACAACCATCTAGCTACCGCTATGGACCCATAGTCCAGGGGTAGACTACTCACACATCACACCGGAGGCGACCATGGCGGCGTAGAGTCCTCCCGGGAGATGAATCCCCTCTTCGGCAGGGTGCCGGAGGCGATCTCCCGGATCCCCCGAGATGGGATCGGCGGCGGCGGCGTCTCCGGAAGGTTTTCCGTATCGTGGCTCTCGGACCGGGGGTTTCGTCACGGAGGCTATTTGTAGGCGGAAGGGCAGGTCAAGAGGCGGCACGAGGGCCCCACACCACAGGGCGGCGCGGCTTGGCCGCGCGGCCCTAGGGTGTGGCCCCCTCGTGGCCCCTCTTCGTCTCTCCTTCAGACTTCTGGAAGCTTCGTGGCAAAATAGGACCCTGGGCGTTGATTTCGTCCAATTCCGAGAATATTTCCTTACTAGGATTTCTGAAACCAAAAACAGCGAGAAAACAGCAATCGGCACTTCGGCATCTTGTTAATAGGTTAGTTCCGTAAAATGCACGAATATGACATAAAGTGTGCATAAAACATGTAGATAACATCAATAATGTGGCATGGAACATAAGAAATTATCGATACGTCGGAGACGTATCAGCAGATACTAGGGACTTCTTTGTTGTCTACATATCACACATGTACTAATGTTTCGGTTAATACAATTATAGCATGATATATAAACATTTATCATAAACATAAAGATATAAATAATAACCACTTTATTATTGCCTCTAGGGCATATCTCCTTCACAATTAACTAAGAAACTTTGCAAATTAAAAGTGCTACAGCAACTAGAGCAAGTGGAGGAAGAAAGAGATGTTGTTTACCTCCTCTATGCATATAAAAAGTATTTGTTAACAAGGTTGATCAAGTCTTGCCACCAAATAAATTTTACATAGCATAAGAAGAAATAAACCTCAAATCAATCATGTTACCTTGAATTGTATTGATATGGATCCAATCACGAGAGTTTGATATTCTTCTTTAGGCTCATATATAGGACAATCAATAGTTCCCACTTTGATAGTTCTCACATTAGAAATAGTATTGACTCCACATACTTTATCAATCTTCTTGGGGAAATAGACGGTATGCTCCTTATCATCAACATTGAAAGTAACCTTTCCTTTATTGCAATCAATAACAGCCCCTGCGGTGTTAAGAAAGGGTCTCCCAAGAATAATAGACATATTATCATCTTCAGGCATTTCCAAAACAACAAAATCAGTTAATATCAAGCAGTTAGTAGTAACTTGAACAGGAACATCCTCACATATACCAACAGGAATAGCAAGTAGATTTATCGACCATTTGCAAAGATATATCAGTAGGTATCAACTTATCTAGATAAAGCCTCTTATAAAGAGAAAAATGCATAACACTAACACTGGCTCCCAAATCACATAGAGCAGTTTTAACATAATTATTCTTGATAGAACAAGGAATAGTAGGTATACCTGGGTCGCCCAACTTCTTCGGAACTTTGCCATTGAAAGAGTAATTAGCAAGCATAGTGGAAATTTCCTCATTGGGGATTTTCCTTTTGTTAGACACAATATCTTTCATATACTTTGAATAAGGAGGCAATTTAATAGCATCAGTCAAAGGGATTTGCAAGAATAAAGGTTTCATCCAATCGCAAAATTTATTATAGTGTTCTTCTTCCTTTGATTTTAATTTCTTAGCAGGAAAAGGCATTTGCTTTTGCACCCAAGGTTCTCTTTCATTACCATGTTTCTCAGCAATAAAATCTTCTTTAGTGTACTTTTTATTTTTAGCATGCTTTTCAGGTTCTTCTTCAACATCTTCTTTATCAGAAGCATCATTCTTATCATTATCTTTATCATGTTCATTACCACTTTCGGTTTCAAGCATCGAAATAGAAATGCTATTAGGATCATTAACAGGTTCAGAGGATTCTACAACATTCTTATGTTTCTTTTTCTTTTTCTTAGATAGAGCACTAGTTTTAGTTCGTTGAGAATCTTGTTCAACTCTTTTGGGATGTCCCTCAAGATATAAAGGATCCTGAGTAGAAACACCACCTCTAGTTGTTACTTCATAAGCATGTTTCTCTTTAGAATTATTCCCCAACAAGTCATTTTGCACTTTAGTGAGTTGATCAATTTGAGTTTGAACCATATGAAAATGTTTAACAAGCATCTTAACATCATTGGAGGTTCTCTCTACAATATCATGCAATTCACTAATAGCTCAAGAATTTTCCATTAAATGATTCTCTACTCTCATATTAAAATTTTCTTGCTTAACAATATAATTATCAAACTCATCTAAGCATTGTGCAGGAGGTTTCAAATACGGAATATCTTCCCTAGTAAAGCGTTGAAGGGAGTTTACCTCAATCATGGATGAAGGGGGAATTATCTCACATATATCTTCTATGGGAGGAAGATTCTTCACATCTTCAGATTTAATACCTTTCTCCTTGAGAGACTTCTTGGCTTCCCTCATATCTTCATCATTCAATTTAATCATACCCCTCTTCTTCAATATTGGCGTTGGAGTTGGTTCAGGCGTAGTCCAATCATCATGATTCCGGCCTATTTTAGCCAATAATTCTTCGAGCAGTCGTCCGGAGTTCTTTTCCCGAAAACACAACCAAGCACAACTATCCAGGTATGCCCTAGACTCAATGGTTAGTCCACTATAAAATATATCAAGTAAATCATGCTTTTCCAAATCATGATCAAGCCGAGCTCTAATAAGAGAGCAAAATCTCGCCCAAGCCTCAGGCAATTTCTCTCCATCTCCCTGGTCAAAATTATAGATTCTCTCGCAAAGCAATATGTTGAGCACTAGCAGAAAGTATTTACGGAAGAAAACATCAAGCAATTCTTTTGGACTTTTAATAGAATTAGGTGGCAAACTATTATACCAAGTTTTAGCGTCATCCTTTAATGAGAATGGAAAGATTTTAGCAACAAAGTAAGTACGCTTCTTAACATCATCGAGAAAACAAGCTACTCGGAGTAGATAGCTCAATCATGTGTTCTACAAGCACTTTCTTTTTCAGTACCACAAAAGGGTGTTTTCTCAACAATAGCTATATGAGATAAATCAAGAGAAAAATCATAATCTTTATCCTTAATGTTTATAGGAGATGTGGCAAACTTAGGATCGGGAGACAGTTTATATCTAACGAAGCATGTTCTGCAAGCAACTTTTTAATTTTTCTTGCATCAGTAGTAGCATTGCATTTTTCAATAAAATCATCATTAAGCTCCACATAATCTTCATCGGGATCATCACTAGAATAATCAAGTTCGAGTGAATTAACGAGTGTAGTAGCATTAGGAGTTTCGGTATTTTCAATTTGTCTAGACCTAGCAATCGTAGCATCTAGAAAGGATCCCAATGAACCACTATCATCAAGCACGGCAGAAATATTATCAATATTAATAGAGTTTTCAGATTCAGCGAAGTACCCGCATGTGAAGCATGTGGCGGTGAAACAAGTTTATCAATCACGGATGGTGAATCAAGAGCAGCAGAGGTACTCGAGTTGTACCTTTTCTTGTAGTGGATGGTAATATGGCGACCTTAGTATCGCGAGGTTTACCCATGATGGAGAATTTGCAGCGAACAATATCAATCCAAGTGAACTTCCAAATAAAGCTATGCTCCCCGGCAACGGCGCCGGAAAATAGTCTTGATGACCCACAAGTATAGGGGATCGCAATGAGTCTTCGCGGGTAGTATAACCCAATTTATTGATTCGACACAAGGGGAGACAAAGAACACTTGGAAGCCTTAACAGCGGAGTTGTCAATTCAGCTGCACTGGAAACAGACTTGCTCGCAAGAGTTTATCGATAGTAACAATTTTATAGCAAGTAGCTTGATAGTGAAATAACAGTAGCAGAGTAACAGAGACAGCAGTAGTGATTTTAGTAAACAACAGGATTAAAATACTGTAGGCACGGGGACGGATGACGGGCGTTGCATGGATGAGAGAAACTCATGTAACAATCATAGCAGGACATTTGCAGATAATAATAAAGCGGTGTCCAAGTACAAAGCAATCAATAGGCATGTGTTCCAATTATAGTCGTACGTGCTCGCAATGAGAAACTTGCACAACATCTTTTGTCCTACCAGCCGGTGGCAGCCGGGCCTCAAGGGAAACTACTTGGATATTAAGGTACTCCTTTTAATAGAGTACCGGAGCAAAGCATTAACACTCCGTGAACACATGTGATCCTCACGTCACTACCATTCCCTCCGGTTGTCCCGATTTCTGTCACTTCGGGGCCATCGGTTCCGGACAGTGACATGTGTATACAACTTGCAGGTAAGATCAATAAACAATGAATATCATGATGAAACAATAACATGTTCAGATCTGAGATCATGGCACTCGGGCCCTAGTGACAAGCATTAAGCATAACAAGTTGCAACAATATCATCAAAGTACCAATTATGGACACTAGGCACTATGCCCTAACAATCTTATGCTATTACATGATCAATCTCATCCAATCCCTACCAACCCCTTCGGCCTACAGCGGGGGAATTATTCACACATGGATGGGGGAAACATGGCTGGTTGATGGAGAGGCGTTGGCGGTGATGATGGCGATGATCTCCTCCAATTCCCCGTCCCGGCGGAGTGCCAGAACGGAGACTTCTGGCTCCCGCGACGGAGTTTCGCTATGTGGCGGCGTTCTGGAGGCTTTCTGGCGATTTCCCTTCTCTTCGTGCGTTTTTAGGTCGAGGCCAATAAGTAGTCCGAAGGAGGGCGTCGGAGGCCGGCCGAGGGGGCCACACCATAGGGCCGCGCGGGCCCCCCTAGGCCGCGCCGCCTTATGGTGTGGGGCCCTCGGGCCTCCACCTTACTTGTCCTTCTGGCTCCGTCAGTATTCTGGGAAAATAGGGCCTTCTGCATAAATTCCGAGGATTTTCCCGAAAGTTGGATTTCTGCACAAAAATGAGACACCAAAACAGTTCTGCTGAAAACAGCGTTAGTCCGTGTTAGTTGCATCCAAAATACACAAATTAGAGGCAAAACAATAGCAAAAGTGTTCGGGAAAGTAGATATGTTTTGGACATATCATGGCCCCACTTCGTCTCCTCTTCGGTCTTCTGGAAGCTTCGTGGCAAAATAGGACCCTGGGCGTTGATTTCGTCCAATTCCGAGAATATTTCCTTACTAGGATTTCTGAAACCAAAAACAGCAGAAACAAGAATCGGCACTTCAGCATCTTGTTAATAGGTTAGTTTCAGAAAATGCACGAATATGACATAAAGTGTGCATAAAACATGTAGATATCATCAATAATGTGGCATGGAACATAAGAAATTATCGATACGTCGGAGACGTATCAGTGTGCTCCAGGCTCGGTGGGCAATTGTCTGTCACCCGCAAGAACATGGTCGCTGAAGACCATGCATGAGGTAATGACATGCTGCGTGATCATGCATAACATGATCGTTGAGAACGAGCGTCCTGATGGTCGCAATGAGAACCACTGGGACTTTCAAGGTGAGCTAGTTGCGCCACTCCCTGGGGCTTTATCTTGGAAGAACTATCTGCATATGAATGTAGACATCACGGACGAGAACGTGTGCAAACGGTTGCAGACGGATCTGATTGAGCATCAGTGGGCATTGGCTGGCCATGAAGACCATTCCTAGAGGAATACCATCTTATTTTCATGTAGACTTTTTAAAATTTGGATGTAATAAGGACTATGACTTCGTTCAATCTCTTTACTTTGTTGTTTTCAAACTTCATATTTCATGCCGATGCGGAAATGCGTAGGGCCGCTGGAGGCACCCCCAGGCGCAAACGAACGCGGCAAAAGCGTTCTTTCTCGCGTCCGCCGCTCGACGCAAACGGATGCTCGCGGACACCGATTTGTGTCGCGCCGCTGGAGATGCCCTTAAATTTGTTTTTCCGCTGGTGCGGTTCAATTCTTCGTCCGACGCCCCCAGGCCGAACCCAATCTACAGGGGTAGTGGGGGGACCGGCGCGGCGAGAAAACACCGTGGGCCAACCCTATCGACGACCAGAGCCAAAAAAACACAAACATTTTCCCCTTTTCGTCTCGCGACCACCCCTCGCCGCGGCGGTCTATTGCCGCCGGTAGAAACCGACTCCACCACCACATAAGATACACCGCAACCCTCATCACCTCGCCAGCCCTCCCCACCGTCGCCGTTCACCCGCTCCCGCCACCACTGCTACCTCCATCACTGTAATATCCCAGGATTGGGGTTACAAAAAAATAGAGGAAATAGATGTGTGCATTGCATTCATGCATAGAAAATCCGGGAAATTTTCGCGCGTTCGTTTAAAACACAAAGATGTCGAGGTTTCTCTTGTGTCGAGAGAATTGATATAGGTCATCGACACTAGTGCAATAAATTTCGACATGACCTTTGATGAATTATTATGTTTTCGAGGGAAGGAGTTTGAATTCGAACTCAAATATGAATAACATAAATTCAAATAAAACTTGAATTGGAAATTGAATTCCAAACAAATATATAAAACACAATTGAAGATTTACAAATAGATAAAGAAAGAAAATATATATTACATTAAGAATTATAATAACTTAATCAATTACAAGCTCCAAAAGAAATAGGAGATTACAAAGAAATAAAAAAGAATCCCTAAATCTAATTTTGATCTCCTTATTCTTCTTTTCCTGCAATAAGAAAAAGAACAAAGACAAGAAAATAGTTGTGTTTGATTAAAATGTTTGCCATCATCTAAGATGAGGCATTTTGGTTTTGGAACTCAACTCATGGATATTAGGAACTTGTCCTAATATCGAGATGTAATTAGAGGGATTTAATTCATCTTAGGCAACAATTGAGACATATGGATCAATTCTGATCACATGAGGCAACACAGATCACATAGGAATTAAGAAGGCAACAAGAGGCATTAGGCAACCAGATTTGATCCTTTGGAGTAGGCAAGAAAAGCAACATTATTGTTTCCCTCTAATTTAGTCAAGTTCCTGTTTTAAGAAAACCCACAAATTACTCTAAAATAGATCATCCTTGACATGGAAGAGTCAATATGATCCTAAGCCCACTAATCATAAACCAATTAATAATTAAGCAAATCTTAATTAAATTTTAGGGGCATCCTCTGGAGGTATTTAGCTCACACAATAATATTAGCCAATAAGGATTAACCACTTGGCAGCACCTAAAAGAATGGTCTAGAAAGGGATAAAGATCACACGGTCGTTGCTTGCACTAGGAGGAGAAGCAAACCAACTCGTCAACCTGCACAAGAGGAAGGGCCACTTGCTAGCAGCACTGTCACCACTTGCATGCTATGTGCTGTCGATACCACAACATCTGCACGGCAGTATAAAAGCGAGGCCATCACGAGCCAACCAAACCGTTTGGTTCATACATCACCGTATTCGGTACTAGCAGCTCTTTGAGCATATCCACACATCGGCAGCTCAACTAGTAAAAATTTGCACTAGCTGAATCAACCGGAACATCAAGAGTATGCCAACAGATCCTAGCAATGGTCTACCAACCAGAATACATCTATATCTTTAGCTAGATCTTTGGAGATAAATCAAGGCTGCGAGGAGGAGCGGACATGCCACAAGAAGAAGGTTGTTTCGGATGCCGAGAAGACCGAGGCTAGTCCGATCTACTACAGCAGGTTGATCTTTAGATCATCTAGCATATATTCTTTTCAGTTTAGATCAAAGCATTTTGGTAGGGGAAACTCTCAGATTTGCATACAAGTGGTATGCTAGTCTCATCACAGAGTTTATTACGCATAAATAGCATCTGTTCTTATTACAAATCCGAGCCTCAGCCTTTGCATCATCGGCTAAAGCAAGCATAGGTATATCCATAAAATTTACTCAAGCAACAGCAGGAGCTTGGGATGGACATTTACCATCATTTGATCATATAGTTATGATCAATGTCTAGTTCCTACTCTACATAAGCACCTACAACATAAGATTCTAATCCAACATATATGTATCCTGTGTACACTCATTTGAGGCATCACAGGATAGATATGATCACTAGAAAGTACATGGGCACTTATGCGGAGAAAGAAGAAACAATAATCTAAACTACAAGATCATCAGTTTAAGCACAAGTAAGCCATCAAATAAAGCATCCATCTAGAAACAACGAGATATCTCCAGGGACTAGGGGCAGTGTTCATCTTGCACACACAAACCCAAATATGTCCAGCCAATTATTGAGAGCAACATCAACACATGGATATTTCTTATTAGACAGCATCATCCTAAATGCCTGGATGAATACCTCATCCAAACAGGGGTATCACAAATTTATAGCAGCAAGTAGAGCAACTAGTTATTCACCCACAAGCTATAGAGATTTACTTAGGGTCCAGGAATCATTCCCAGGCCAACCAAGTAATATTCAGGAACATCAATAATAAATCCATCATTTGGTATTTGACAAATAGACATTGAGTATGTCATTGCCAGGCAACATAACCAGCAGCTAAGAATTGTTTCTCCAGCAGGGACAATCAAACTAGAAACTTGAAATGCTAGTATCTAGCAAGGTCAATACATGGCCTCATACCGCACCACCTTAATTAACACGGACCACACATGCTTTGGCTGATTAATTCATCCAAAAAGGAAGCATTCCACTTCACATATGAAATACCAATCTTAAACAGTAAATGTAGTAACTATAGGCATTGTATTAAACACAAGTATCCAACAAAAATTATACAACACAGGACACAATGGTCATAGGCAGAGATGTGGGGTGGACTAGCTCACAATGAAATTGCAGCAGTAGAAGAAGAAGTTGACGCCGGGGTTGCGTCCACAGCACCGTCCCGCCGGCGTCAAGGTCGAGGGGGCAGTAGCGATAGCGAGGGCACCATCACCGAGCATCACAACACCATGCCACCACCGGCAACATCACCACACCACCACCGGAACGCCATCGCAGAGCAACCAGCACCATATCACCACCGGTACACGGCCTACGATAGCATAGCGCTAGTAGCAGGGGTGGTCGGGGTTGCCAACAAGGACGACCAAGGGCTCGAGGAGGTAGTCGAGATAGACGAGAAGCTCGAGCCGGCACCGGAGATAGCCGGAGGTGCCAGGGGCGGTCGACATCGACCAACGCTGTGAGCGGTGATGACAAATCAAAGGGGGGCATAGGGGGTCGATGCAGGGCTGTAGAGCATCACAGCAGCAGGAGGCTGGTGGAGGAGGACGTGCCAGAGGTCAGCCGACCTGCGGCGGCGCTGGAGTTAGCCGGCGACGGCTAAACCGACCGAGCGACCGCTAGGGTTCCGGGTTGGGGCGACAGTGAGGAGCCACGAAAATCAAATCAAACAGGGGGAGGTTGTAGATCCCGTCGAGGTGAGCAAAAAGCCCACCTCGCCGGCGTCGGAGTCGGCCAGTAGCGGTCGAGAGCAGGCGGCGAAGCAGCAGCGTCGCGGAGGTCGCGAGCGCGGGCGACAGGAGCGCCGCGGCGAGGGAGAGTGTAGGAGTAGAAAGGGGAGAGGGTGGCGGAGCTACGCTGGCATGTAGCGGCGACAAACTTGGCCGGCAACAGCCGGAGCAGCAAGCGGCGGCGGCGTCATCGCGGATGGGAGAGAGGAACGGCAGAGGCCAAGTGCGTGAAATAATTGTGAGGAAACGAGAGAGGCGTGTGAGGTATACGAGTTGCGCTGGTTTGGATTGTACGCCTACATGTTTGACCCGGTCAGGTGCGTGTATGGGTTCAGTGCTACTACGCCAATCGATTAGCAATTAGTGGGCATGTCTGCGTGTGTGTTATATTGCAAACTAGTCTACTATTACACGTACACAGATGTGTATAGCACTTATACATGCAAGTGCTTAGAAGTAATATATGCACTTATGTGTGTTTAATATCTATACATTAAATAAAAATCATTTAGGAAAAATAAAGAAAACACTAAAAGTAAATTTCTTTCATCATGTTAACATTAAGATTATCATTTAAACCCTGAATGGTATTAATACTAATTATCATTTTCTTAAAAAAATAAGAAAAATGTTAAAACCATTATTGAATTATATTTAAGAGTTGTTTCCTAAATTCAACTTTACTTATCAAGTTGTTCCTTTGACAAGAGGAGAAATAAAATGAAAACCTAGTTACCTCATGTATGAAACTCTAACTCTATTTTATTTAAAAAACCTAAATTACTTCTAAACTAAAACCTAGGTTAAATATGTGATCATGATAATTTATTTTCATTCATAGGTTCATAATGAGCAACTCAATACTTGTTCATATTCACATAGAATATAGGAACCCTATCACTAATAATTTAGCATCCTATGTATGCATACCCATCAAACCAAGTTGATCAAATAGGATCAACCAAGTCTAAACCCTAGTTGCTATCATCCAAATTATTATCCTTAACAATCCATATTTAGCCTCACGCCAGGGTGATCCATCCTAATAATAACCATGTCTAGTATTGTACCTTATATGCTTATATCCACCAAACCCTAATAGTGTTAGATACTTATGAACCATCCTATTAAGGAACCAACCATTCCTTACTTAATGGATCCAATAGCAAACCCTAGACAACCTCAACCTTAATTGAAATACTTCTTAATACTTAAGTATTATGTTCTTCAAAAGTTATTCTTTTGAAGTAAATAAGGAGTAGCCATCAAAATCTACTTAATAGGATCTATAAACCCTAGCTAGCTATCACCAGCAAGGTATACCAACCTTGATAGCACCCATGTATAATGATTTACCTAAGATGTGCTTCACTAAAACCATATAAACTCTAGAGGCTGATGAATCCAACTTTGTTGTGATCCATCTAATCCTTACTCCAAAAACTACTTGGAACCATATAGTAAACCATAGAACCCCACAACCATAATTATCATACCTGTTCTTCATTAAAGAACATGTTCTTCAAAAGTTATTCTTTTAAAGTATATAACAAGTAATCATCAACATGCACTATAGGACTTAAAATTGACAACTGCTCTTTACTTATTATACAACTACTATCCTTTTGTGTGTATGATGGTTATTATGCATTCTACCACTTGTTTATGATTCTAAGACAACAAAACCCTAATAAGAACCTTGTTTGTGGAATCACTCTAAAAGTGCAACACACTCTAAACCAATCATATCAACTCGCTAATCCTAAATCATCGGGGTTAGGTCACGCTTAGAGCGATTGCATCTCATACTTATGCATTATTGCATCCTTGCCAATCTTTTAAACATCGTCCTTACCGGATGATGATGCTATTTCAGAATTTGGAGTTATTGCGTATCGAAGACCTTGCCTGCATAATCTTGCAGTCAAGAAAGGCAAGTTCATCACTTCCTCATGTCATTTGAGTATTTTTACCAAATTACTTGCAAAGTACTATGTTTATCACTTTGCATAAAAACCAAAACCACTATTTTCATAACTATGAATATGACTATGTGGTGGGCAATGGAACCATGGATTGTGTTGATATGGTGGAGGTTCCATTGCAAGGGTTTATATCCATCTAGGATTAAACAACAAATGTCGTTCAGTGATTCTTGTGCCGTAATACCCGTGTTAACCATAAGATCTGGAGTGGGACGGAATAGTCAATTGTATTTCCACCTCTTGTACATCAACGGATGTGCTTTACCGTAGACCCTTGATCCAAGAGAGGACAAGTGGTAGGGTGGGGGTCCCGATGAAGTCCCCACGGTTATTGCGGTCTATGATGGGTTGCAGCTACCGGCGAAGGAGTTCATGGTAGAGACCTGAACTGTTGTCGTGGTCGGGGGCCGTCCTTAATTGGTATAAGAGCACCGGCGAGGACCCAGGGTCGGAGTTTGCAGCAAAGGGTGGGTGTATGAGGTAGCGGAGGAATATGATTGGCTATGACCTTATACCGGGCCTCACACCAAAGGAAGTGTGGACGGGTTGCGCGCCCGTTGGCACCAAGGTTAAGATCTCTTATGGGTAAAGCAACACACCTCTGCATAGTGTAATGAATCGTGACTCGTCACTCCTCGTTCAGGTTTTGGAGCTGCGAACGTCTGTCGGAAAGGAACTTCATGAAGTTCTAGTAAACCGGTGAAGGTCGACGGACATAGTTCTTCCGAATAAAAGCAACCTTTTGAAGAAATGGTTATGAAAACCTGCATTGGTATTAGACTTTCCGGTCTAATGTCGTAGCTAGTGCATTAAACACCTCTTTCCTATAATGAACTTGTTGAGTACGCTCGTACTCATCCCACTCTTAAATCCCCTGCTTAGATATGGAGGCATCGAAGGAGGATCTACAGTGCAACTCGAAGGCCGAGGAATCAACAACTACTTCAAGAGACAGGACCATGTCAGAGGAGTCAAATACCACATCCAACAAGGAGAAAACCTAGTTTAGCCATAGAAGAGAACTAGATTCCTAAACCTAGCTCCTATTTAGCTAGAATCTGTTCTCAGCCTCTATAGCTAGTTAAATACTCTACAAATAGAGTTCGTGATAAGACTAGACTACGAGTCGTTCTTCTGGAGTTTATTTGCAGTTTTACCTCATTGTAAAGTAGGAGACTGTGATGATCTTATGTAACAGAGTCAATATTGTAATTCTATAGACATGCCTTGGACCCGCATATGTTTCTGTTGTACCACTCTGAGCGATATAATACTAGTGAAACGGTGTTTCATTGGTGTTATATCAGACTTGCATACTACACCATGCAGTGGTATGCTGGGTCACCACAATCACCACCACGCTCGCACCTTGCACGCGAGGTCTTCGGCTATTTGCCAAGGCGATGGACTCAGACGACGAGGATGTCATTGCCGCTCTCATGGACGAGGAGCTCGCTATCGCGGCTACTACCAGGGACGCCGCTGCAGACAACGAACATCTGGCGATCCTCATCTCCCTGTTGGCCATGATCATCGAGGAGGACTTACCGACCATTGGTGGCTCCGCGTCGGGGCACCGCAAGAGCAAGCCAAGGCAGATGATTTAAACTTTTAAATTTGTGTGGGTTGATGAACCTAAATTATTTGTGTGCTATGTTGAACTTGTTGAATTATGTCCAGCATTTGTTTAAGTTGTAATAAAATATCACAATATATTTGTTTTTTAAATTTTAATTATACATGAAATTGTATTCGGGGCGCCGTATGGGGTGCACGGCTGGGCGCCGGCATGTCCCCATTTTTCATTTTGCGTCGGTGCCTCCCATACGGTCCCTAAAACCGTTGCGCTAGATGCAGTATGGGGAGAGCGAGTGGAGATTCTATAACCTCAACGCCGTTTAAACATCAAGTGTGTTTATTTTGGTCCGTTTGTGTCAGGCGGCAGACATAAAATCGGCCACGTCGCGTCTCTTATTCGTTTCGATTGAAGCATGTGCACCTCTTTTTTATAAATTTTATTGATAGAAAACCTCCATAATTTATGGAAAAAACATTGCAACTGAAACGGGCCAAACCCTAGCCTACTCTATTGATCTCGTCTTCGTCCTTGGTCCACGAGCGCTAGTATCTCCCACAACTAGTTTGGTGTCGGTCGAAAAAGATGGCAGGGGGTACACCGTTGCAGGAGGACCAAGGGAGGTCGGTGCAGGTGTGGGTTGATGATCCCATGGCGATTGTGGACGAGGTGGTGGCGGTGCGCTCGAGACCTGCAAGGCGTGCATGAAGGCCTCTTCCTCGGACAGCCCTTCCGGCACGAGGGCGAACACATAGAGGGGTTGTGCGTGTGGCGGTGGCATCTCATGCGCCTCCGAGGCCTTGATGGCCAACCTAAACGCCTCATCCTTGACCACCCCCCTTCGGCATGACGTGGAGCTAGTCTATGGTGCCTTTTCCTTGGCTTTCTCCACCAACTAGGTGAGGTAGTCGGCGGTATCGTCTCATTCCTCCTCGCCTAGGACCTGGCCGCCATGCTCGGGAGCTAGCGGCTTCTCCTCGTACTCCTCCTCCACCTTCACCTCTGGCGGCGGGGGAGCTTTGTATCAAACTCGTCGTCGCAGAGGAACCTAGATCGGTTGCGAGGCTACCACTCGAGGTGGCCGAAGCTGTCCCACATTGGTGAGTTGATGTCGTATGCTAGGTCCACGAGGAGATCCGGAGGCATAAGGGTCCGTCGGCGAGCTACCTCCTAGCATCGCTCCCGGTCCTACCACAGAACTGGTGGCATGGGCACCCTCTAATGGCTAACAAGCCAGCCACCGGGCAGGTGAACGTCACTCCACCCCACACAAGGGGTCCTGTTTGTACAACGCCCCCACCACATCGACGCCAACGGGGACACAATTGCGCGGCTTCTTGGGCTTCGCGCCGACAGCCCCGCCTCGCGGTCGTGCTTGGGATACCTAAATGGCCACACCTTGCCCATGGTCGTGGTGTTGTGTGTGTGCTCCGTGGATCAGAAAGCAGCAGTAGTAGGGCGTGCGCTGTGGGAGACAACATGGCGATGTTGTTGCCCTTAAAATGGTCGGAGACACGGCCGCTATCAATGTCGACGCTGGATTCCAAGCGTATGCCAATGATGGCTGCACAGAAGACGAGCCGCCCGCTATCCCATGGACAGAACACAGATGCCGCTCACACCGGAGTTTGTCCGCTCTTGAACTACTAATAAGTGGATGAAATTAGTTTTTCCTTAAAATAGAACACATTACATTTGTGTACTAGATAATGGCCTAGGCTTCGCTACACCTAGTCCTCGTCGTCCTTCTGGTCGATGTAGCCTACCCTAGCTGGATGAACTGGACTTGTTGGTTCTCTCTCTGGCTGCCTTCCTCCTTGTCGCCCTAGCAGTGCAATGTGTATCCTTCCTAGCGTAGACGTTTGTGCGTTGGCCTCTGCGACTTGGCGTGCCGGCCATCCCCTTTTCGCGCACCCGCACATTCTACCGCAGGCGCGCCAAGTGCTCTACCCGGCCCTGCTTCACATCCTGCAACTCGAGGTCGACTACGATGCGTGTGCCCTCTAGCTGGAGTAGGCGTCTGCAGCATGCACGACGGTGAGCTCCGCCCGCCGTGCGAGCAGGTGCCCCGGTGGCATACTGCTCGGCTTCCCGTGCTCGCTCGGCTTGTCCCACCGAGACATAATGGCGAGAGATCTCCTTCGCGCACTCCTCGATGGCAGAGTTCACCTCCTCGAGCGGTCTCGTGTCGCCTCTTCCTAGGGATAGAGACAAATGCGTCTTTGTTGTGGGTGAGAGGGCGAGGCCGCACGACATGACCTTTTAAAGCCGATGGCCACCCTTGGAAACCTTGGCATGAGGGCGTTAGGGCACCTACTAGCCCAACGCGTACATGGGCTGGATGGTTGTCCACACGGCCACCCGAACGGATCAAATTAGACACAAAATATGTAATAATGCATGCAGTTGTCGACCAACATCAAACTAGTATTAAAAGTACACTCGACTTCGTCCAAAGAGAATCTGGTCTGAGAACTTTATTGGTACTCTCTATAACTTCTCTATGTGATGACCCAACTAATCGAACATACTTGTCTTTAGCGGGAAGTGAGATTTGATTAATCAACAACCAAGTCTACACAATCAGTGGGGAAAAATATACAAGCAGATGTGATTATCCCACGCACCATAATACTCCTTTCTTCTCGCAAGTTGGGTTAACTTCTTGGCTTGGCTAGTAGTTGCATCATCGATGATCATTACTTCAGCCTATTTCGCATATCTGGTTGTTGAGGGCATTAATTACGAGCGAAGGATCAGATACGAGAGTGATGGATTGAGGATGGGTATGAAGAAAGTCCCTCCAAGCAAGCATACGGTTCAGCTTCTTCCACATATAGATATTGATATTTTGTGAGACAGGTAGGACAACTCAATTGCACTTGTACCTTAACCTTGATTCTTGTATTCCTCCATATAACATAATATGCAAAGCTGCACATATTGGAATCGACATCGAAGGCCGAAGGTCCTGTGAACATAAGTAATGAAAACATAGTCGCAGTTCATTTGATGAATCAACGACAATGAGACAACAGCGATTTGCTAATTTCGAGAGAGAGAATAGTACCTCCAAAGAGACTCCATAATTGAAATCACTTTCATCGTAAATCTACCGAGTCATGCTGCTTCAGATATTTCACAATGTTATAAGGACACAAGCATATGTTTTATATGAGTACAAAAAAGAACACAATTTAGCTTGGTAAAATCATTCGATTCTTTCATAGTACGTTTAGCTAGTGTTTCGGACCAATTTTCAATAAATTCAATCCTTTTTCTGAATGGCTATCGATATTTTTAATTATTATTTAAATTTCCCCGCACATATCGAATCACATGAGGAAACAACGTCTTAACCAAGAGTGTTCATAGAGAAAAAAATAAGATAAGTACCACATCGCCTCCAACAGACAAACCTAGTGCAGATATGTGTGGAAATAAATCTTGAAACTCAAAAGTTAAAATAAAAACTCGGCTCAAACCCACATTCTAACGATCTTGGTAGAGTTGGGTATGACCTCCTTAACATAACACGTCTAAAAAAAATTCTCCCTTTCTCTTCCGTCCCTCTCGAACCTCCTCCTCGCTTCTGGTCTCCTCCGCAGATAACCCGGGCCTGACCGGAGCTTCTCCTGTCGGCGTTGCCGCACAGCGAGGGCGAAGGGATGGTGCCGGCTCTAGGATTAGTTTTTGTCTTTGTTTAGAGTTTTCCTATATGGAGTTTGAGGGTAGGATGGTGGATCTCAGCGACCAGATCCATTGCGTCGTGGGTCTCCTCTTCCTTGCTGCGTCCTGCTGGTGGCTGGCGACCAAGCAAGCGCGGACGGCGGAGTCACGCATCCCTCCTAATAAGGTTCGCATCAGGAGTTTGGAGCTGGGGATCTTGGGCCGATCCTCGCTTCTGCGTGGCCGCTTTCTCGTCGTGGTGGTGCTCCCATGGAGGGAGACGAAAGCTGCGGCGTTGAAGGCTTCAGCTACCTCCTTCAATAAGGCCCGTCTTGGCAGATGGGGCTTGGAAGCGGGCGAAGCTTCGTGGTGTTCTTCAAAGCACCATGGTGGTGATACGAAGAAGGGGCAAGCTCTGTTTCGTGACCAAATCTTGTTTTGCCTTGGAGTCATGATGCTGCAGATTCACGAGGAACACTCTCCGTGGCCCATGTTTTGGCCGTCGACTATGAAGACCAGGAGGTGGTCAAACTCGAAGCCGCCGACAATAGCTGCGGTTTCTTTTACCTCCAGGTGGAGGCCCCTCTTCAAGCTCACGGCAGCGTCTCTCGTCCTCGCGGCGTCAAGTGGTATCGTCCCCGTCTCCGATGAGGATGGCTGCGGTTGGAGCTTGAGTTTTTCCGGCGAGTGCAAGGGACCCGATTGCTTTTTCTTATATTTTCCTAGGGTCTTTCCTGTAAAAGCTAGGGACCATGTTTTATTTTCCTGTTCTTTCGAGTCCCTGTTGTAACTTGTACTTGCACCGTTTAATATAGCAAAAAAAAAAAACACGTCTAAGAAGACCAGCGGGGATGATAGCGTTAGGAACCTACGATGGCAATTACAGTAAATCTTTGATGATTACATGGCTATATAGTGATGACACTAGAAAACATTAAGCATCCCTAAAAAAAACATTAAGCAAGTTTGGCACCCTTTACATCACAGTGTGTAGCACCGCCATTGAACAAATGTGATATACTCATTTCCTCTGGCAGAGAAGAATGACTTACTCATTTAAGTAACTAGACTAGATGACGTAACGAGTACTCATTCCCCCCCACCCCCCACCTCGCTCTCCTCTCTCTACAGTACCTGACCCCCGCTTCTCTCTCACCGGGCCTCTCCCTTCTCCTCTCCGCCGGAGTAGCCGGCCGGAGTTGGAGGGGAGATGGCGCCGGAGTAGCTAGGTGTAGCTGTAGGTTTAGGTTTTGGTCCTCTATGGCGTATGGCGCTCATGCCGGGAGGGAAGTGGCAAATCTCATCGGCCAGATCTGGCACTGCCTTGCCCCCCTTCGCCTCGTCGAGCTTCGGTGGTCGGAGCCGGAGATGGGGTGGTGGATGGAGGCGAAGATCTCCATAAATAAGGCCGTTCTTGGCGGGTCTGGTGGCCAGAGGTGCAGCGGCAGGCTCTTTCTTCTTCCTCGTCGCGGTGACGAGAGGGAGAAGGTGCCTGCTTCGTCTCCGGATGGTCGCCGCATCGCAGCGGCCGAAGCTCGGTGGCTTCTTCCCGGAGGATCTCCACGGCGCTACTGTCGTCGTACCCCATGGCTGAAAGGCAGCCCCTCCATCTCTGCGCGGCGGCGACAAATCATGGCCGCTCGCAGATCTTCTGGAGGATCTCCACGGCGCCACTGTCGCCGTATCTCATGACCGAAGGGCGGCCCCTCCACCCTCGTGCGACGGCCACAAGCCGTACTCAGGGCATCAACTACCTCCGTCAAGCGTTCTTGCCGACTCGGAGGATCTACAGGCTCGTTGGCGTTGGCTCTCACTTCTGCACCCCAAGTGGTTTCGTCCCCGGTGGCGCAGAGGTTGGCTCCGGCGAGCTTCGTTGCGGTGAAGATGGAGCTGGACCTGATCGCTTTCTTCTTTTTTATCTGGAGGTCCTCAATGCAATTTGCAAGGGCTGGCTTGTAATTTTCTGTTTCCTTCTGGCCTTATCTGTAAAATGTAACTCCACCGCTCAAGAAATGAAGCCCTAGGTCCTTCGGGACCCTTTTTGTTCAAAAAAAAAAAGACTAGATGACCTAGAGACACTTTCTTCACCTCCCATCCACTCTCTTTGACTCCAAACATTGTCGTGTCTTCTCCTGAGCTTTCGTGCTATGGAGAAACAATGAAGTAAGTGTGTATAGAGGCAATCAGATATGTTGTTCCCTTTTGCAATGATCTAGAGGAGTTAATCAAGTCAACTAACACAAGATGTGCCAAATTTGCGTCTGGACTCGGTATTTAAAGAGTTTAGTCATGCACTCCTAATATCTTCTCAAATGCTACCAATTTTGAGTATGTACCCATGTAAGTGCATGGAGAAGACATAAATAGCTTGGGGAAGACATAAAGCAGCACCGTCTAAATAACAATCTGCAGTATGACAAGTATTTTTTTGCAGTTAGATCCTGAGAGGGTGTAATTGATATATTCATAATATTGATATATTCCCTTTATAAAAAAATACTCTATCCGATCCATATTAACTGCTGTTAATGTGGATGTATTTTGGCACTTCTATGAATCGATGAAGTATTTGTATATTTTTTTCCAATTCCAGAGCTTTTTTTTTAGCAGATCCAATTCCAGAGCTTGCAGTCAGACAAGTGGGCATGGCAAAAAAAAAAACAAATCCCGAACAGTGGGCCTTCCTCCGTTAAGGCCCAACAGACCACAAAGTTATCCAATACCAGCACGGGCCGGACCGACGCGTACAGGGTCTCGAATCTGTTACCTGTTCGGAAAGCAATCCACGCACACGACCGCAAATAAGAGCTCACCTCTCCCCTCTTCCCTGGATCAGCTTGTTCCCCAAACCCAACCCTCCACCGCAGCACGCAGAGCGGCGCAGCCATGGTGCTCGAGGTCCGTGCGTCCCGCCCCGCGCCGCCAGATCGCTTCTCGCCGGCATCTGATTCTCACCGATTTCTCACCGTTTGTTGGTTTTGCAGTCGACGATGATCTGCATAGACAACTCGGAGTGGATGCGGAACGGCGACTACTCGCCGTCCCGCTTCCAGGCGCAGGCCGACGCCGTCAACCTCATCTGCGGCGCCAAGACCCAGGTACCAACCGTCTCGCGCCCCCTCCGATCCGATCCGATCGGTTGAGCTAGGGTTTTGGGTTCCGGATCTGACTTTTTTGTTTGTTTGTTTGTCGCCGGTTGCAGTCGAACCCGGAGAACACGGTCGGCGTCATGACCATGGCCGGCAAGGGCGTGCGCGTGCTCGTCACGCCCACCAGCGACCTTGGCAAGATCCTCGCCTGTATGCACGGTAAGCTCCCCATCAATCTGGGCGTTAATCCCCGAATTCCGCCTTTACTAGAGTGGCTTATTGCTCGAACCAGTGCAGAACTTGTGGACCTAGTAGTAGTTAGTTTAAGGCGCCAGTGTGTAAGCTCGTTGGCTTAGGTTAGGATACATTATGCTCTAGCCCTGTGGATGGCTCTTGGTCATAGTATGTCTGCCTTTGGTTTTAGGATTCTTATTACAGGAACTACATAGCTGTACACCACCTTGATGCGCAACAATTTAACGTGCAGGGCTGGAGGTTGGAGCTGAAGCAAACCTGGCGGCAGCCATCCAGGTCGCTCAACTGGCGCTCAAGCATCGCCAGAACAAGAGGCAGCAGCAGAGAATTATAGTGTTCATCGGAAGGTACGTTGATCAAGGAAAAACTTCTCTGTCTCTTTCTGTATCTGAACTATGTCTAACGAAAGTGTTCCTCATCTCCTCTCAGCCCTGTGACATACGACAAGAAGATGCTGGAGCAGATAGGGAAGAAGCTCAAGAAGAACAATGTTGCTCTTGATGTTGTTGATTTTGGTGAAGCTGATGATGAGAAGCCCGAGAAGCTGGAAGCGCTGATCGCTGCTTGTAACAGCAGTGACAGCAGCCACATCGTCCATGTTCCCCCGGGTGAACATGCCCTTTCTGATGTTCTTATAAGGTAACGGACTTTGTCTAGACACCTTATTGTGATAACCTTCTTGTGTAGACACCTTACTGTTCTTATCTCTTTCCGCAGCACTCCTATCTTTACCGGTGAAGAAGGCGGAAGCGGTTTTGCTGCTTCTGCAGCTGCCGCTGCAGCTACTGGAGCTACTGGATACGATTTTGGCGTTGACCCGAATGTGGATCCAGAGTTGGCACTTGCCCTGCGCTTGTCTATGGAAGAAGAGCGAGCAAGGCAAGAGGCTATCGCCAAAAAGGCTGCTGAAGAATCTTCTGGTGCTGACAATAAGGAGGCCTCAAGCTCAAACACCGATTCTGTTATGGCTGATGCGGAACCTGCCTCAAATGCTTCTGCTGATGATAAGGGAGATCAACCAAAGGTATTTTTCATTATCCAACGTCTGTTACATGTTGTCAGCTTTCTGATCTTGGATACTTATATATGATTATATACTATACCAGTTTTAGCTTCTCCCATGCTCATTGACTAGTACAGTACTTTCTCTAAAATTGTGACTTGCATAATTCCTTGTGATGTACATGGATACATTAGTGAGTAGTGTTCATATAGAAGCAACACAAAATGCTAATAAAGGTCCACGTTTTGATTGTGTAGTCTTGTAACTGTATGCTTTGCATGGATTACAATGGAGTACCACTGATGCAACTTCTTGCCTAGTTCTTTCTTGGTTTGTAACTATACAACAAGGTTAACACCATTGTTTGTTGCATGAATCTCTTGGTTGCATCTAAGGACCTGTTTCAGCTCTATTGTATCCTATGGATGTTTATATTAGTGGTGATACCAGATGGCTAATATAGTTGGAGTTGTGGTTTACAGGATGATGATGATGCTGATCTACTACAGAAGGCTCTAGCAATGTCAATGGACGAGGGAGCTTCAGGAGCTGCAGCTGTGGCTGATGCCGCTATGGCTGAAGCTGCTGCAGATGACCAGGATTTGGCATTGGGTAGGTCTTAT
The DNA here is from genome assembly GCF_022539505.1 of Lolium rigidum. Taxonomy (NCBI): domain Eukaryota; kingdom Viridiplantae; phylum Streptophyta; class Magnoliopsida; order Poales; family Poaceae; genus Lolium; species Lolium rigidum. Next base: position 83,383,298 of record NC_061510.1, read on the forward strand.
TGTTTCTTAGCTCAGTTGGATTATTATATTATGAAGTTCATTTAAAATCATGGAGAAAAAAATATGATTACTCGTTTAGAGACATTAGCTAGTCCCATATTTATCCTTGTGTAGGTCAATGTTTACTTTTATCACTGATACTCATAAAAAGCTCACCTTGAAATTCACTATATCCTCTGCCTGGCAATTTGTCTGTTTGTTTAATACAACTAACTATATACCGAAAAGCATAAGCTTTTGCACCCTACACTGGAAAAATCAGTTCTTGTGTGAAGAAACCTTGGGGACTTGCGTTAACTATATGACCTGAATTGTATGTTCACACCTACAATTGTAGCAAACCAGTTATTTTCGTACGAGAACTTCAGAGCTGCTCGCTGGTGTCATATATACATAATGCCATCTTAAAAATGTGCAAACATGTCTAGTTTCTTCTTATTTGATCGTTAATCCAAATTTGCACCTCTTTGTTATATGTGCAAATT